>NC_091951.1:347038266-347250766 GCF_031021105.1 Erythrolamprus reginae
AAGGGAAGCGATCAGCGCAGCCGCATCGCCGCCCCGGAGAAAAAGGAGTCGCCGCCGCTGCTTCTGCCCCGCCGAGACGGTTGAGCCGAGTCGGTGCGTTGTCGCCGCTGCTGCCGCCGCCGCGGTTTGCGAGTTTGGGGCTGCCTTGGCTCCACAGCGCCCCCGTCCGTTCCACTTCGCTCGCTGCGCCCCCAGCGGCCGAGCCGGGAGAAGTGGGGGGAGAGGCGGACCCCGGTGGAGACCGACCGCAGGGCTGCTGGCCGAATCCCCATTTTTATTTTTATTTTTTTGTACGGGTTTTTTTTTTAACTCCTTTTTGCTAAATTTTGGGGTTGTGACTTTCTCCCCTGAGCGATTCAGAGATGGGGCGGACTACAAGTCCCAGAATTCCTCTCCCCTGAGGGAATTCTGGGGTTTTATAGTCCTCCTCGCAACAATCCCATTTTCTACATAGGGGGTTTTTTTTCCTCTTTGAAAAATTGCCAACGGAAGGAATACTCCCTTGAGCAATTCAGAGATGGGCTGACTACAAATCCCAGAATTCCCCGGGCTGCCCAAGGAATTCTGGGGCTTTATAATCCTTGCAATAATCCCATTTTCTATACTGTATAGGGTTTTTTTTTTTCCTTTTTGCAAAATTGCCAAGGCAAGGAATATTCCCTTCAGCAATTCAGAGATGGGCTGACTACAAGTCCTAGAATCCCCCTGGCTGCCCAAGGAACTCTGGGGCTTTATAATCATAGAAACATAGAAGACTGACGGCAGAAAAAGACCTCATGGTCCATCTAGTCTGCCCTTATACTATTTCCTGTATTTTATCTTACAATGGATATATGTTTATCCCAGGCATGTTTAAATTCAGTTACTGTGGATTTACCAACCACCTCTGCTGGAAGTTTGTTCCAAGGATCTACTACTCTTTCAGTAAAATAATATTTTCTCATGTTGCTTTTGATCTTTCCCCCAACTAACTTCAGATTGTGTCCCCTTGTTCTTGTGTTCACTTTCCTATTAAAAACACTTCCCTCCTGAACCTTATTTAACCCTTTAACATATTTAAATGTTTCGATCATGTCCCCCCTTTTCCTTCTGTCCTCCAGACTATACAGATTGAGTTCATGAAGTCTTTCCTGATACGTTTTATGCTTAAAACCTTCCACCATTCTTGTAGCCCGTCTTTGGACCCGTTCTCGCAAAACTCCAATTTTCTATATACTGTAGTTTTTTCCCCCTTCTTTGCAAAATTGCCCTTCTTCTACCTGAAAGAAGGATTTCTTCCCTGAGCAATTCAGAGATGGGCTGACTACAAGTCCCAGAATTCTCCATAGGGTGCCTGGGGAATTCTGAGGCTTTATAATCCTCCTCGCAAAACTCCAATTTTCTATAATAGAGGGGTTTTTTCCCTCTTTGCAAAATTACCCTTTTGTAACACAAGAGAAGGACTTTACCACTGAGCAATTCTGAAATGGGTGGACTACAAATCCCAGAATTCCGCAGGTTGCCTAGGGAATTCTGGGGCTTTATGATCCCCAGGCACAAAAATCAAGTTTTCTATATATGGGTTTTTCCTTCTTTGCAAAATTGCACTTCTTCTACCCCGAGAGAAGTATTTCTCCCCTGAGCAATTCAGAGGTGAGTGAACTACAAGTCCCAGAATTCCCCAGGCTGCCTAGGAAATTCTGGGGCTTTATAATCTTCCTGGCAAAAATCCCAGGAAATCTATATAGGAGTTTTTCCCTCTTTGCAAAATTGAATTTTTCTAGTCAAGAGAAGGATTTCTCCCCTGAGCAATTCAGAGATGGGCAGACTACAAGTCCCAGAATTCCCAAGGCTGCCTAGGGAATTATAATCCTCCAATCAAAATTGCATCTTGTGCACAATTCTCGCTCCCCCAAGACAGGATTTCTCCATTGTTTATACGTTTTTTTCATTCACCAAAGCAGGGTTTTTTCCACTGAGCAATTCAGAGATGGGCGAACTACAAGTCCCAGAATTCCCCAGCCTGGCCTAGGAAATTCTGGGAGGTCACGGCCTCCTAACAAAATTACCATTTCTATACATTTTTCCCTCCTGGAAAAATTGAATTTGCTACCCAATTGTCAATCCACAAGGAAAAGTTTCTCCACTGGGTGATCTGTTGATGGGTGCACTGCAAGTCCCAGAATTCCCCAGACTACCTAGGGAATTCTGGGGCATTATAACCCTCCTGGCAAAAATCCCCTTTTTTTAAAATAATAAACTTTATTGATTTTTTCATTAAAAAAACACACAGACATACAAACATTTAAACGTGTAGTAGGGGTTACAATTACCCCTCTCTTCTTAGAAGTTAATTTTAAATACAGAAAAAGAATATATTCTTAGTTCATTAAATCAACATATTAATCTAGATCAGTGTTTTTCAACCAGTGTGCCGCGAGAAATGGTCAGGTGTGCCGCGAAGAAGGAAGCTCAAGTTCTGGTCTCACAACTTTTTGCTGACAGAGAGAGAGAGAACGAGAGTGAGAGAGAAAGAAAGAGTGAGAGAAAGAGAGAAAGAAAACAAGAGAGAGAGAAAGAGAGAGAGAGAGAGAGAGAGAGAAAGAGAAAGAAAGAAAGAGTGAGAGAGAGAAAGCAAGTGAGAGAGAGAAAGAGAGATATAGAAAGCAAGAGAGAGAGAGAAAGAAAGCAAGAGAGAGAGAGAAAAGGAGAGGAAGGGGGAGAGAGAGAGAGAAATGAGCAAAAAGGGGAGTAAAAAAGAGAAATGAGAAAATGATTGAGACAGAGAATGAGAGGAAAGAGAGAGAAACAAAAGAGAGAGAGAGAGAAATGACTGTTGATTTAAAGCATATGATAAAAAGCACCCAAAAAATGAGAAAAAAACCCAGCCCTCACCTGTTTTTGGAAATGGTTCAAGAGTATGTATACACACACACACACACACACACACACACAAGAGGGGGAGGAGACAGGGATGGAAAAAGAGAGGAGAGTGTCTTAGAGTGTCATTTTGTGTCCTTTTGGTTGGTGGTGTGCCCCAGGATTTTGTAAATGTAAAAAATGTGCCGCGGCTCAAAAAAGGTTGAAAATCACTGATCTAGATGAAAAGAAGAATTTTGTTTATATATTATTCTAATAAACATAAAATTGAATTAATCAAAAGAAAAAAATTCTAAAGTCATTTCAATATATTCATACATTTCTCATAACATTTAATTTTTATTTTTATCTATCCACTTATAAACTATATTCCAAATAATATAAAAACCAGATTCTTCTTGGTCATTCAGCCTTCTTGTCATCATATCCATCTCTGCACAGTCCAACTTTCCCCCTTCCAATTTTGTGCGGAGACTATCCTGGCCGCTGTTAAAATATGTACAATTAAATAAAAAATATCTTTTTTATACTTCTGCTTAGTTTTGTACAGGTTTTTCCCTCTTTGCAAAACTGCAGTTTTGTACTCAAGAAAAGATTTTGCCATTGAGCAACTCTGAAATGGGTGGGACTGCAAGTCCCAGAATTCCCCAAGCTGCCTGGGGAATTCTGGGAAATCCCAGCCTCTTAACAAAATTATAATTTCTATACAGTCTTCCCTCCTACCAAAATTGTGTTTTGTACCCAATACTAGTTCTCCAAGACAGGGATTCTTGACTGGAGGGTTTGGAGATGGATGGACTGCAACTCCCAGAATTCTACAGGCTCTCTAGGGAATTCTGGGAGATTTCAGGCCTTCAGACAAAATTGCATTTTCTATACATTTTTTTTCCGTCTTAGCAAAATTGCATTTTTAATACGTTTTTCACTCCCCAAAGCAAGATTTTCCTCACTGGATAATTCAGAGATGGGTGGATTGCAACTCCCAGAATTCCCATGGTCCCTGAATAATTCTGGGTGATTACCGATTATATACATATATATATATAATAATAATAATCAAGTCCCAGTGGGTATGACTAGCTGATGAGGCCAAAATAAGGCCGAAATATATCTATCCTAGTCTCTCTTAATTTTCAAATTCAGCAAAAAAAAAAACCATGGGACACATACAGATAGAATTGTCGGCTATCAATAAAATTAACTGCCTTGGAAATGGCCCTGGGTTGGGCCGAGAGGCAAATAAGGAGCTGTGATGTTCCTTCAATACACCAGGGTGATTCGACACAAAAATATGTAACCCTTCCCTGGTGCAGAGCTGAAGGGATTGGATACTGTAGCCTAGGGGATAATTCTCTGCTTTACAAGGCAAAGGTTGCAGGTTCAAGTTCTAGTGGGTATGGCTAGCTGATGAGGCCAAAATAAGGCCGAAATAGATCTATCCTAGTCTCCCTTCATTTTCAAATTCAGCAAAAAAACCCACATGTGACATATATATATATATATATATTTGTGTCGAATCACCCTGGTGTATTGAAGGAACATCACAGCTCCTTATTTGCCTCTATATATTTACTATCCAAGTAAAATTGCATCTTGTGCACAATTCTGCCTCCACCTCCAGACAGGATTTCTCCTTTTTAAAAACATTGTTCATTCACCAAAGGAAAGTTTTCTTCACTGGGTAATGGGCGGACTGCAAGTTCGTCTCTGGTGTGCGCATGCACATCCCAGTGAAATTTTGCTTCTGCACATGCACAGGAAGCAAAATCTCGCGAGATTCTACACATGCGCATAAGCAAAAAAATGGCCGAATTATCTCGCGCACATGCACCCCCCTCGTGATGTTTTGCCTCCTGCACATGCGCAGAAGTAAAATCCCTCTGGGATGCATGCACACGCCCACTGGTCACCCGGACCAGTGCGCAGAGCACACTAGAAGCAGCAATGAGTAGAAACCCTGTAATGGTGGGCTACCACTCCCAACCCTACCAGAAAGGGCTGAGAGCGCGTGTGTGCCCGTCGCAAGAT
Organism: Erythrolamprus reginae; assembly: GCF_031021105.1. Lineage (NCBI taxonomy): Eukaryota > Metazoa > Chordata > Lepidosauria > Squamata > Dipsadidae > Erythrolamprus > Erythrolamprus reginae. Next base: position 347,043,154 of record NC_091951.1, read on the forward strand.
TCAACTTCTGTGCATGTCACAAAAAACGAGTGCACGATTTCCAGGTTTCCCTCCACCGCACCATGAGCCCCTGCTGCTGCTGCCACAAGTGACTTTCCCGCTCTGCCGCGAGTGGCAGCTCTATCGACTTACCCCTCCACTGCGCTGCAAGCCCCCGCTGCACCGCGAGCCCCTGCCGGCCCCTGTGCCATCACAACTGGCCTGCCCGCTCTGCCGCGAGCGGCAGCTCTTTCAGGTTGCCCCTCCACCGTGCCACCACCCTCTGCTGTGCCGCGAGCCCACACCATCCCCTCTGCACCACCATGAGTGGCACTCTCTCTACTCGTCCCTCCACCACACTGCGGCCCTTACCTTGCAGGTTGATGGGGCATGGCACAGGGAGCAGGCAGGATGGCCCCAGGCTCCAGCCACGTGGCCTGGTCTGTGCTCTCCCACTGAGGGATGCCTGCAGGAGAGCAAAAAGCAGGCCACACACCCAGAGCTTGGGCAGGGCACTGTTGCTGCTGGCCCCAGCTGCTGCTCTAGGTGCCGCAGCGAGATTCATCTGCTGTGTATGTGCAGCAGCCAAAATCTCACACGGACGTCCTTCATTTTTACTGGAATCGTGCCGGTTGCACACATACGGCGCATGCATACCCGGCGGCAATGGAGCGAGGCTACGTGCTCCATTTCTGCCAACGGAATGCCGTTCCTGCCATTCCGGTTAGTAGCCCATCCCTGGAACCCTGCCTGGGTAGGTCATCTAGTCCAACCCCCCACACATACACACCCAACTAGTGATGGCAAACCTTTTTTCCCTTGAGTGCTGAAAGAGCGTGCATGCGCACTGTCGTGCATGTAGTGGTGCCCACACCCGTAATTCAATGCCTGAGGAGGGCAAAACCTTGCCCTCTGGAGGCCACAAACGGCCTGTTTCCCAACTTCTGGTGGGCCCAGTAGGCTCGTGTTTCACCCTTCCCAGGCTCCAAAGGTTCCCTGGAGCCAGGGTGTTGTGGTTAGCTCTGGCCCAGCTCCTGCCCCAAGGACTGTGGAGGTGGGGGAGACATCCACATGCTGCAGGCCTGTTTTGCCCCCGGTGGAATCTGCTGATGAAGGCTCCTCTGACCAAGAAGACATGAGTGACAGGGAGGAGGAGAGTGTGGCAGACAGCTCAGAAGGAGATCGATTATCTAGCTCCTCCTTGGATTCAGAACAAGAGTTAATGATACAGCCACGCATGCAGAGAGCAATGCATAGGCAACAACAACTGAGAGATTATTATCAAAGAAAATGAGGCCACCTGTGGTTGGGTGGGGCTGTGGTGATTAGTGAGGCTGCTATAAATAGCAGCCTGTGGGTTTGGCCATTGTGGAGGATTATCTGATCGTTCTGTTTCGTGACTGCATTACTGACTTTGACTTTTTGTGTGCTGATTTTTCCCGCTTTGAAACTAAACCAGAGCAAAGTGTGTTTCACTTTGTGAAAGAAGGACTGTGAATTGCCTCACAGCTGCAAGCTAAGTATCACAGAACTGATAAGGGACTTGTACAAATTACCAGTTTGTTTGGAGACGAGTGCTCTTTGCTATACCAAAAGAGGGCTTAGGTTAAGGGAATTTTCATTATAAAGAACATTGTTTTGAATTTTCAAATGTGTGTGTGTCTGAAATTTGTACCTGTGAATTTTTGGGAGGAGTCTACCAGAGAGCCAGACAGAACACAGGGGAGGGTAAAAACGTCCCCCCCATCCACGTGGAGGCTCTCAGGAAGCTAAAAATGACCTTCCAGAGTCTCTGTGAGAGCCAAAATTCAGCCGGCACACACCTGCAACAGCTCGCATGCCAGCAGATATGGCTCTATGTGCCCCCTGTGGCACCCATGCCATAGGTTTGCCATCACTGCTCTACACCATTTCTGACAGATGGCAGTCCAGTCTCTTCTTGAAAGGTTCTAGTGATGAAGCTGTCATAACTTTCAAAGGCAAATTCGACTCCACTGGTTGATATTTCTCACTGTCAGGAAATTCCACCTTATTTCCAGGTTGAGTCTCTCTTTGTTCAGTTTCCAACCATTATTCCTTGTCTGGCCTTCTGGTGCTTTGGAAAATAGCTTGACCCCTTTCTCTTTGTGGCAGCTCCTAAAATATTGGAAGGCTGCTATCATGTCCCCCTTGAGTCCTTCTTGATTTCTTTCCCAGTTCTATGTCTTCATACAGTCCACCCAGATCGTAACGGGTCCAAATCTTCTGAGTTGCTATCAGGAATACACTGTTTTTTTGACAAAGAAAATTGATGCTTTTTTCAGCACAAACTATTTATTTACTTACTTACTTACTTACTTACTTACTTACTTACTTACTTACTTACTTACTTACTTACTTACTTACCTACCTAGTTACTTACTGACATTATCTATCTATCAATCTATCTATCTATCTATCTATCTATCTATCTATCTATCTATCTATCTATCTATCTTTCTTTCTTTCTATCTATCTTTCTATCTATCTTTCTATCTATCTATCTATCTATCTATCTATCTATCTATCTCTATCTAACTTATTATTTAGCTATCTATCTATCATCTATCTATCTATCTATTTATCTATCTATCTATCTTTCTATCTATCTATCTATCTATCGTTCTTTCTTTCTATCTATCTATCTATCTATCTATCTCTATCTATCTATCTATCTTTCTTTCTTTCTTTCTATCTATCTCTATCTATCTATCTATCTTTCTTTCTTTCTATCTCTATCTATCTATCTATCTATCTATTTATCTATTTTTCTATCTATCTATCTATCTATCTATCTTTCTATCTATCTATCTATCTATCTATCTATCTATCTATCTCTGTCTGTCTGTCTGTCTGTCTGTCTGTCTGTCTGTCTGTCTGTCTGTCTGTCTGTCTGTCTATCTATCTATCTATCTATCTATCTATCTATTTATTGGACTTATATGCCATCCCTCTCCATGGACTCGGGGCAACTTACAAAATTTTAGTAAAAAATACAATAGATAAAACATTCTAGGCCAATTAATAGGATAATAACATTAAAAAAATTCTTAAAACTAAACATTTAAAATAAAAAAGTCACACACCTACTCTCACACCAGATACATTCATGGGGCAGAGTCTGGGGTCTAATGACCCCAAGCCTGGTGACATAAATGTGTTTTCAAATTCTTACGGAAGGCAAGGAGGGTGGGGCATTGCAAATCTCTGGTGGGAGTTGATTCCAGAGGGCCAGGGCCCCCACAGAGAAGGCTCTTCCCCTAGGCCCCGCCAGCCAGCATTGTCCAGTTAATGGGACCCTGAGGAAACCAACTCTGTGGGACGTAACTGGATGCTGGGATTCGTACAGCAGAAGGCAGTCTTGGAGATAATCTGGTCCTATGCCATGTAGGGCTTTATAGGTCATAACCAACACTTTGAATTGTGTCCGGAAACCAATCGGCAGCCAATGCAGTCCACAGAGTGATGGAAAGATGTGGGCATATTTTGGAAGGCCCAAAACTGCTTGCGTGGATGCATTTTGGACGATTTGAAGTTTCCGAACACTCTTCAAAGGTAGCCCCATGCAGAGAGCATTGCAGTAGTCGAACCTCGAGGTGATAAAAGGCATAAGTCTTATTTGTCTTCGGAGAGGGGCGGCATAATAAATAATAATAATAATAATAAATATTAATAAAAATAATAATAAATAATAATAATAATTGACCGTGAGCAAAAACTCCCTGTCCAAATAGGACCATTTGTTGTTAGCATGCTTATTCCTTATCACCTAAGGAATTATTTCCTTCCTTTTTCTTAAGTGTTTAATATCGGGAGGGGCTGGAAGTGTATCAATGATGACAAAACCACACTGCTAAAGTGGGTGCAAATTGTAAAGATGATTGAGTTGTTGATTTATTTAATACGGTTTGGAACCTACAATATTATTATGCTTTCATTTCAACAGTGTATTAGGCTGGTTATTCATTCGTTTCAATTAATATTGTATTATCCTACTTAGGCAGGTACTTGAGGCTGCGGCAAAATCACCGGGATTTTAAAAAAACACAACTGATACCTTAAAGTTAAAAACATAAATTAAAATTAATCTTTATTTTAATCGCCCATTAGAAGCCTGATGAAAGGGCCAGGCTTTTTTTTTGCTTTTGTATAAATGCCAAAGGATTGAAGCCTCAATATAGCTCTGTTGTTTTAAATGCCTTTAAAACCTGGAAATAATACACAAGATGTTAAATAGATAACAACTGTAATTATTGTTAATAATAACATATTCTTTAAACAGGGAATAGAGAAAGTTAATGAGTACCTCTGTTGATGAATACTATGAACAGGTAATCTTCAGTTAATTCAGACCAGAATTTTCATTGCCAATCAAGGTGATTTTATGCTCTATTTTTTTTTTCAAGGCTGTTAAGTGAATCATTTTATTTACTTACTTACTTACTTACTTACTTACTTACTTACTTACTTACTTACTTACTTACTTACTTATTTATTTATTTAATCCATTACACAATGAGGGTTTTAGTGGGTATATATCTATATACACATACTGTGTTTCCCCGAAAGTAAGACAGCGTCTTACTTTCTTTTTATCCCCAAAAGCCCCACTATGTCTTACTTTCGGGGTATGTCTTATATTGTCCCGGGCACCGGGGCCGGCTCGTTTCCAGCCCGACCCCCCGCCGCCATTCCCGCTCCCCGATCTCGCTGACCACTCCGCAGATTGCCATCCAATCCGCAAAATGGAGAAGAGTCCTCCACTGCACAGGAAATGTGAGGGAGAAGGATTTATTTCCCTCCGTTCTAGTTTTTCTCTGTGGTTCTTCCGCAGATCTTAAACGTCACCTCTGATTGGTTCCTCCCCTCCCACCTCCTAAAGGCCCTGGAGCCAATCGCGGCCTCCTCTGGCCCGAATTCTCCGCCCCTCTTTCCCCAACCAGTACTGAGTTGCAGTCCTGAGGCGAAAAAGGGCTCAGCTTGCTCGCTCCCTCCTTCGGATCGTAAAAGAAGCCGCGGCGGGAAGAGCGCGAGGCACCCGTAAGGTTAACGCGACGTTGCGAGCTGTAAACCGTCCTCTCCCAGCCCTTAAAGGACTCCTCTCCCCACAGTCCCGTTCCTTTTCAACCCACCACAGAGGCAGCCCTGACTCCCTCTTCCGAGCGCCTCTCAGTCTGCCTTGCTGCAGTCGGAGCTCCCGCTCGTGCCGCAGCCAGAACCGCGCTGCTTCGGCCAGAGCCACCACCTCGCCCGCCGGGTGGCCCAAGCTCTGGGCGCAGTGCGCCACCACCAGCTGGCACCAGGCTGCGTAAGGGAGACTCTCCTGGGCGGCGGCTTGCAGCGAAGGCGCTCGTCCCAGCAACCTCGGAGCCGGTCGGCCTCGCTGGCCGCTTGCAGCCGACCCTCGGCAGGACTCGGTTGCTGGGACGGGCGCCTTCGCTGCAAGCCGCCGCCCACTTCGGCTCGCTTCGGACCAGCGCCGTCAAAGCGAAGGACGGATAAATGCCTCCCGGGCGGATAAATGCCTCCCGGGTGCTCCGCATCCACTTGCGCTTCTCCTTCTTCCCTCTCGCCTCGCCGAGTCAGGCGCAGAAGGCTTAGCGGGGTTCCCCTGGCGGTGGGACGACTCCCTTTCCCTGCCCCCGCCATCCCGAGGCCATGTCCACGGGCTCGCTGAGCGATGTCGAAGACCTCCCCGAGGCGGAAATCCTGGGCAGCCTGAAAATGGACCGCTGCCGCTCGCCGGCCGCTCCACGCCACAGCCCCGCGCAAGCCTCGGCCGGTGAGCGGGGCTCCCCGGGCAAAGGCCGGGGCGCGGCGGCGGGCAAGGCACGTAAGAAAACCCAGGGCAAGAAGAGCCCTCCGGGAACGGCTCCCCCCCCCCCCGGCAATACCCCCGTGTTTCCCCGAAAGTAAGACATATGTCTTACTTTCGAGGTACGGCTTATATTAGCCGACCCCCCTGAAACCCCCGATACGTCTTACAATCGGAGGTGTCTTACTATCGGGGAAACACGGTAGTAAAATATATGATGAAGGTTATAGAGGAGATACTTATAGTAAAATATATCTAAGAAATAATAGAAAAGAAGATACAGTAATAGAACATATCAATGAAAGAATAGAAGAAGAGATAGAGGAATAGAAAAAAGTTATAGGAGATATAGGAGAGCAATAGGACAGGGGACGGAAGGCACTCTAGTGCACTTGTACTCGCCCCTTACTGACCTCTTAGGAATCTGGATAGGTCAACCGTAGATAATCTAAGGGTAAAGTGTTGGGGGTTTGGGGATGACACTATGGAGTCCGGTAATGAGTTCCACGCTTCGACAACTCGGTTACTGAGGTCATATTTTTTACAGTCCAGTTTGGAGCAGTTAATATTAAGTTTAAATCTGTTGTGCGCTCTTGTGTTGTTGTGGTTGAAGCTGAAGTAGTCACCAACAGGCAGGACGTTGCAGCGAGTCTTCGGAGAGGGGCGGCATACAAATCTAAGTAATAAATAAATAAATAAATAAATATGATCTTGTGAGCAATACTTAGATCTTGTTTAAGGCGTCTTAGTTCTAAACTTTCTAGGCCCAGGATTGAAAGTCTAGTCTCGTAGGGAATTCTGTTTCGAGTGGAGGAGTGAAGGGCTCTTCTGGTGAAGTATCTTTGGACATTTTCAAGGGTGTTAATGTCTGAGATGCGATATGGGTTCCAAACAGATGAGTTGTATTCGAGGATGGGTCTGGCAAAAGTTTTGTAAGCTCTTGTAAGCAGTGTGAGATTGCCAGAGCAGAAGCTACGTAGGATTAGGTTTACAACTCTTGAAGCCTTCTTGGCTATATTGTTGCAGTGGGCTTTGGCACTTAAATCTTTTGTTATTAGTATACCGAGGTCTTTAACCGAGTGGGGATTATCTGTGATAATTTGATTATTCAGTTCGTATTTGGAGTTCAGATTCTTCTTCCCAATGTGTAGGACAGAGCATTTGCTAGCTGAGATTTGGAGTTGCCATGTGTCATTGCAGTTATTAAATGAATTTTAGGGCCATTAAGCAAATCTGTCCTTTCCCCATGATTGCTGGGAAGATTGGGATGGGATAGAAAAGGTGGATAGAGAAAAATTATTTTCGCTATCACACAATACTAGGACGAGGGGGCACTTCCTAAAGCTCATAGGTAAGAAAGCGAGGACAAATAAAGGGAAATATTTCTTCATCCAGGGGGTCGTTGGTTGATGGAATTCATTTCCAGAAGAGATCATGACAGCTGTCAGCCTGGATAGCTTCAAGGCAGGATTAGACATATTCATGGATGCCAAGTGCGGTGGTTATTGAAATGGATGTCCAAGTGCTACCTTTATGTTGGTTGAGGCAGGCAGGATTTCCTTGGGTCCCATTTGTTGGGGGTCAAGGGAAAAGGAGGGTCTTGCCTTCTCTTTCTGCTCAAGATCCCCATGGACAATTGGTGGGCCACTGTGGGCCACAGAATGCTGGACTCGATGGGCTTTGGCCTGATTCAGCATGGCTCTTCTTATGCTCTTATGTGCTAAGATTATAAATGGTGGTCACGTGACTCCAGGATGCTAACAGTCACAAATACACGCCAGTCGCCAAGCAACTAAATTTTAGAGATTCTAGCAGGGTCATAAGTGTGAGGACTGGCGTTAAGTCCACTTTTTTCAGCTGTTTTGTAACTTCAGACGGTTGCTAAACGGTTCCAAATTGGAGATTACCTCCATATAAAATTATTTATTTATACAATATGGAATAGAGAACATAGAAACATTAAAAAATGACGGCAGAAAAAGACCTCATGGTGCACCTAATCTGCCCTTATACCATTTCCTGTATTTTATCTTAGGATGGATGGATTGAAGGAAGGAAGGAAGGAAGGAAGGAAGGAAGGAAGGAAGGAAGGAAGGAAGGAAAAAATGCACAAAGGAATGATTTCTCCATCACAAGAAATATAAACCAGTTTGGTAGCAATTTTCCCTCCTGTAAGTTTAAAGATCTCTCTTCTCTTCTCCCCTCCTGTCTTCCCTAGTTTTTATAAAAATCCTTAAGACATCATTTTTTTCGATCCTGATCTCAGCAGAAAAGTCCCTTAAAGATTTGCCAGGGTTCCATAGAAGCCTGCCTTATTTTTAACCTTGCTCAAATAGGAGGACTTTATATTCCTTCCTTTTACCTCTGAATACCTTAATCTTCAGTTAATTCAGTTATTGTCCTAGGATTTGATTCCCCTTACATCCTTTTTTTTTTTAAATTCCATCGCACATACTTCTTCCAGGCTTTCTTAGTGAGTTCTTTTGTCTTTTTTCCAAGTGGCTTTAACAATTTCCTTTCTTTTTCCAATGAAAAGACATTGTCCAGACCATTCTCTCCGTTTAACATCTGCAGCTCCCCTTTAATTTTTTAAATCTTCAGCCAGCTTCTTTTGTACAGTATGTCTGGTAAAGAGCCCTTATTCTCTTAGCCCTGGATTTCCACTTTAAGTACCTTCTCTGTCTTCTAATCCAGGCTTTAAAAAAACAAAACAAAAGAAAATCCAAAAGTTCTGATTCCATTATTTCTGCAGTAAGCAAGATGGGCTTCTAATCTGTCATTCCTTCATTAACATCCTTTAAAACATAGATTATCCACAGAAAGTTGTAACGATTTCCAAACTTTATTTTTTTAGATCATTTATTTATTTTATTAATTAATTGATTAGAGTTGTAAGGGACCTTGTGTTCTGTAGAATCCTCCCGAAAATTCACAGGTACAAATTTCAGACACACACACGTTTGAAAATTCAAAACAATGTTCTTCATACCGAAAATTCAAATAAACGAAGCACTCTTTTTGTGTAGCAAAGAGCACTCGTCTCCAAACAAACTGGTAATTTGTACAAGTCCCTTATCAGTTCTGTGATACTTATCTTGCAGCTGTGAGGCAATTCACAGTCCTTCTTCTTTCACCAAGTGAAACACACTTTGCTCTGGTTTGGTTTCAAAGCGGGGAAAAATTAGCACACAAAGGTCGAAGTCAGCAAGGCAGGCACGAAACACAACAATCAGATAATCCTCCACAATGGCCAAACCCACAGGCTGCTCTTTATAGCAGCCTCACTAATAACCACAGCCCCACCCAACCACAGGTGGCCTCATTTTCTCTGATAATAATCTCTCAGTTGTTGTTGCCTATGCATTGCTCTCCACATGTGTGGCTGTATCATTAACTCTTAGGATGGATATATGTTTATCCCAGGCATGTTTAAGTTCAGTTACTGTGGATTTACTAACCACATCTGCTGGAAGTTAGTTCCAAGCATCTACTACTCTTTCAGTAAAATAACATTTTCTCATGTTGCTTCTGATCTTTCTCCCAACTAACTTCAGATTGTGCCCCCTTGTTCTTGTGTTCACTTTCCTATTAAAAACACTTCTCTCCTGAACCTTATTTAACCCTTTGACATATTTAAATATTTCGATCATGCCGCCCGCTTTCCCTTCTGTCCTCCAGACTATACAGATTGAGTTCATTAAGTCTTTCCTGATAAGTTTTATTCTTAAGAACTTCCACCATTTTTGTAGCCCGTCTTTGGACCCGTTCAATTTGATCCATCTCTTTTTGTAGGTGACTTCTCCAGAACTGGACACAGTATTCCAAATGTGGTCTCACCAGCGCTCTATACAGCAGGATCACAGTCTTCCTCTTCCTGCTTGTTGTAACCCTAGCTATGCAGCCAAGCATTCTACTTGCTTTCCCTATCGCCTGACTGACATATTAAAACAGACAATATACATCAAGATCCAATTAATTAAAATTAAAAATTACATCTAAAAACTAAAGAACCAATTAAATTACGCACGTATTCATTCAATCAACAACACACTATACATTCATCAGCCAGGGGGCAGAATCTAATGACCCCAAGCTTGGCGGCATAGGTGAATCTTTAGACTCTTACTAAAGGTGAGGAGGATAGGGGCAATACGAATCTCTTGCAGGGAGCTGATTCCAGAGGGCCGGGGCCCTCACAGAGAAGGCTCTTCCCCTAGGTCCTACTAAGTGACATTGTCTAGTTGACGGGACCTGTAGAAGGCCAACTCTGTGGGATCTCCCTGGTTGCTGGGATTCATGTCCCTGATCTAGGGTGTTGGCTATTCCCGCCAGTTTGAAAAAGCATGTGCATGAACCACATGGGGCGAAAAAGGGAGCATAGCAATTCTGCACATGTGCAGGAAGTGAAAGAGTCAAAAAAATCCAAGAAAAAAGATGGAGCCGCCTGACGCATCGGCACCACAGCAGTCGTGCGCACTTTGCGCAATCTGGTGGCTGCTACTGGTACAGAGTCACCTAACGCACCGGTAGGAACCCATCACTGTGATACACGTGTTTAAATAATGATGATGATGATGATGATAGTGGTGGTGATGATGATGATGATAATAATAACAACAACAACAACAACAACAACAACCAGTGGCAAAGAACTGGTGGGATCATAAGCCCGAAAAAGTGGTCGAAAATGAGCAAGCAAAACTACTGTGGGACTTCTGACTTCAGACTGACCAAATTCTGAAGCATAACACACCAGACATTCTGATTGTGGAGAAAAAGAAAGTGTGGATCATCGACATCGCAATCCCAGGGGACAGCAGAATTGAGGAGAAGCAGCTAGAGAAATTAGTGAAATATGAAGATCTAAAAATCGAGCTGCAACGACTCTGGCATAAGCCAGTGAAAGGGGTCCCAGTGGTACTTGGCACGCTGGGCGCAGTGCCAAAGGATCTCAGCGGACATTTGAAAACCATCGGAATTGACAAAATCTCCATCTGTCAATTGCAAAAGGCTGCTTTACTGGGATCGGCAAACATAATTCGCTGCTACATCACGCAGTCCTAGGTGCTTGGGAAGCACCCAACTGGTGATGAAATACGAAATCCAGCATAGTGATCTCGTTTGCGGTGTTGTGTTGACATAATAATAATAATAATAATAATAATAATAATAATAATAATAATAATAATAATTTATTAGACTTGTATGCCGCCACTCTCCGGAGACTTGGGGCGGATCACAACAACAATAAAAACAATATAGGTACAAATCTAATAATTAAAACTATGACTAAAACCCATTAGCTTAAAAAGCAATCAATATTACACAAACAACCGATATTAACAATCATAGCCACATATAACTTTTAATGGTCAGAAGGGGGGGGGGGCGGCATGTGTTAGTTGCCCCATGCCTGGTGACATAGATAGGTCTAGCTTTCATATGTATATATTTATTGATCGATCACATTTATTTGCCACCCATCTACAGAGAGGGGCGGCATACAAATCTAATAAATGAATGAATGAATGAATGAATGAATGAATGAATGAATGAATAAATGAATGAATGAATGAATGAATGAATAAATCTCATCGTTCAGGCAACTGGGTCGTGGTTTCCTTGTGCCTTTACGTTAGAATTTATGAAGATGCTCGAAAGGAGTCACATTATGAATGATGCCAGCTGGTTTGACAGATGCTTAAGAGGGTGTGCCCTACTTTTACCTTTCCAGTTAAACAGGTATCGAAGTCTTCAAACAGATTATCAAGCAGAGTGTTTGTGATTGCATGGGTAGACAGGCTACAATCAACAGGAACCAGCAAGGGATTTGTTTGAAATAAATCCAACCAGACGAACCTTATCTCCTCTGATAAAGTTGCTAGCTTAGTAGATTGGGGGAACACCAAGGATGTAATATACCTTGATTTTGAGCCAGTCTTTGACAAAATAGCTCTTGAAATTCCTCCTTTATGTTGTGGTTGGCTCTGGCCCAGCTCCTGCCCCAGGGAATGTGGAGGTGGATGCAGGGGAAACTTCAACATGTCTTAGGCCTGTTATATTGCCGACAGAGTCAGGTAGTTCAGTTTCCTTGGACGAAGAAGAAGGTGAGGGTGACTTGGAAGAGGGGGACTTGGCACACAGCCCAGGAAGTCAATCTCTATTATCTTCGGTTGATTCGGATGCGAAAGTCTTGGACCCACGCAGGCACAGAGTTATGCGTAGAAGAGACCAATTGAGGGCATATTACATAGAAACATAGAAACATAGAAGACTGACGGCAGAAAAAGACCCCATGGTCCATCTAGTCTGCCCTTTTACTATTTCCTGTATTTTATCTTACAATGGATATATGTTTATCCCAGGCATGTTTAAATTCGGTTACTGTGGATTTACCAACCACGTCTGCTGGAAGTTTGTTCCAAGGATCTACTACTCTTTCAGTAAAATAATACTTTCTCATGTTGCCTTTGATCTTTCCCCCAACTAACTTCAGATTGTGTCCCCTTGTTCTTGTGTTCACTTTCCTGTTAAAAACACTTCCCTCCTGAACCCTATTTAACCCTTTAACATATTTAAATGTTTCGATCATGTCCCCCCTTTTCCTTCTGTCTTCCAGACTATACAGATTGAGTTCATTAAGTCTTTCCTGATACGTTTTATACTTCAGACCTTCCACCATTCTTGTAGCCCGTCTTTGGACCCGTTCAATTTTGTCAATATCTTTTTGTAGGTGAGGTCTCCAGAACTGAACACAGTACTCCAAATGTGGTCTCACCAGCGCTCTATATAAGGGGAGATAAGAGAGGCCACCTGTGTTTGGGTGGGGCTCCAGTAATTAGTGGTGCTCATATAAATAGTAGCATGTTGGCTTGGCCATTGTGGAAGATTATCTGATCATTGTGCTTCAGGACTGCCTTGCTGTCTCCGGACTTTATTGATTTTTCACGACTTTGAAACCAAAGCAGAGCAAAGTGTGTGTGTGTGTGTGTTTCACTTCGTGGAAGAAGAAGGGCTGTGATGTTTCTTCACAGCTGCAAGCTAAGTACTTAAGGACTGATTAAGGGAATTGTACAAACTACCCGGTTGTTTTGGGATGAGTGCTCTTTGCAATACAAAAAGAGTGCTTAGTTTATTTTGAATTTTGTGATAAAGAACATTGTTTTGAATTTTCAAATGTGTGTGTGTCTGAAATTTGTACCCTTGAATTTCCGGGAGGCTCATATCAGAGAGCCCGGCAGAACACTTTATAGAGTGGTAAAATATGGGTAAGTTGATACTAATTAAATAAGATTAGTTGACAGAGGGATATCTATGTGTGCTTCTGATTTTGATTTTTGCAACAAACTCTAATAGAATATGTTTAGGAACACTGGGCCTCATTTAACAAAATGAAATGCAATGTAGAGAAAAGTAAAGTCTTAGACTTAGGCAAGAAAAAACAAAAGTATACATATAGATTTGGTGTAACCAGACTTAATAGCAGCAACTGTAGGAGGGATCTTGGAGTCTTAGTGGACAACCAATTAAACAGTGGCAGCTTAAAAAGCCAATGCAATTCTAAATTGCATTAACAGAGGGACACAATCAAGATCAAGTGAGGTACTAATACTATTCTCTAAAGCAGTGGTTCTCAACCTTTCTAATGCCGCGACCCCTTAATACAGTTCCTCAGGTTGTGGTGACCCCCAACCATAAGTCTAGCACCAATTCTCCCAACAGAGCTTTAAGCTGATTGGCAGGAAGGTCAGAGGGACACCCCCCACTGTAAACACTTGATTGGTCGGATTATAAAAATATCTTCCAAGGCGCCAGAATAGAAGCCTTACTTCCTAACACCAGGGGAAATTTGTCTTTTCCTATAGTCTTAGTTGACCCCTGTGAAACGGTCATTTGACCCCCAAAGGGGTCCCGACCCCCAGGTTGAGAACCACTGCTCTAAAGCCTTTGTAAGACCACACGTAGAATACAATATCCAGTTTTGGTCACCACACACTAAAAGAGATGTTGAAACTCAAGAAATAGAGCAAGCAGGATGGTGAGGGGACTGAAGGCTAAAACATACGATGAACAGTGACAAGAATTGAGCACAGCTAGTCTAGTGAAGAGAAGGGCCAGAGGAGACATGATAGCAGTCTTCCAATATTTGAGGGGTTGCCACAGAGAGGAGGGGGTCAACCTAATTTCCAAAGCACCTGAAGGCCAGACAGGGAATAATAGATGAAAACTGGAAATAAGGAGAAATTTTCTAACAGTAAATGGGGATTTTGCAGTATCCTTCCCTCAGGAGTAAGGAGGGAATGGGGATCTTGCAATATCCTTCCCTCAGGAGTGAGGAGGGAATGGGGATCTTGCAATATCCTTCCCTCAGGAGTGAGGAGGGAATGGGGATTTTGCAGTATCCTTCCCTCAGGAGTGGGGAGGGAATGGAGATTTTGCAGTATCCTTCCCTCAGGAGTGGGGAGGGAATGGAGATTTTGCAGTATCCTTCCCTCAGGAGTGAGGAGGGAATGGAGGTTTTGCAGTATGCTTCCCTCAGGAATGGTGAGGGAATGGAGATTTTGCAGTATCTTTCCCTCAGGAGTGGTGAGGGAATGGAGATTTTGCAGTATCCTTCCCTCAGGAGTGAGGAGGGAATGGAGGTTTTGCAGTATGCTTCCCTCAGGAGTGGGGAGGGAATGGAGATTTTGCAGTATCTTTCCCTCAGGAGTGGGGAGGGAATGGAGATTTTGCAGTATCCTTCCCTCAGGAGTGAGGAGGGAATGGAGGTTTTGCAGTATGCTTCCCTCAGGAGTGGTGAGGGAATGGAGATTTTGCAGTATCTTTCCCTCAGGAGTGGTGAGGGAATGGAGATTTTGCAGTATCCTTCCCTCAGGAGTGAGGAGGGAATGGAGGTTTTGCAGTATGCTTCCCTCAGGAGTGGGGAGGGAATGGAGATTTTGCAGTATCCTTCCCTCAGGAGTGGGGAGGGAATGGAGATTTTGCAGTATCCTTCCCTCAGGAGTGAGGAGGGAATGGAGGTTTTGCAGTATGCTTCCCTCAGGAGTGGTGAGGGAATGGAGATTTTGCAGTATCCTTCCCTCAGGAGTGGGGAAGGAATGGAGATTTTGCAGTATCCATCCCTTGCCATGCCCACCAAGCCACGCCCACAGGACATGTAGGGGAAAATTTTGAATTTCACCCTAATTGGCACTCTTCTTCTGAAGTTCTTTGGTCTCTAAGTGCCCGTAGGAACCTGAGGATTTCCCTTAACCTTGTTGGGAGACTAAACATTGGGATCCACCCTCGAGTTCTCAAGATGCAAGACTTGAGTCTTCAAAGCTCATGCCCAGGCTAGAAGCCAGGGAAAATTGGGTGGAACTTGAAGAGCAATTACATTCCATTCATGGTACATTGTGTTTCACTAGAGACACAAAGCCTAGGTGACCTTGGTTGATCTCGGGAGCTAAAGTGGAGTCATTTCTACCCCATACCACCCAGCGACCGATTAGGGCCCACAAGGTTGGCCTTTTCTGGGTGCTGTTGGCCATACAATGCTGACTGGTGGGACCACAGAGGTGGGCCTTCTCTGTGGTGGCTCTGGCTCTCTGAAAACAGTTGCCCCTGGAGATTTGTAATGCCCCCACCCTCCAGGCCTTCCCTAAGGCCTTGTAAATCCAGCTTTTCCAGCAGGCCTGGGGCTGTTGAGCTATGCTACTCAGCTCCTGCCAGAAAATTGAATGTGTTTATCAAGTGAATGTTTTATATTGTTAGACTATTTTATACTATTCATATTGCTTGTTTTAGATTGTTTACATTGCTTGTTCACTGCCCTGAGTCTGAAAGGAGTTGGGCAGTTTATAAATCTATCTATCTATCTATCTATCTATCTATCTATCTATCTATCTATCTATCTATCTATCTATCTATCTATTTATTTCAGTCAACGAAGCAGTGAAAGTGATATGCCGGTGCCTGGAGGCTGTTGGGGACTGGATGGGTGTCAACAAACTCAAACTCAATCCAGACAAGACGGAGTGGCTGTGGATATTGCCTCCCAAGGACAATTCCATCTGTCCGTCCATTACCCTGGGGGGGGGGGGAATTATTGACCCCCTCAGAGAGGGTGCACAACTTGGGCTGACATTGGAACATCATCTTTCGGCTGTGGCGAGGAGGGCGTTTGCCCAGGTTCGCCTGGTGCACCAGTTGTGGCCCTATTTGGACAGGGAGTCATTGCTCACAGTCACTCATGCCCTTCTCACCTCAAGGTTCGATTACTGCAACGCTCTCTACATGGGGCTACCTTTGAAAAGTGTTCGGAAACTCCAGATTGTGCAGAACGCGGCCGCGAGAGCCATCGTGGGGCTTCCCAGATTCGCCCACGTATCTACAACACTCCGTGGCCTCCATTGGCTGCCGATCAGTTTTCGGTCACAATTCAAAGTGTTGGTCATGACCTTTAAAGCCCTACATGGTATTGGACCAGAGTACCTCCGGAACCGCCTGCTACCGCACGAATCCCAGCGGCCGATAAAGTCCCACAGAGTTGGCCTTCTCCGGGTCCCGTCGACTAAACAATGTTGTCTGGCGGACCCCAGGGGAAAAGCCTTCTCTGTGGCGGCCCCGGCCCTCTGGAATCAACTCCCCCCGGAGATAAGAACTGCTCCCACCCTCCTTGTCTTCCGTAAACTACTTAAGACCACCTATACCGCCAGGCATGGGGGATTTGAGACACCTTTGACTTTGCTAGTCAGAAGGTGGCAAAAGGTGGGACACGTGACCACCGGGCACTGCAACCGTCATAAATGACTCCGCTCCGAGTGTTCGGAGAGGGGCGGCATACAAATCTAATAAATTATTATTAATTATTATTAAATGTGAGTCAGCTGCCAAGCATGTAAATTTGGATCACGTGAAAAAACATGGTAACTTGAAATGGTCGGTAAATGGACTGTTGTAAATCAAGAACTACCTGTATAGCAATAGCAATAAATAATATAGAAAATAATAGTTAGAAAGCTGTAGTAGCAATGCCAATAAGTAGGATGGGAAACTTATAAATCGTTTAAGTGTTTAAGTTAGTTTGTTATGTTTGTATATAGTTTTTATTTTTTATTTTATTTATTTTGTCCAATACACAATAATACACAATGAAGGTTATAGAGGATATGGTAGTGAAGAAATATAAGATATAGGAGAGACTATAGGACAGAGGACGGAAGGCACCCTAGTGCACTTATGTACGCCCCTTACTGACCTCTTAGGAATTTGGAGAGGTCAACCGTGGGTAGTCTAAGGGAAAAATGTTGGGGGTTAGGGGATGATACTATAGAGTCCGGTAAGGAATTCCACGCTTCGACAAACTAATTACTAAAGTCATATTTTTTACAGTCAAGTTTGGAGCAGTTAATAGTAAGCTTGAATCTGTTGCGTGCTCTTGTGTTGTTGTGGTTGAAGCTGAAGTAGTCTTTGACAGGCAGAACATTGCAACATATGATCTTGTGGGCAATACTTAGATCATGTTTAAGGCGTCGTAGTTCTAAGCTTTCAAACCCCAGGATTGTAAATCTAGTCTCATAGGGTATTCTGTTTCGAGTGGAGGAGTGAAGGGCTCTTCTTGTGAAGTATCTTTAAACATTTTCAAGGGTGTTAATGTCTGAGATGCAATATGGGTTCCAAATAGATGAACTGTATAGGTTATGTTTTGTTTTTAGTTTTTGTTTATGTCTTTATTGTAAATTCTTTCTGTTGTTCTGTATTTGCTTTATTGTTTTTAATGTTACTCATTAATGGAACTCATTACCGGACCCAGTAGTGTCAACCCCTAACCCCCAACATTTCCCCCTTAGACTATCCACGATTGACCTCTCCAGGTTCCTTAGAGGTCAGTAAGGGTTGTGCATAAGTGCACTGGTGTGCCTTTCGTCCCCTGTCCAATTGTCTCTCCTTATCTCATATATCATATATCTTTTCTTCCCTCATAAATCTTCTCCTCTATTTTTATATCTTCTCTTTATATATAATACTTCATGTCTATTCTCTTCAATATGTATTGTGTATTGGACAAAATAAAATAAATAAATAAATAAATAAATAAATAAATAAATAAATCAATCAATCAATCAATAAATAGTTAATAAAGATATATTTTTAAAAAGCAATAGCATTTAGACTTATATACCACTTCATAGTGCTTTGAAATCCCTCTCTAATCGGTTTACAGAATCAGCCGCTTGCCCCCAACAATCTGGGTCCTCCTTTGACCCACCTTGGAAGGATGGAAGGCTGAGTCAACCTTGAGCCGGTGGTGAGATTTAAACCGCTGAACTACAGCTAGCAGTTAGCTGAAGTAGCCTGCAGTGCTGCACTCTAACCACTGCACCACCCCAGCTGAATAAATTCTCAGTTTATGAACAAATTGGGACTGGAATTTCCATTGTTAAGCAAGGAGGTTGTTAAGGGAATTGTGCCCAAATTTAGGACCTTTTTTTTTTCTCTCGCCACAGTTGTTAAGTGAATCATGAGGTTATTAAATGGATTGTGAAGTCATTAAATGTGTCCTTCCTTTGGCTTTGCTTGTTGCAATCTGGCTGGGAGAAGGTGACCAATAGCTATCACAGGAGTCCAGGATGCTGTATACTGCACGAGTCAAAAAGAGGGCTGTGGAAATATTTACTGACCCCTCGCATCCTGGACAGAAACTGTTTCAACTCCAACCCTCCAAACGTCGCTACAGAGCACTGCACACCAAGACAACTCTGTTAGTAAAGGGTACATGGTTGTTAGGGATTGCCATTGTAAACTGCATCTTGTACACTTGTACCAAACTTGTACTGAAAGAGTTAATGTGCACTTACAGAGTTAACTTGTACTTGAAGAGTTAATATTCAAGGCTGTTTCGTCACTTCCTCATTGAAGCTATAAAAGCTCATTATTCTGCTCGGTCATTTCCTTTACTTTTGCCTGAGAGAAGGGGAGTTGTGTTTAAGCTCCGTGCTTGTATAAGCTTCGTGCTTATTATATTCTTGTATTAGCTTTGTGCTTCTTATCTATATTGTAGTTTGCTTTGTGCTAATCTTGTAATTGCTCAGTGCATAATATTCTGTATTTGCTTCGTGCTTATTCTGGATTGTTTATATTTTGTTTATATATAAATAATAGTTATTTAACTAAGTCTGTGTCTTGGCTTTATCACACATCCACACTCTGTTAAAATTCTCTGCTTGGTGTTGTCGAAGGTTTCATAGTCTAACTGAGACAAGCCAACAAACTCGACAGAAGAACAGTTTTTCTCCCAACGCCATCACTCTGCTAAACAAATAATTCCCTCAACACTATCAAACTATTCACTAAGTCTGCAATACTACTCTTATTAGTCTTCTCATTGTTCCTATCCCCCATCTCCTCCCACTTATGACAGTAACTTCTTGCTTGTTTCTTTACAATATATATAAATATTGATTGTTTCCTGATTGCTTATTTGTACCCTATGACAATCATTAAGTGGTGTACCTTATGATTCTTGACAAATGTATCTTTTCTTTTACGTACAATGGGAGCATCTGTACCAAAGACAAATTCCTTGTGTGTCCAATCACACTTGGCCAATAAAGAATTCTATTCTATTCTATTCTATTCTACTCTAGTCTAGTCTAGTCCATTTCATTCCATATGGTTCCTCATTCCAATATACTGTCCTGTCCTGTCCTATTCTATTCTATTCCATTCCATTCCATTCCGTTCCACATGGTTCCTCATTACAGTATTCCATTCCATTCTATTCTATTCTATTCTATTCTAAATATACACAGGTTGTCAAGCACCCAAATGTTCATCACGGGGCCGTGGAAATGCCAATGGTCATAAGAGTGAGTCATGAGGGGTTTATGTCTTTATTGTAAATTCTTTCTGTTGTTCTGTATTTGCTTTATTGTTTTTAATGTTACTCATTAATGGAACTCATTACCGGACCCAGTAGTGTCAACCCCTAACCCCCAACATTTCCCCCTTAGACTATCCACGATTGACCTCTCCAGGTTCCTTAGAGGTCAGTAAGGGTTGTGCATAAGTGCACTGGTGTGCCTTTCGTCCCCTGTCCAATTGTCTCTCCTTATCTCATATATCATATATCTTTTCTTCCCTCATAAATCTTCTCCTCTATTTTTATATCTTCTCTTTATATATAATACTTCATGTCTATTCTCTTCAATATGTATTGTGTATTGGACAAAATAAAATAAATAAATAAATAAATAAATAAATAAATAAATAAATCAATCAATCAATAAATAGTTAATAAAGATATATTTTTAAAAAGCAATAGCATTTAGACTTATATACCACTTCATAGTGCTTTGAAATCCCTCTCTAATCGGTTTACAGAATCAGCCGCTTGCTGAGTGAGTCATGAGGGGTTTTTGACCAGTTCCTAAACGAACAGTTGTGAGCCAAGGATTCCTTGTATCCTGTCGTATCTCTAAAGTTTTTCCCCTCCTGTTGAATTGAAATTACAATTTTGGCCGGTTCCAAATTTGTTTGAGACATTTGTCAAGTCCAAAAAAAAATATTGATAAAATCGAACAGATCCAAAGACGGGCTACAAAAATGGTGGAATGTCTTAAGCCTAAAACTTATTAGGAAAGACTTAATGAACTCAATCTGTATAGTCTGGAGGAGAGAAGGGAAAGGGGGGACATGGCCAAAACATTTAAATATGTTAAAGGGTTAAATAAGGTTCAGGAGGGAAGTGTTTTTTATAGGAAAGTGAACACAAGAACAAGGGGACACAATCTGAAGTTAGTTGGGGAAAAGACCAGAAGCAATATGAGAAAATATTATTTTACTGAAAGAATAGCAGATGCTTGGAACAAACTTCCAGCAGACGTGATTGGTAAATCCACAGTCACTGAATTTAAACATGCCTGGGATTAATTAATTAATCTCTCTCTCTCTCTCTCTCTCCCTCCCTCCCTCCCCCCACCCACTTTTTGTTTGTTTGTTTGTTTGTTTGTTTGTTTGTTTGTTTGTTTGTTTGTTTGTTTGTTTGTTTGTTTGTTTGTTTATTTATTTATTTATTTGTTTGTTTGTTTGTTTGTTTGTTTGTTTGTTTGTTTGTTTATTTATTTATTTATTTATTTATTTATTTATTTATTTATTTATTTATTTATTTATTTATTTATTTATTTATTTATTTATTTATTTATTTATTTATTTATTTATTTATTTATTTATTTATTTATTTATTTATTTATTTATTTATTTATTTATTTATTTATTGGATTTGTATGCCGCCCCTCTTCGCAGACTCAGGGCGGCTAACAACAATGATAAAAAACAACATGTAACAATCCAATTTAATAAAACAACTAAAAACCCTTATTATGAAAACCAAACATACACACAAACATACCATGCATAACTTGTAATTGCCTAGGGGAAGGAATATCCTAACTCCCCCATGCCTGGCGACAAAGGTGGGTCTTGAGTAATTTGCGAAAGACAAGGAGGGTGGGGGCCGTTCTAATCTCTGGGGGGAGTTGATTCCAAAGGGCCAGGGCCGCCACAGAGAAGGCTCCTCCCCTGGGGCCCGCCAAACAACATTGCTTGGTCGATGGGACCTGGAGAAGGTCAACTCTGTGGGACCTTATCGGCCGCTGGGTTTCGTGTGGTAGAAGGCGGTACCGGATGTATTCTGGCCCAATGCCATGTAGGGTTTTAAAGGTCATTACCAACATTTTGAATTGTGACCAGAAACCGATCGGCAGCCAATGCAGGCCGCGGAGTGTTGCAGAAATGTGGGCGAATCTAGGAAGCCCCACGATGGCTCTCGCAGCTGCATTCTGCACGATCTGAAGTTTCTGAACACTTTTCAAAGGTAGCCCCATGTAGAGAGCGTTGCAGTAATTGAACCTTGAGGTGATAAGGGCATGAATGACTGTGAGCAATGACTCCCTGTCCAAATAGGGCCGCAACTGGTGCACCAGGCGAACCTGGGCAAACGCCCTCCTCGCCACAGCCGAAAGATGATGTTCCAATGTCAGCTGTGGATCGAGGAGGACGCCCAAGTTGCGGACCCTCTCTGTGGGGGTCAATAGTTTCCTCCCCCCCCCAGGGTAATGGACGGACAGATGGAATTGTCCTTGGGAGGCAAGACCCACAGCCACTATGTCTTGTCTGGGTTGAGTTTGAGTCATAGATCCATCCTAAAATGAAATACAGGAAATAGTATAAGGGCAGACTAGATGGACCAGGAGGTCTTTTTCTGCTGTCAATCTTCTATGTTTCTATTGTATCTTTACTACCTGAACAAACTGTAGTGATTTGCTTAACAACTGAAGCATGAAAGGTCGTAAAATTGAGCAAAACAAATGTCTCACTTTGCGATGTAAAGTTTGGCTCTGTTGTGGTTGTAAGTCAAGGACTACCTGCATTAGAAGGACCTCTTGGGAAAAAAAGATAAAAAAGCAACCCCGTCAAGCTGTTTAATTCCTCCCATTGCTCAGATGAAATTGTTGATGGGCCATTGCAAAAGAGAGAGAGAGAGAGAAATGCATTATCTATTAGAGCAAGCTCCTTCTTGGCATTGCTTTAGGGATCAAGATGAAACTCGTTTGGAGAAATAATAATATTGGCACAACTTGAAAGGGCTTTGCCTTGGGAAGAATTTTTTAAAAAATCAAAATAAGATATATTGGGGTCAATCGTAAGAAAGAAAAAGAAAGAAAAATACTTAAAGGAGGGGGCTTTAAAAATCAGTGGAACCAGGGGATTAGCAATGCAGCTTGTGAAAATCTGGCAGTAGCAGTATCCTTGCTCACATATTCCTGCGGGAAGAAAGTCGATAAGATCTTCTCATAATTTTTTTTTTCTGGAAGTGAATGTGGACCTACAGTGTTCCCTCGATTTCTGCGGGGGATGCGTTCCGAGACTGCCCGCAAAAGTCGAATTTCCGCGAAGTAGAGATGCAGAAGTAAATACACCATTTTTGGCTATGGACAGTATCACAAGCCATCCCTTAACACTTTAAACTCCTAAATTACCATTTCCCATTCCCTTAACAACCATTTACTCACCATTATTACTGGTACTCACCATTGAATAGTGATCCTGATATTTATAAACATAATTATTTATTAACAATAATTATTATTTTTATTTATTTGCAAAAATTATTAGTTTGGCGATGACATATGATGTCATCGAATGGAAAAAACATGGTATAGGAAAAAAACCACGAAGTATTTTTTAATTAATATTTTTAAAAAAACCGTGGTATAGGCTATTCGCGAAGTTCGAACCCGCGAAAATCGAGGGAACACTGTATCCAAATTAGGTGACAAATGAAACCTTGGAGAATAAAGAACACTGATAGTAACAAACCTAGAAACAGTAGATCAATATAGTCAACACATGGATTGATAATAAGCACCACTTTTTACACATTTATAAATACGAATTTGCTTTTCTTTTTTTCCCTTTTTCTCTCTTTTCTTTTCTTCTTCTCTCCTCTTCTCTTTTCTAAATGGAATAGAATAGAATAAAATTTTATTGGCCAAGTGTGATTGGACACACAAGGAATTTGTCTTGGTGCATATGCTCTCAGTGTACATAAAAGAAAAAGATACATTTGTCAAGCATCATGTGGTACAACACTTAATGATTGTCATAGGGGTCAAATAAGCAATGAAGAAACAATCAATATTAATAAAAATCTTAGGATACAAGCAACAAGTTACAGTCATACAGTCCTAAGTGGGAGGAAAAGGATGATAGGAATGATGAGAAAAACTAATAGAATTAATGTGGGATGTCACAGAGAGGAGGGGATCACTTTATTCTTCAGGGCACCAGAGGGCAGAACGAGGAACAATGGCTGGAAGCTGACCAAGGAGAGATTCAACATGGAGATAAGGAGGAACTTTCTGACGGTCAGAGCGATCAACCAATGGAACAACCTACCAGCGGATGTTGTGAACTCCAACACTCTGGACAATTTTAAGAGAAGATTGACTGGTGTACTATAGGGTTCCTGCTTGGGCAGGGGGTTGAACTCGATGGCCTTCATGGTCCCTTTCAACTCTAACAATAAATAAAAATAAATAAATAGAAGTGCAGATTTAGTGAAAAGTCTGACAGTGTTGAGGGAATTATTTGTTTAGTAGAGTGATGAAAAAACTGTTCTTGTGTCTAGTTGTCTTGGTGGGCAGTGCTCTGTAGCGACGTTTTGAAGGTAGGAGTTGAAACAGTTTGTGTCCAGGATGCAAAGAGTCAGTAAATATTTTCCCCACCCTCTTTTTGACTCATGCAGTATACAGGTCCTCAATGGAAGGCAGGTTGGCAGCAATTGTTTTTTCTGCAGTTCTGATTCTCCTCTGAAGTCTGTGTCAGTCCTGTTGGGTTGCAGCACCAAACCAGATGGTTATAGAGGTGCAGATGACAGACTCAACGATTCCTCTGTAGAACTGTATCAGCAGCTCCTTGGGCAGTTTGAGCTTCCTGAGCTGGTGCAGAAAGAACATTCTTTGTTGTGCTTTTTTGATGATGTTTTTGATGTTAGGTGACCATTTTAGGTCTTGAGATATGATAGAACCTAGAAATTTGAAGGTCTCTACTGTTGATACTGTATTGTCTAGTATTGTGAGAGGTGGAAGGGTGGAAGGGTTTCTCCTAAAGTCTAGCACCATTTCTATGGTGTTGAGTGTGTGTAAATATGTAATAACCTACTAAAATATATTAAAATTCTTATACATCAGTTTGTGTACCTGTACAGTCCTTTTATTTTATGTACCCCTTCCCCATTTACTCTCAATAAAGACTATATTTTTATTTAAAAGAAAAAAGAAAAAAAGAAACCTTGGAGAACACTTATGGGTTCCCCCGGTCACAACTTGCTCAAACTGGAGAAAATTACAAAGATGATTAGGGGGCTGGAGGCTATAACATATAAAGAATGGTTGCAAGAATTTGGCATGTCTAATTTAATGAAAAGAAGGACTAGGGCAGGGATGGAAAACCTTTTTGGTTCACGTGCCAAAATTCAATTCAATTCAATTCAATTTATTAGATTTGTATGCCGCCCCTCTCCGAAGACTCGGGACGACTCACAACAATAATAAAAACAGTATAACAATGGAACAAATCTAATAGTAAAATTATATTAAAAAACCCCAACAATTTTAAAAGCATACAACACATACATACCAAACATAAAATATAAGAAAGCCTGGGGGAGATGTCTTAATTCCCCCATGCCTGGCGATATAGGTGGGTCTTGAGTAACTTGCGAAAGACAAGGAGGGTGGGGGGCCGTTCTAATCTCCAGGGGGGGTTGATTCCAGAGGGCCGGGGCCGCCACAGAGAAGGCTCTTCCCCCGGGGCCCGCCAAACGACATTGTTTGGTCGACGGGACCTGGAGAAGGCCAACTCTGTGGGACCTTATCGGCCGCTGGGATTCGTGCGGTAGAAGGTGGTTCCGGACACATGTACATGTGCATGTATTAGCACACACGCGTGTGCCCACACCCATTCCCTACCCCCCACGAATGTGCACCCCCACCTGTGCTGCCCCTGTGCATGTACACCATCACCTCTCCCCCCATCCCTGCACATGCGCATAGGCCTCACTGAAGCCTGGGAGGGTGAAAAAGCAGACAAATGGGCAAACTGGAAGTTCAGAAAAACGGATTTCCCAAGGGTGTTGGATCAAGGTGGTGCCGTGGATATTGCCTATCTGGACTTCAGCAAAGCCTTTGATACGGTTCCACATAAAGAGCTGATAGATAAATTAGTGAAGATTGGACTTAATCCCTGGATAGTTCAGTGGATTTCAAGCTGGCTGAAGCATAGACATCCGAGAATTATTGTTAATGGCGAGTATTCTGAGCAGAGACAGGTTACAAGCGGTGTGCCACAAGGGTCTGTTCTGGGTCCTATTCTTTTTAATATGTTTGTGAGTGACATAAGGGAAGATTTGGTAGGGAAGGTTTGCCTATTTGCCGATGACTCTAAAGTGTGCAACAGGGTTGATATTCCTGGAGGGGTCTGTAATATGGTAAATGATTTAGCTTTACTAGATAAATGGTCAAAGCAATGAAAACTGCAGTTTAACGTTTCCAAATGTAAAATAATGCACTTGGGGAAAAGGAATCCTCAATCTGAGTATTGCATTGGCAGTTCTGTGTTAGCAAAAACTTCAGAAGAGAAGGATTTAGGGGTAGAGAGCAGTGTGGTTGGGCGGTAGGAAAAGCAAGTAGGATGCTTGGCTGCATAGCTAGAGGTATAACAAGCAGGAAGAAGGAGATTGTGATCCCCTTATATAGAGCGCTGGTGAGACCGCATTTGGAGTACTGTGTTCAGTTCTGGAGACCTCACCTACAAAAAGATATTGACAAAATTGAACGGGTCCAAAGACGGGCTACAAGAATGATGGAAGGTCTTAAGCATAAAACATATCAGGAAAGACTTAATGAACTCAATCTGTATAGTCTGGAGGACAGAAGGAAAAGTGGGGACATGATCGAAACATTTAAATATGTTAAAGGGTTAAATAAGGTTCAGGAGGGAAGTGTTTTTAATAGGAAAGTGAACACAAGAACAAGGGGACACAATCTGAAGTTAGTTGGGGGAAAGATCAAAGGCAACATGAGAAAATATTATTTTACTGAAAGAGTAGTAGATCCTTGGAACAAACTTCCAGCAGACGTGGTTGGTAAATCCACAGTAACTGAATTTAAACATGCCTGGGATAAACATATATCCATTGTAAGATAAAATACAGGAAATAGTATAAGGGCAGACTAGATGGACCATGAGGTCTTTTTCTGCTGTCAGTCTTCTATGTTTCTATGTTTCCCGTTTGCCTGATTTTCTCACTCCAGGGCTTCAGGAAGCTTCCCTGAAGTCTCTGGAGTGCAGAAAACAGCACAATGGGCAAACCAGAAGTACGTTTTTCCAAATTTCTGGTTTGCCCATTGGGTGGCTTTTTTTGCACTCAGAAACTTCCCTGAAGCCTCCAGAAGGCAAAATGGCCTTTCGCAAAGCTGAAAATTAGCTGCCTAGTGCACACATACTGGGGTGGACAAAAAATTGGAAACACTTGACTTTTTGGCATCATAATGTTTGAATATGTTCAAATCAATCAAAACTTGACATATTTTAATGTTTTTTTTAAAAAAAATCTGTTATTTGATATGTTTTTTAAACTACCTTTTTTAAAACAGAAATTCAAGGAAATTGGTTATAACCTTCTAGAAAGGGTAGACCTCTCAGACTTTCAAAGAAGCCAAATTGTTGGTGCTTGAATGACAGGCGCTAGTGTTACAGAAAGTGCCCGAATGTTTGGCATTTCAACAGGTAAGGTCTCAAAAGTAATGACTGCTTTGAAAGAGAAGGGAAAACGTCCTCAGCCAAGCACAGGTCTGTTCGAAAGTCGAAGTTGTCTGAGAGAGACCGTTGGACTCTAAAGTGAATTGTTAGAGCGGATCACAAGACCGCAGCTCCTAAAATCACTGCAGACCTCAATAGACACGTACAGAACCCAGTTTCCACAAAAACTGTTTGAAGGGAGCTTCACAAATCTGGATTCCACGGAAGACCTGCAAGGTGTTTCCATTTTTTTGTCCACCCCAGTACTTGCTGGAGCTGACATAGGGCAATGTCTCGTGTGCCGTCCAATATGGGTCCACATGCTACTTGTGGAACATGTCCCATAGGTTCGCCGTCATGGGACTAGCGGATATATTAGCAGTCTTCCAATATTTGAGGGGCTGCCACACAGAAAAGGGAGTCAAGATATTCTCCAAAGCATCTCAAGGCAGCAGAAGAAACAATGGATGGAAACTAATCAAGGAAAGAAACAACCTAGAACTTAGGAGCAATATTATTATTATTATTATTATTATTATTATTATTATTATTATTATTATTATTATTAATTGGATTCGTATGCCGCCCTATTCGCAGACTCGGGGTGGCTAACAACAATGATAAAAAACAACATGTAACAATCCAATTTAATAAAACAACTAAAAACCCTTATTATAAAAACCAAACATACACACACACACACACACACACACACACATACACAATTTCCTGACAATGAGAACCTTCTGACAAGCAAAGTTAAAATATTTGGCTATTTTAACTAAGCTATACCTTTTTTTTCCTTTTCAATATTTATTACCTAGATATAAATATATTTTCTTTTTCCTCTTTTTTTTCATTATTGATATATTACTTATACACCCAATAATATATCAATATATCTTTTCGTATCTCCTGATAACTTCTGCTACTCAGGCACATTTTTCCCCTCCACCCTCCCTTATTTATTCAACCTCTTTCCTACTTATACTTCTCTTTTCCTAAATATTTTATACAACCTTAATCTTACCTTTCTACTTACTTTTCTACAAATACTCCTTTTACTATCCTTACTATCATTTGTTATTCTTATAGGTTCTAATTAACATGACAAGATGGATAAATGGATTATTGATAGTAATACGATACAAATATGAATGATCAAAACAGTGAATTTTTGTCACAATGTAAGATATACACTTTAGAATGTGATATCATGTAATAAATACCCTTACCCCTTTGTTTTATGTACCCCCCTCCTCCCCCCCATTTACCCTTTGTTATTTAATACACTTATTTTATTTATTTTATTTTATTCTTTGTCCAATATACAATACATATGGAAGAGAATAGACATTAAGTAATATATATAAAGATAGAAAGTAAAAAAGAAGAGAAGTAGATGGGAGGGAGAGAATATACAGTATATGATATAAGAGATAAGGAGAGAATATATATGATATATATATATATATATATATATATAGATAGATAGATAGATAGATAGATAGATAGATAGATATAGATATAGATATAGATATAGATATAGATATAGATATAGATATAGATAGATAGATAGATAGATAGATAGATAGATAGATAGATATAGATATAGATATAGATATAGATATAGATTAGATATAGACATAGACATAGACATAGACATAGACATAGACATAGACATAGATATAGATATAGATAGATAAGGAGAGAATATATATGATATATGAGATAAGGGAAGACAATTGGATAGGGGACGATAGGCACATCAATGCACTTATATACGCCCCTTACTGGCCTCTTAGGAACCTGGAGAGGTCAATCGTGGAGAGTCTAAGAGAGAAATGTTGGGGGTTGGGAGTTGACCCTATTGAGTCCAGTAATGAGTTCCACGCTTCGACAACTCGATTGTTAAAGTCATATTTTTTACAGTCAAGTTTGGAGCGGTTAATATTAAGTTTGAATCTGTTGTGTGCTCTTGTGTTGTTGCGGTTGAAGCTGAAGTAGTCGTTGACCAGAAGGACGTTGCAGCATATGATCATGTGGGCAATGCTTAAATCGTTATTTAAATAAATACTTTATTTAAAAAAATATATATATAAAAATTAAAAAATAAAATATTTGGCCTTCCATTGCAGAATCAATTTTTTTCTCAAACACCTTAAACCTTCCCTGCTTTCCATAAATCCCCAAATTCAGTGCTTCCAGGTAAAAGCACTGTACATGAGATTTCTTCCTGCCACCCCAATAGTGGTATAGCTGCAACCCCTTATGGGACCTCTTCCCTTAAACCGTTTCCCCCCTCCCCTTCCCCTTGAAGCAAATTATCTACCCAATTTTGTCTTCTGAAAGAGTTGGTGGGAAATTCTGGAAAAAAAAAAAGAGGAAACGTTTAACATACGGAAACATTTGGGGGAAATTGCAAATCCATTGTAAACAACGTTGTCCATCACAGTTGCTGTGAAAAATACCAAAGAAATATCCATTCCGTTGGTTAAAAATCCCCTTTGGTGATGGGGAAAAAAACATGCTATCTTAAAAATCACGTAACGTTTATTAGAAAATCAATTAAAATTTTTTGCAAAACAATACTTTTAGGACTTTACGGTCCAGTATATTTCAGTGGCAGAGGCGCTGAAATCATTTATAGAGAATTGGATTATTTCAGTTTTCTTTAAAAGCTTTGGTAACACAACACTTGGAATTTTATTTATTTGTTTGTTTGTTTGTTTGTTTGTTTGTTTGTTTGCTTGCTTGCTTGCTTGCTTGCCTGCCTCTCTCTGTCTGTCTGTCTGTCTGTCTGTCTGTCTGTCTGTCTGTCTGTCTGTCTGTCTGTCTATCTATCTATCTATCTATCTATCTATCTATCTATCTATCTATCTCTCTACCTCTCTACCTCTCTACCTATCTACCTATCTATCTACCTACCTACCTACCTACCTATCTATCTATCTATCTATCTATCTATCTCTCTACCTCTCTACCTATCTATCTATCTATCTATCTATCTATCTATCTATCTATTTGTCAAACAATTTTTGGATGGTAATTTGTATAAATAAAACATTAGAAAAGTAATGATAAAAAGTAAAGATAGAAGACAATAGAACAGTAGGACAGGGACGGTAGACAATGGTGCGCTTATGCACGCCCCTTATAGACCTCTTAGAAAGGGGGAGAGGTCAATTATAGATGACCTAAGGTTAAAGGTTTTGGGGTTAGGAGTAGAAACCACAGGGTCAGGTAGTGCATTCCAAGCGTTGATTACTCTACTGCTGAAGTCGTATTTTTTGCAGTTTAGTTTAGAATGGTTGACATTTAGTTTAAATCTATTACACTCTCATGTGTTGTTAAAATTGAAGGCGAAGTAGTCACTAACTATAAGGACATTTTGGTATATGATTTTATGAACTACAGTATAGTTAAGTCAGAACGGAGACAACAGAGTTTAAAGTTGTCTAATCGAAGAATTTCAAGTCTGTCGGAGTAAAGTATTTTGTTGCGGGAAGAGGAGTGAAGGACTCTTCTTGTGAAATATTTCTGGACTCTCCCAATTGTGTTGATGTCAGATATGCAATGTGGGTTCCATACAGATGAGCTGTATTCTAGGATTGGTCTGACAAATGTTTTGTAAGCTCTCGTTAGCAGATTAATATTACCAAAGAAGCTGCGAAGGACAAGGGTAAAAACTCTTAAAGCCTTTTTGGCAATTTATTTATTTATTTATTTATTTATCTATCTATCTATCTATCTATCTATCTATCTATCTATCTATCTATCTATCTATCTATCTATCTATTTATTATTTAGATTTGTATGCCGCCCCTCTCCGCAGACTGTTGTTACAGTCGGCTCTGGGACTTAGGTCAATGGATATGAGTACTCCAAGGTCTTTGACAGAGTGAGGGTCATCAATAAGTTCGATTCCTCCAAGTTTATATTTAGTATTCTGATTCTTTTTATCAACGTGTATTTAGTAATAGAGATTTAAAGTTGCCAGGTTTTTGACCATTATATGTAGTTTTGGTTGCCACAAGATTAAATCATGTTGAGACTCTAGAAGAGCAAACAAGATGATTAAGAGACTGGAGACTAAAACACATGAGCAGTTGCAAGAATTGGGTGTGTCTAGTCTAGTGGAAAGAAGGATTAAGGGGTGACATGCAACCGGTGTTCCAATATTTAAGGGGTTGCCATGGAGAAGGGAAGATCAACCATTCTCCAGGGCAGGAGAAGAAGCAATGGAATGAATTTGATCAAGGAGAGACGCAATCTAGAACTAAGAAGAAATTTCCTGACAGTGAGAACAATTAATCAGTGGAACAACTTGTCTCCAGAAGTTGTAAATGCTCCAACACTGGAAGTTTTAAAGAAGAGATTGGATAACCATTTTTCTGAAATGGTACAGGGTCTCTTGAGCAGGGGGTTGGACCATAAGACTTCCAAGGTCTTTTTCAACATTTAATTTAATTTAATTTAATTTAATTTAATTTAATTTAATTTAATTTAATTTAATTTAATTTAATTTAATTTAATTTAATTTAATTTAATTTAATTTAATTTAATTTAATTTAATTTAATTTAATTTAATTTAATTTAATTTAATTTAATTTAATTTAATTTAATTTAATTTAATTTAATTTAATTTAATTTAATTTAATTTAATTTAATTTAATTTAATTTAATTTAATTTAATTTAATTTAATTTAATTTAATTTAATTTAATTTAATTTAATTTAATTTAATTTAATTTAATTTAATTTAATTTAATTTAATTTAATTTAATTTAATTTAATTTAATTTAATTTAATTTAATTTAATTTAATTTAATTTAATTTAATTTAATTTAATTTAATTTAATTTAATTTAATTTAATTTAATTTAATTTAATTTAATTTAATTTAATTTAATTTAATTTAATTTAATTTAATTTAATTTAATTTAATTTAATTTAATTTAATTTAATTTAATTTAATTTAATTTAATTTAATTTAATTTAATTTAATTTAATTTAATTTAATTTAATTTAATTTAATTTAATTTAATTTAATTTAATTTAATTTAATTTAATTTAATTTAATTTAATTTAATTTAATTTAATTTAATTTAATTTAATTTAATTTAATTTAATTTAATTTAATTTAATTTAATTTAATTTAATTTAATTTAATTTAATTTAATTTAATTTAATTTAATTTAATTTAATTTAATTTAATTTAATTTAATTTAATTTTATTTAATTTAATTTAATTTAATTTTATTTAATTTTATTTAATTTTATTTAATTTTATTTAATTTTATTTAATTTTATTTAATTTTATTTAATTTTATTTAATTTAATTTTATTTAATTTTATTTAATTTAATTTAATTTAATTTTATTTAATTTAATTTAATTTAATTTAATTTAATTTAATTTAATTTAATTTAATTTAATTTAATTTAATTTAATTTAATTTAATTTAATTTAATTTAATTTAATTTAATTTAATTTAATTTAATTTAATTTAATTTAATTTAATTTAATTTAATTTAATTTAATTTAATTTAATTTAATTTAATTTAATTTAATTTAATTTAATTTAATTTAATTTAATTTAATTTAATTTAATTTAATTTAATTTAATTTAATTTAATTTAATTTAATTTAATTTAATTTAATTTAATTTAATTTAATTTAATTTAATTTAATTTAATTTAATTTAATTTAATTTAATTTAATTTAATTTAATTTAATTTAATTTAATTTAATTTAATTTAATTTAATTTAATTTAATTTAATTTAATTTAATTTAATTTAATTTAATTTAATTTAATTTAATTTAATTTAATTTAATTTAATTTAATTTAATTTAATTTAATTTAATTTAATTTAATTTAATTTAATTTAATTTAATTTAATTTAATTTAATTTAATTTAATTTAATTTAATTTAATTTAATTTAATTTATAAACTGCCCAATTCCTTCTGGACTCTGGTGGTGTACAACAGATAAAACTACATAAAAACCAGTTAAAACCCCTGAGATGAAGCATTCATTTTTTCTTGGACAGAGAATAACGCCCTGTTATTCTTCTGTCAAAATTAGGTGAGTGTTTCCATGTCACCTTTGGATCAAAAGACCTAGATTTTATTATCTTTAAAATGTTGCTTCCTCAATGGAAAGTGATAGTTTAGTTAACATAAATAGGTGCCAAGAATTTTTTTTAATCAGATTCGTTTTATCTCTCAATCACAACACCTAAATTCACCACTGGAGGCATTAACGAAGGGAAAATATTAGCATCTGTACGTACTTTAGATGCAAGGAAAATGGGAAATTCGCTGCCAGTCTTCTAATCCTCGACAAAAAAGAATGGATTTTGTGTACAGGTGTACAAAAATTATTTTCCTGGCTCTAGTTAAGAGGTAAAGAAATTATGCATCAGGGGATGGTTAATTGGGGGGGTGTTCGCCCAGGTTCGCCTGGTGCACCAGTTGCGACCCTATTTGGACCGGGAGTCACTGTTCACAGTCACCCATGCCCTCATCACCTTGAGGCTCGACTACTGTAACGCCCTCTACATGGGGCTACCTTTGAAGAGTGTTCGGAAACTTCAGATCGTGCAGAATGCAGCTGCGAGAGCAATCATGGGCTTCCCCAGGTATGCCCATGTTACACCAACACTCTGCAGTCTGCATTGGTTGCCGATCAGTTTCCGGTCACAATGCAAAGTGTTGGTTATGACCTATAAAGCCCTTCATGGCACCGGACCAGATTATCTCAGGGACCGCCTTCTGCCGCACGAATCCCAGCAACCAATTAGGTCCCACAGAGTGGGTCTTCTCCGAGTCCCGTCAACTAAACAATGTCGGTTGGCGGGGCCCAGGGGAAGAGCCTTCTCTGTGGTGGCCCCCGGCCCTCTGGAACCAACTCCCCCCAGAGATTAGAATTTTCCCCACCCTCCTTGCCTTTCGTAAGCTACTTAAAACCCACCTCTGCCGTCAGGCATGGGGGAACTGAGTTACTCTTTCCCCCTAGGCCTTCACAATTTTATGCATGGTATGTCTGTATGTATGTTTGGTTTTTATATTAATGGGTTTTTAATTGTTTTTACTATTGGATTATTTTGTATACTGTTTTATTATTGTTGTTAGCCGCTCCGAGTCTCTGGAGAGGGGCGGCATATAAATCCAATAAATCAAATCAAATCAAATCAAATCAAATTGATTTAGAAAGATCAGGTGAGATGCTTTCCAAATTTCCAACGTTTTGTGGGATCCTTGGTATTCTCTGAGCTTGGTCATTTTCTTGCAGATGGCTCATTACCAATTTTCCAAACCTATCATCAAAGCATACTGATAATGTTACCTAGTTGGGTAATGAAATGTCTGCAAGAAAACAACCAGGTTTAGAGGTGGCATCAAGAGGAGCATAGAATCTCGCTCATGTGAAGTAATTATTCCTTCAATAAAGTAGTTTGGTACGACCACACTTGGAATACTATGTTCAGTTCTGGGGGCCCCAATTTAAAAAGGACATTGATAAACTAGAGCAAGTTCAAAGGAGAGTTACAAGGATGGTGAGTGGCCTGGAAACCATGTCCTATGAGGAACGGTTAAAGGATCTAGGGATGTTTAATCTGCAAAGGAGAAGACTGAGAGGAGACTTGATAGCTGTCTACAAATATCTGAAGGGCAGAGGGATCAGCATTGTTCTCATTAGCACATGGAAGGACTAGAAACAATGGAATGAAGGTATGAAGCTGCAAGGGAGTAGATTTAGACGAGATATCAGAAAAAAATTTCAAACGGTAAGGGTGATAAACCGGTGGAACAGTTTGCCACAGGAGGTGGTGAGCTCGCCTTCACTGGAGGTCTTCAAACAGAGACTAGACAGTCATCTTTCTGGGATGGTTTGATGAATCCTACATTGAGCAGGGGGTTGGACCCGATGACCCTGGAGGTCCCTTCCAACTCTGTGATTCTATGATCCCACCCTGAGTTACAAATATTCTCTTCTATTGGTAATTGACTTTAACTACACTAAGTAACCTGAGAAAAGTAGATAACATGGAGTTTGAATGAAGCCAATGACAGAAATAAACCTCCAGGTGGCTTCTACGACTCTCTCAAAGAATACTATTATTAAAACCTTTATTACAGTCAAAGACCATCAATATAATAAACACAGAACATCCAAGAACCATTTCAGATTCTTAAAATCTAAACCTTTTATTATCTCTTTGGTCCTAGTAGCAGTTTCTTGGGTGATAAATGTTGGGTGACTTAGAACAAATGTCCAGCTATCTGCATGGAGTATAAATCCTTCCACTCCCCACCCTCCAGTCAGAGCTGAAGAAGCTTCTTGGATGAGAAGCAAAACATCTTCAAAGAAAAAACAGAAAGCCCAGTTGCTGCTTGAAAAAAGCACCTTTGGTACAAGGAGCCTTAATAATACAGTGTTATTAAAACTCTTAAAATACTCGACAACACAGGATCAACCGTAGAGACCTTCCCATTTCTAGGTTTGACCATGTCGTAAGATCTAAAATGGACACCTAAGATGAAAAATGTCATCAGATAAGCACAACAAAGAAAGTTCTTTCTGCACCAACTCAGGAAGCTCAAACTGCCCAAGGAGCTGCTGATTCGGTTCTACAGAGGAATCGTCGAGTCTGTCATCTGCACCTCTATAACTGTCTGGTTTCGTTCTGCAACCCAACAAGACAGAAACAGACTTCAATGGATAAGAACTGCAGAAAAAACAATTGCTAACAACCTGCCTTCCATTAAGGTCCTGTATATTGCCCCAGTCAAAAAACAGGGCTGTGAAAATATCTACAAACCCCTCACATTTATTTATCAGATTTGTATGCCGCTCCTCTCCGTAGACCCGTGGACATAAATTATTTCAACTTATACCCTCAAAACGACGCTATAGGATTCTGCACACCAGAACAACTAGATATAAGGACAGTTTTTCCCCATGCCATCACTCTGCTAAATAACTACTCTTAATTCCCACAGCTTTTTCAAAATATTTAGTAAGGCTGCATTGCTATTATTCTTCTCATCTTTCCTATTAATTATCTCCTTTTCTACTTATGACTATACCTTTGTTGCTTGTAGCTTTAAGATTTATATTGTTTTATTGATGTTGATTATTTATTATCTTATGGCTATCATTGTGTTGTAGCTTATGATTTTTGATTAATGTATTTTTATGATTATAATCATTATTTCTCATAGTTTTTATGTACACTGAGGCTTATGCACCGAAGGCAAATTCCTTATGTGTAGTGTTGAGCGAACCGAACCCGCACAATTCGGGTCCATACCGAATTTTGTGGTGTTCGACATGCCGGACCCGAACCCGAATTTCTTTTAAAAAATTGTGATTTAGTTCGGTGTCCGTGCCAAACACCACGAAAGCCACCACCCAGTTGTCATCTGCTGAGAAGAGGAGGAGGAGCCGGGCACAATTGGAGGGGAGGGAGGCACAATTTTTTTTATTTTTACGTGAAAGGATGCCGCAGCAGCGCTGCAAGCAAAGGGCGGTACTTTCAGGTAAAAATGTTTTTTTTAATTTTTACATCAAAAGACCTCCCTCTGAAGGAGCTGGGGAATCCGTCCCACCAAGAGATTCCGGGGGCGGAGCTTTGACGTCACGCATACCGGCAGGTTGCTAAGGACGCCAAGGTGATCATTTCCTGGATTCCATGGGATTCCCCATTCGGGTTCGGGTTCGGTTCGGGTTTGGCCGAATTTTGCGTGAAGTTCATCCGAACTTGCCGAACCCGAACACCGTTGGGTTCGCCCATCACTACTTATGTGTCCAATCAAAGTTGGCCAATAAGTAGAAATCCTATCCCATCCCATCCCACTCCACTCCACTCCACTCCATATCTTTTCTTCTCTTCTCTTTTCCTCTTCTTTTCCTCTTCCTCTCCCTCTCCCTCTATTTTATTCCATTCCATTCCATCCCATCCCACTCCACTCCACTCCATATCTTCTCTTCTCTTTTCCTCTTCTTTTCCTCTTCCTCTTCCTCTCCCTCTATTTTATTCCATTCCAGTCCATTCCATCCCATCCCACTCCACTCCATATCTTCTCTTCTCTTTTTCTCTTCTTTTCCTCTCCCTCTCCCTCTATTTTATTCCATTCCATTCCATCCCATCCCATCCCACTCCACTCCATATCTTCTCTTCTCTTCTCTTTTCCTCTTCTTTCCCTCTTCCTCTCCCTCTATTTTATTCCATTCCATTCCAGTCCATTCCATCCCATCCCACTCCACTCCACTCCATATCTTCTCTTCTCTTTTCCTCTTCTTTTCCTCTTCCTCTTCCTCTCCCTCTATTTTATTCCATTCCATTCCAGTCCAGTCCAATCCAATCCAATCCAATCCAATCCAATCCAATCCAATCCAGTCCAATGGCTTTCTTCTTCTTTTTTGCAATGAATTCCAGACCAGACTCACAAACTGCATTGGAAGGATTTCTGTGAATTTTGGAGATCTTCCTTTTTCTCAGATAGGTAGAACTATTGTTCCCTTCTAGTCCGTTTCTTCTCAAGATAAAGATCTGCACCATTGTGAAGAAGGCAACAGTCTGAATGGGGGGAAAATAAAATATATAGGCAATCCTCGATTTTTGGTATTTCCAGGAATTTTCTCCAACACCAAAGTTCAACAGCATCAATAAATAACCTTTCTATCCTGCTTCTTCAAAATGCAAACAAAATGCAAGCTAGAAATTAAAGAAAAAAAGAAAAAAGCTATGTCACCTCAGAATGTGGATCCCTCATTCCAATCAAGAACATCTCCTTTCAAAGACATTGAAACTCTGGAGAAGGTTGCAGAAAAGAGCAACCAAAATGATCAGGGGTCTAGAAACCAAGACTTACGAAGAGAGACTGAGGGAACTGGGCATGGATAGCCTAGAGAAAAGGAGGGCCAGAGCGGACATGATAGCAGTCTACAGGTATACGAGGTGTTGGAAACATAGAAACATAGAAGACTGACGGCAGAAAAAGACCTCATGGTCCATCTCGTCTGCCCTTATACTATTTCCTGTATTTCATCTTACAATGGATATATGTTTATCCCAGGCATGTTTAAATTCAGTTACTGTGGATTTACCAACCACGTCTATTGGAAGTTTGTTCCAAGGATCTACTACTTTTTCAGTAAAATAATATTTTCTCATGTTGCCTTTGATCTTTCCCCCAACTAACTTCAGATTGTGTCCCCTTGTTCTTGTGTCCACTTTCCTATTAAAAACACTTCCCTCCTGAACCTTATTTAACCCTTGAACATATTTAAATGTTTTGATCATGTCCCCCCTTTTCCTTCTGTCCCCCAGACTATACAGATTGAGTTCATGAAGTCTTTCCTGATACGTTTTATGCTCAAGACCTTCCACCATTCTTGTAGCCCGTCTTTGGACCTGTTCAATTTTGTCAATATCTTTTTGTAGGTGAGGTCTCCAGAACTGAACACAGAATTCCAAATGTGGTCCCACCAGCGCTCTATATAAGGGGATCACAATCTCCCTCTTCCTGCTTGTTATACCTCTAGCTATGCAGCCAAGCATCCTACTTGCTTTTCCTACTGCCCGACTACACTGCTCACCCATTTTGAGACTGTCAGAAATCACTACCCCTAAATCCTTCTCTTCTGAAGTTTTTGCTAACACAGAACTGCCAATGCAATACTCAGATTGAGGATTCCTTTTCCCAAGTGCATTATTTTACATTTGGAAACATTAAACTGCAATTTCCATTGCTTTGACTATTTATCTAGTAAAGATAAATCATTTACCATATTACAGACCCCTCCAGGAATATCAACCCTATTGCACACTTTAGAGTCATCGGCAAATAGGCAAACCTTCCCTACCAAACCTTCCCCTATGTCACTCACAAACATATTAAAAAGAATAGGACCCAGAACAGACCCTTGTGGCACACCGCTTGTAGCCTGGCTCTCCACATACTTTTTTATTTTTATTTTTAAAATTCCACCTTAGAAACACATACATAAAAACACATGCAGATATGTACATACCTGTATACCTTCATTGAGAACCATGTGTTTGTAGAATATCTTACATAAAAATAATAAAATGTCCTAAATCACATTTCAGATTTCAAGTTATTCAGTCTGTTTAAATGGGAACAATGAGTAATTTGCGAAAGACAAGGAGGGTGGGGGCCGTTGTAATCTCTGGGGGGAGTTGATTCCAGAGGGCCGGGGCCACCACAGAGAAGGCTCTTCCCCTGAGTCCCGCCAAATGACATTGTTTAGTTGACGGGACCCGGAGAAGGTCCACTCTGTGGGACCTAACTGGTCGCTGGGATTCGTGCAGCAGAAGGCGGTCTGCTCTGGGTTGCCACAGAGAGGAGGGGATCACTTTATTCTTCAGGGCACCAGAGGGCCAGATGAGGAACAACGGCTGGAAGCTGACCAAGGAGAGATTCAACCTGGAAATAAGGAAGAACTGCCTGACGGTCAGAACGATCAACCAGTGGAACAACCTACCAGTGGACGTTGTGAACCCCAATACTCTGGACATTTTAAAGAGGAAATTGGACTGCCATTTGGCTGGTATGCTATAAGGTTCCTGCTTAGGCCGGGGGTTGGACTTGATGACCCATATGGTCCCTTCCAACTCTAACAATAAATAAATGAATAAACCCCTGAGCTACAAATATTCTCCTTTACGGGCACCTCAGAAAGGGTTGGATATTATTTGCCTCACGCGTGAGGGATTTGGCAAAATTGCTAGTCGGGACTCGGTTGAGTCATGGATAACTCCTCCAGAATTTTGGTGGAGCTTTGATTAACGTTCAGAAGTGACAATTGTGACACAGGGCAAAGTATTTATCCAATTGCTTCAGCAGGCCAGTAATAAACACTGAGGTAATGATAGCCTTGTTTTCTAAGTGTGGTTATGACTTTGCAAGATTATTAGACAGTGTTGAACCACAATATATTGGGAGGGTACCAAATTGGGAAAGAGCATCGTAGTCAATAGCCACTTTACATAAGGCACAGTTTGGAAAGAACTAAATAAATAGTTTTCTCTTTTTTTAAAAAAATATTATTTACATTGTCCTTTTTTCTTAAATTTTTCCGTCCTCCTTTTCATGGCGAAATAATTGGTCACCTTAACCTACAGTATGAGACTATGAGACTAGACTTTCAATCCTGGGCCTAGAAAGTTTAGAACTAAGACGCCTTAAACATGATCTAAGTATTGCCCACAAGATCATATGCTGCAACGTCCTGCCTGTCGGCGACTACTTCAGCTTCAACCACAACAACACAAGAGCACGCAACAGATTTAAACTTAATATTAACCGCTCCAAACTTGACTGTAAAAAATATGACTTCAGTAACCGAGTTGTCGAAGCATGGAACTCATTACCGGACTCCATAGTGTCATCCCCAAACCCCCAACACTTTACCCTTAGATGATCTACGGTTGACCTATCCAGATTCCTAAGAGGTCAGTAAGGGGCGAGTACAAGTGCACTAGAGTGCCTTCCGTCGCCTGTCCTATTGCTCTCCTATATCTCCTATACCTTTTTTCTATTCTTATATCTCTTCTTCTATTCTTTCATTGATATGTTCTATTCCTATATCTTCTTTTCTATTATTTCTTAGATATATTTTACTATGAGTATCTCCTCTCTAACCTTCATCATGTATTTTACTATGTGTATATAGATATATACCCACTAAAAACCCTCATTGTGTATTGGACAAAATAAATAAATAAAATAAATAAAATAAAGTATGATGGGACCAAACAATAGCCACAACCACTGTGGACAGGGAGCTTAGACAGACACAGAGAGGGGAGGGGGGAGGCAAGAAAATTAGATTTTAAAAAAGCCACTGCCGAAGAAAAGAACAAGACGGTGTTGTGTTGTTCCAAATTACATTTGAAGGAGCTGGAATATCGTCTCAATTAAAAGAGAAAGAGAAGTCTGGAGAGGAAGGAGCATTGTGTGTGGGAGAAAGTTCAGGTGCTTAAAGCAAATTATCTCATTTAGAAATTCACAGTTTGGCCAAATTAATTTAAATGTTCCAGTTTATTAAATTGCGGTAAGCTGCATCTCTGTCGGCTGAGGTCATAGGCTGCGGCTGCCAGCAGTGATGATATGGTAACTCTCTCTCTCTCTCTCTCTTGCTCTCTCTCTCTCTGTCTCTCGCTCTTGCTCTCTCTCTCTCTCTCTCTCTTGCTCTCTCTCTCTCGCTCTTGCTCTCTCTCTCTTGCTCTTGCTCTGTCTCTCTCTTCTCTCCCCTCCCTTAATTATTATTATTATTATTATTATTATTATTATTATTATTATTATTATTATTATTTATTCGATTTGTATGCCGCCCCTCTCCGAAGATTAAGTAGATTAAGTTAATCTACTCACTCTAAGGAATTCTGAAATGGAGACTCATGAGTTTTCAAGCCTGGTTCTTCTGCAAAAAGGATCTCATTGTGTTTTCGGTGTGTCGGTTGAAAATGGCCTTTCAGGGCTCTACTGCCATCTAGCCTCGCTTGTGGATAACTCGGTGCACTGCATTTTGAGTCTCTACTGAGGGGCATTTGAAAGGTGTTGGTCTGTGACACCATCCATCTAACTTTGGCTTACTAAAAGGAGAAGGAGATGAAGGAGAAGGAGAGGGGGGGGAGAGAAAGGAGGGGGAGGAGAAGATATATGTTGGAAAGGGGAGTGAGATGAAGGAGATAAGTAACGTGAGAAAATATTATTTTACTGAAAGAGTAGTAGATGCTTGGAACAAACTTCCAGCAGACGTGGTTGGTAAATCCACAGGAACTGAATTTAAGCATGTCTGGGATAAACATAGATCCATCCTTAGATAAAATACAGGAAATGGTATAAGGGCAGACTAGATGGACCATGAGGTCTTTTTCTGCCGTCAATCTTCTATCTATGTTTCTATGAGATGAAAGGAAAAAAGATAAGAGGCGTAGAAGGCATGTGCTGAGAAGGGAAGCAGAAGGAGAAGGAGAAAGATCAAGACAAGAAAGAAGAGAAGAGGAGGAGGTAATGAGAAGAGAAGGAGAAGAAGAAATAGATGGAAAAGAGAAAGAGGAGAAGAGGAGGAGGTAATGAGAAGGGAAAGAGAAGAAGAAGAAAGGTGAAGAAGGGAAAGAGGAGAAGGAGAAGGTATAAGTTGAGAAGGGAAGGAGAAAGAGAAGAAGAAAGATGGAGAAGAGGACAAGAGGAGAAAGAGAAGGTAATGCTGAGAAGAGAAGGAGAAGGAGAAATAGATGGAAAAGAGAATTCAATTCAATTTATTAGAGAAAGAGGAGAAGAGGAGAAGGAAGAGGTATATGTTGAGAAGGAAAGGAGGAGGAGAAGAAAGATGAAGAAGAAGAGAAAGAGGAGAGAGTGAAGGTATACGTTGAGAAGGGAATGAGAAAGAGAAGAATAAAGATGAAGATGAGGAAGAATAGAAGAGAAGGAGGAGGTAATGTTGAGAAGAGAAGAAGAAGGAATAGATTGAAAAGAGAAAGATGAGGAGAAGAGAAGGAGGGGGTAACGAGAAAAGAAGGAGAAGAAGAAATAGATGGAGCAGAAGGAAGAGGTATATGTTGAGAAGGGGCGAAAGAAGGAAAAGAAGACGAGGGACAAGATTAGAGGAGAAGGACAAGGTGCATATTGAGAAGGGGAAGGAGAAGAAGATGAAAGGGGGAACAGGAATGAGAAGGAGATGAAGAGGAGAAGGAGGGTAAGAAGAAAGAGAAGGTAAAGATTGACAAGGGGAAAGGGAATGAGAAGAAGATGAAGAGGAGAAAGGGAAGAGGAGGAGAAGAAGACGGAGAAGGTATATGTTGAGAAGTGAAAGAAGGGGAAGAAGAAGAAGGAGATGAAGAGGAAAACAAGAAGGAAGAGAAGGTATATGTTGAGAAGGGGAATGAGAATGAGATGAAAAGGAAAAAATAAGGAGAAGATATATATTTACAAGGGGAAGTAGAAGATGATGAAGGGGAGAGGAGAAGGAAGAGAAGGTATATGCTGAGAAGAGGAATGAGAATGAGATGAAGAGGAGAAAGAGAAGAGGAGGAGAAAGAGAGAAGAAGGAAGAGAAGGTGGAAAAATCTAGGTCCACATGTAAAGGTTCCATTAGGCTGATTTATTGCTAAAAGCCTGGGCACAGGAATGTTTTCAACTAATAATCATCTCCTGGTTTGTTAGATAAGAGTAAACAGGCACTGAAGAAGAGTTAGCTTGTTTGTGACTACTTCATGATTCTAGGCTGATCCCTCTTTTCACTCTGTCCCCAGTTTCTGCCATTCCTTCTCATACGACGGAGGAGGATCAAAGAGAGGGGGAAAGGGAAAGTGTGTCTAAACCAGTCCTTCTCAAATAGTGGGGCATGACCC
Source organism: Erythrolamprus reginae (assembly GCF_031021105.1). Classification (NCBI taxonomy): domain Eukaryota; kingdom Metazoa; phylum Chordata; class Lepidosauria; order Squamata; family Dipsadidae; genus Erythrolamprus; species Erythrolamprus reginae. The sequence continues at coordinate 347,086,705 of NC_091951.1, forward strand.
CTGGAGGGGTGCAGAGCGATGCCAGGGGGCGTGTGTGACCCCCGAGAACATGTGTGGTCCCTCTCGACGGGCAGTGTTTTCCCAGTTGCACGCTGCTCCGAGCCCGGAAGAGAATCCCGGCCCTGTGTCTTCATTCTTTAGAATCATCTTTTTTCCAATTCTGGTTTTAAATCCCTTCTTTACAGTCACGAAAATCACTGCTCACAGTCACTCATGCCGTCATCACCTCGAGGCTCGACTACTGTAACGCTCTCTACCTGGGGCTACCTTTGAAAAATGTTCGGAAACTTCAGATCATGCAGAATGCAGCTGTGAGAGCAATCATGGGCTTCCCCAAATATGCCCATGTTACACCAACACTCCGCAGTCTGCATTGGTTGTCAATCAGTTTCCGGTCACAATTCAAAGTGTTGGTTATGACCTATAAAGCCCTTCATGGCACCGGACCAGATTATCTCAGGGACTGCCTTCTGCTGCACGAATCCCAGCGACCAGTTAGGTCCCACAGAGTGGGTCTTCTCCGGGTCCCGTCAACTAAACAATGCCGCTTGGCGGGACCCAGGGGAAGAGCCTTCTCTGTGGTGGCCCCGGCCCTCTGGAACCAACCCCCCCCCAGAGATTAGAATTGCCCCCACCCTCCTTGCCTTTCGTAAGCTACTTAAAACCCACCTCTGCCACCAGGCATGGGGGAACTGAGATACTCTTTCCGCCTAGGTCTTTACAATTTTATGCATGTATGTATGTTTGGTTTTTTATTATAATGGGTTTTAATTGTTTTTAGTATTGGGGAGGAATGAAGTGTGAAACAAGCTTGGGGGAAAAAAGTGCAGATGGACCTGTTTGGAATATGGAAAGTGGTTTTATACTGATTAAGTTGTGACAGTCGTACAAGACAGAGGCCTTAGAGAAAGGAACTCCTTTTTTATTTTTTTATTTAAGTACTGTATATATGAAATTATCGGTTAATTTACTAAGAGCAAAAAACATGTACTAATTTATATAGTGAAGTAGAAAAATGAAATACACTGCTCAAAAAATAATAAAGGGAACACTTAAACAACACAATGTAACTCCAAGTAAATCAAACCTTCCAAGAAAGCCTAGAACTAAGACACCTTAAATAAGATCTTAGTATTGCCCACAAGATCATATGCTGCAACGTCCTGCCTGTCGGCGACTATTTCAGCTTCAACCGCAACAACACAAGAGCACACAAAAGATTTAAACTTAATATTAAGCGCTCCAAACTTGACTGTAAAAAATATGTCTTCAGTAACTGAGTTGTCGAAGCATGGAACTCATTACCGGACTCTATAGTGTCATCCCCAAACCCCCAACACTTTAGCCTTAGATTATCCACAGTTGACCTATCCAGATTCCTAAGAGGTCAGTAAGGGGCGAGTACAAGTGCACTAGAGTGCCTTCCGTCCCCTGTCCTATTGCTCTCCTATATCTCCTATACCTTTCTTCTATTCCTATATTTCTTCTTCTATTCTTTTACTGATATGTTCTATTATTATATCTTATTTTCTATTCTTTCTTAGATATATTTTACTATGAGTATATGCTCTATAACCTTCACTATGTATTTTACTATGTGTATATATATATCCATTTACAACAACACAAAGATTGGAACTTCAGCCTGATGATGGTGAAGTAAATAAAATAAATAAACACTGATTGACAATCAATTTCATTTTGTTCTCAGCACATTCAACTTTGTACAAAACAAAGTATTCAATGAGAATATTTCATTCATTCAGATCTAGGAAGTGTTCTTTGAGTGTTCCTTTTATTTTTTGGGCACAAATTTCTGTTTAATGTATAGTGCCTTTAAAATTTATACTTGTACATATTTTGGACTTGTTCGCTTTTGTTTCAATTTAATTTACTTTAATTAATTTTTTATTTTCTTTAAAAAAAAATTCTATCTATATTTGTATTTTCTTTTTAAAAAGTGGAAAATTAATAATGAATATTTTAAAATGGAAAAAAATGGATCTCCTTTTAAAAATGAATCAGCTGATTGTCCCTTCCAAAATATGTAGAAAAACTATTTATTTGATGACAACAACAACAATAATAAAAATAATACTTGGTTGATACCTAGGATGCTGAAAGCAACCTTTATCAACCATTAGCACCAGTCAATGGTATTTGTGACACTTTTTAAAATGTTCAGTTTGACTTAGTTTCGTGCTTAATAAATAAAAGAGATAATAACAATGACAATGACAACAACAACAATAACAATAACATAATACAAGCATAGACACAATGCTATGGCACAGATGATCCACTGGAACCTGTGCCAGAACTACCATCTACCAGTGGCAAAGAACTGGTGGGATCATAAGCCTGAAAAAGTGGATGAAAATGAGCAAGCAAAACTACTGTGGGACTTCTGACTTCAGACTAATTGAATTTTGGAACATAATACACCAGACATCATGATTGTGGAGAAAAAGAAAGAATGGATCATCGACATCGCAATCATAAGACAGCAGAATTGAGGAGAAGCAGTTGGAGAAATTTGCAAAATACGAAGCTGCAACAACTCTGGCATAAGCCAGTAAAAGTGGTCCTGGTGGTCCTCGGCACGCCGGGCACAGTGCCAAAGGATCTGAGTGGACATTTGAAAACCATTGGAATTGACAAAATCTCTACCTGTCAATTGCAAAAGGCCGCTTTACTGGGATTGGCACACATAACTCGCCGCCACATCACGCAGTCCTAGGTGCTTGGGAAGGGCCCGACTGGTGATGAAATACGAAATCCGGCATAGTGATCTCGTTTGCTGTGTTGTATTGTTGTTGTTGTTGGTGATGATGATGATGATAATAATAATAACAACAACAACAACAACAACAACAATCCTTTTCCTCCTCCTCCTCCTCCTCCTCCTCTTCTTCCTCCTCCTCCTCCTCTTCCTCTTCCACTTCTTCTTCCTCCTCCTCTTATTTTTCCTCTTCATCTTCATTTCCTGCTTTTGCTCTTCCTCATCTTTCTCCTCCCCTTCCCCTTCCTCTTCCTCCTCTTCTTTTTCTTCCTCTACCAACACCAACACCTCCTCCTCTTCCTCCTCCCCCCCCTTTCTCTCACTCTTTACCAGTGGTGATATAATTCTCGACTAATAAAACTACTTTGAAATAGTTAGTTGGGGGAAAGATCAAAGGCAACATGAGAAAGTATTATTTTACTGAAAGAGTAGTAGATCCTTGGAACAAACTTCCAGCAGACGTGGTTGGTAAATCCACAGTAACCGAATTTAAACATGCCTGGGATAAACATATATCCATTGTAAGATAAAATACAGGAAATAGTAAAAGGGCAGACTAGATGGACCATAGGGTCTTTTTCTGCCGTCAGTCTTCTATATTTCTATGTTTCTAAAATACGTATGAGCTATATTTTATACATGCATAATCATTTAAAAAAAATGCAATTTGATAAAGATCTGACAGAGGATGGACTTAAAAACCTGTCGAAAAAAACCAGATACAGATCTTTCCTTCTCTAATTACTAATGAAATTCTTTATCTGGAGATATCTGTAATTTTTTGCCTACTGAGGACATGTTCTGCCTCTCTTATCTAGAAAAATGCTCCCTCTCAGCAGCTGTAGCGACAACTAAAGACAATCTACTACAATATTCTGTCCTAGGCATCTCCAAAAGCACAAAGGCGACTCCACGTCCTGATAAAACCTCTTTTATTTAGTTTACAGTGAATTCCTCTCCAGTAAAGTCCAGGTCAACAGTTTTTCAAGATATTTCCCAATTACAGACCTTTATCAGGCTTGGAGAGATGTCAAGTCGATATTTTTCAGATTCCACACTATAACAGACAATACTTGGCAAGAATGCAGGAGCAGATCTTCGCCCAAATGAACTAATGGTCTCCTACAAAACACCCCTCCCCTTTTGCTCCGCTTTTATTCCCTATGGGAGGGGCCATTCATTGTCCACCTCTGGCCTTACTCCCAAGTCAACTCTTCTTCCTTAGCTGTTCCCTTCATCTGGCAACTCTGCTCATGTGCACACTGGAAACAGCTGTTAGTCTGCCTGGCTAATGTCTGACTCCGGAGGCAGCTGATAACTGTCAAATGGCCCTGGCCCCATCTCTGCCTCGGACGCAGAGCACACATCCAAGCCTTCTCAGACTCCAGGACTAGCCCATGTTCCTCCCCAACCTCCTCATTGTCTGAATGTGCTGCCAGCTGTGCTGGCTGCTGGAGGGCCATAACTCACAGGGATGTCAAACCTGATTTCATTGAGGGATGCATCAGGGTTCTGTTTGATCTTGGGGAGGGCATGGCCAAGTGGGCATGGCCAGCTCAATGTCACTTGGGCACTTGTGGTGGCCCAAGTACTCTGCCAGTGAAAACAGACTCCCGAGCTCTGTTTCCAGCTAATATAGCCTCCTGCAACCTTCTGCCAGCAAAATTGGAGGTCAAGAGCTACACAAGTCACAACTGGGGATGGAGTTTAAAGGAGAGGCAGTTGAGAGGGGCATTTGCCATGAACGAACGCTGAATTCATATAGTGTTGAAAGTTGTGGCCTACATTCCTGGCATTCCTCTTGATGGTTGAATAATTGTCATGCTTCTGTGTGCTTCTCTTGGGTTGCTGGAATTATTGCCGTTAATTCTTCATTTCTGACATTCATTATCTTGTCTTTCTGGAATGATTTGTAGTCATTCTGCTTACAGTGTTTGGACTGGAGTATCTCCAGTCTGAGAGTAAACAGGATGTTGGGGGCAAAGTTGGTGCCAATAAAGGGACTCATACCAGTTCACTGGTTGTGTTGCTACACCCCAGGTCATCACACCTCTGGTCTTGGCTTTAAAGGGAAAAATAGGAGTTTTATGTGCCTGTTAAAGTGGATATACATAGTTCCAATTCATCAGAGACATTCATAATGGCTCTTTCCAGCTTCACCACCCTCAACTCTGGGAAAAATCTCCTTACAAAGGAATGGAACCAAGTCCTTTGTAGATGCAGGGATGGAGATGAGGGACTCAAGCTCTTGTGAATGGTTACTGCAGACGTGAGAGAAACTTGTATATACTGTATAGATTTTCAAGAAGACATTGGACATTTTTCCAGAATGATATAAAGTTTCCTGCTTGAGCAGGGGATTGGACTAGAAGACCTCTAGGGTCCCTTCCAGCTCTGTTATTCTGTTCTGTTACAGCAGACAATTATTTCAGATTTTACTGTGGCCTCCAGAGAACTAATAATCTTTGAGAAAACATCACCACTAAACCGCCAAGTCCAAAATTGGTTGAGGGTTCCATTCAACCTAACATCTCTCCAATTTTCACACGACGTGCTTTCATACCCTTTCAAAATCCAACTCTTGGTAATTAGGGCAAGTGATGATTTGCAACCTGATTTGGAGCCCGGAAGTGAAGCTAGGCCTTTTCTTAGAATTAAATCAGAGATGGGTTCCTCCCAGTTTGCCCCATTCGCCCGAACTGGTAGCAGCCTGCTGATGACAGCACAATGATGTCACAGAACCAGATCGGTTGGTGATGATCCGTGGAGTCTGCCATCTTTTTTTATTTTTTTATTTTATTTATTCATTTGTCCAATACACAAACACATAGGAAGAAAATAGACATGTGGTAATATATATAAGGGTAAAAGTGAACTTACATGAGAGGATATATGAAAGGAAGAGAATATATATGATAAGTGAAAGAGAGGAAAAACAATTGGACAGGGGACGAAAGGCACACCAGTGCACTTATGTACGCCCCTTACTGGCCTCCTAGGAACCTGGAGAGGTCAATCATGGAGAATCTAGGGGAGAAATGTTGGGGGTTAGGGGTTGACAATTGAGTCCGGTAATGTGTTCCACGCTTCGATAACTCAATTGTTGAAATCATATTTTTTACAGTCAAGTTTGGAGCGGTTCGTATTAAGTTTGAATCTGTTGCATGCTCTTGTGTTGTTGTGGTTGAAGCTGAAGTAGTCATTGACCGGTAGGACGTTGCAGCATATGATCTTGTGGGCAATACTCAAATCGTGTTTTAGGCGACGTAGTTCTAGGCTTTCTAGGCCCAGGATTGTTAGTCTATTTTCGTAGGATATTCTGTTTCCAGTGGAGGAGTAAAGGGCTCTTCTGGTGAAATATCTTGGACATTTTCAAGGGTGTTGATATCTGAGATGTGGTATGGGTTCCAGACAGATGAGCAGTAGTCTAGGATGGGTCTGGCAAAAGTTTTGTAGGCTCTTGTGAGTAGTGTGAGATTGCCTGAGCAGAAGCTGCGTAGGATCAGGTTAACAACTCTAGAAGCTTTTTTGGCGATATTGTTGCCAAAATTATTTTGAAATTATTTTGATGGGGAGGGGATTTTTTCTCCAGTTTTTTTCCTTCTGCACATGTGCAGAAGCTGAGTTTCCACCACTGCGTATACGTCGCCATCTTGTTTTCAGCTTTCTCTCTTTCTCTTTTTTGGGGGGAATTTTTCTGATTTTTTTGTTACTCTGCATACCACACGGTGCGGGAGGAAGCAAACCCCCCACCCTTGAATGGAATCAATCTGGATCGAGTCTAGACAGAGAGGTGTGTTGCAGCCTCTGTTGGAATTGAAAGGGAAGGAGGAACGGGTGGGGCTTGTATTAAAATTTCGACGCTGACAAGTCACGTCCGATGCTCGCCTGTCAAAGTGATACGGAAAGAGTCGGGAACTCATTTTGTAAGAAATGGAGAGATTTATTCGTGGCCCCCTCCTCCTTTAAATCCACATTCCTTATTAAAGCGACCCCTTGGAGATTTTTTTTTTTGAAAGTCTGCTTTCAATCAAATGTGCATGGGGGGGGGAAGAGAGGAATATTTCAAGGGATTTATTTTATTTTATTTTCCACAGCTGCGGGATATTTTATTTTACACCCCCTCCCATTTTTCTTTTTGGGAAAGAAGGTTGTCAAGAGACAGCAGACTTTGGCTTTTGAGGAAAACTATATGTGATTTAGGAAATGTGGAATCAATGCGAAAACTGTAAGGGGGGAAAAAATGTCTCCAGGCTATGCAGGATGGGAAAATGTAGCTACGTCTCGCTGTCTTTGGTGAAGCCGTGAGTGGACTATTAAAATGGACCTCTAGATATATAAGACACATCGTTTCCAGGGATGAAATTCAGCAGGTTCGGACAGGTTCTATAGAACCGGTGGCAGCAATTATGCGCAGTTTGGACAACTGGTAAATCGCACCATTGACCGGCCCCGTGTCAAGCCAAAGCCATTGTTTTGAGTTGGAGGTTTTGGCCTGTCACAAGAAGAATAGTACTGTGGGAATTGGGAGGGCGTGGCTTATTTTGTGGGTGTGGCTTGCCAGTGATGTGACCAGGTTGGAGTGGCTTGACAATCATCAGGAGGTGGATTAAAGGTCATGTGACTGGCTTAAAGGTGGCCAACCTGATTGTCACTCACATCAAGTGTTTGGGTTAGGGTTAGGGTGACTGGCTTATCTTCTCCTCAAAGAGACACAATTTCCCTATCTATTTACTATTACTGAACATCAAAAATATACTATTTAATTCTATGTATACATGCCATACATTTATTTATTTTATTTTATTTATTCATTTGTCCAATACACAATACATATGGAAGAGAATAGTCATGAAGTAATTATATATAAAGATAATATGTAAAAATGGAGGAGAAGATATATGAAAGGAAGAAAATATATATGATATATGAGATAAAGGAAAGACAATTGGACAGGGGACGAAAGGCACACTAGTGCACTTATGTACGCCCCTTACTGACCTCTTAGGAACCTGGAGAGGTCAATCGTAGATAGTCTAAGGGAGAAATGTTGGGAGTTAGGGGTTGACACTATTGAGTCGGGGATTAAGAATTCCACACTTCGACAACTCAATTGTTAAAGTCATATTTTTTGCAGTCAAGTTTGGAGCGGTTAATATTAAGTTTGAATCTGTTGCGTGCTCTTGTGTTGTTGCAGTTGAAGCTGAAGTAGTCATTGACCAGTAAGATGTTGCAGCATATGATCTTGTGGGCAATACTTAAATGTATGTACGTACATAAATATTACACACAGGCACACAAAAATATACATTATCTACTATATAAACTGTATGTATATTTTTACACATACTCACACGCACAGCTCTTCTAAAACTATACACATTCAACCTCATTTACTGCGATAGAAAAAAACATACCCAGCACATACCCAGAAAAAAGTATCTTGATTTTGTGGCTTTTTTTCCCTTTCCGCTTTGTTGTGGCAATGTTCAGCATATGAAGTGTTGGTAATGACCTATAAAACCCTACATGGTATCAGACCAGAATACTTGTGGGACTGCCTTCTGCCGCATGAGTCCCAGCGACCGGTCAGATCCCACAGAGTAGGCCTTCTCCAGGTTCCATCAACTAGACAATGTCACTTGGTGAGGCCTGGGGAAGAGCCTTCTCTGTGGGGGCCCTGGCCCTTTGGAATCAGCTCCCCCCAGAGATTCTCACTGCCCCCACCCTCCTCGCCTTCCATAAGAGTCTTAAGACCAGGTTTGGGGCGATTAGATCTTGGTCCCCTGGCCGACAAATGTTTTGTATGATTGCTGTTTGAATGGGTGCAATAGATTTTTAATGTTATTGGGGATTTTAGATTAGTTACCTAGTTTAATTAATTGGATCTTGATGTATATTGTCTGTTTTTATATGTCAGTCAGGCGGTAGGGAAAGCAGGCAATGTATTTTATTGTTCTTTTTATATTTATAGTAGAGTAGAGACCTTCAAATTTCTAGATTCTATCATATCTCAAGACCTAAAATGGTCACCTAACATCAAAAACATCATCAAAAAAGCACAACAAAGAATGTTCTTTCTGCGCCAGCTCAGGAAGCTCAAACTGCCCAAGGAGCTGCTGATTCAGTTCTACAGAGGAATCACTGAGTCTGTCATCTGCACCTCTATAACTGTCTGGTTTGGTGCTGCAACCCAACAGGACCGACACAGACTTCAGAGGACAATCAGAACTGCAGAAAAAACAATTGCAGCCAACCTGCTTTCCATTGAGGACCTGTATACTGCACGAGTCAAAAAGAGGGTGGGGAAAATACTTACTGACCCCTCACATCCTGGACACAAACTGTTTCAACTCCTACCCTCAAAACTTCACTACAGAGCACTGCACACCCTAGAACAGTGTTTCCCAACCTTTTTTGAGCCGCGGCACATTATTCATGTTTTCAAAATTCTGGGGAACACTGAAGGGGGGGGGGCGGGGGGGCTAAAGAAAAGTTTGGACAAAAAAAATATCTCTTCCTCCATTTCACTCTATTTCTCCCTCCCTCTTTCTCTCTCTTCCTTCCTTCCCTTCTTTCTCTCCATCCCTCTTTCTTTCTTTCTCTCTTTTTTGCTCTCTTTCTCTCTCCCTCCTTCCCTCCATCTATGTCTTTCCCTCTCCCTCCTTCCCCCCTTTCTTTCTCTCTCTCGCTTTCTTTCCCTCTCTTTCTCTTGCTTTCTTTCTCTCATTCTCTCTCCCCTCCTTTCTCTCTCTCTCTCTTTCTCTCTCGTTCACCACGCCAGCAACAGAGAGAAAAAGAGAGAGCGAGAGAGAGCCGGAGAGAGAGTGGAGTGCGCAGCAGCCATCAGCCTCCTCGCCCTCCCAGATGTCCCCAGCGCCCGGCCTCGCGCCGCCTCCCGTTAGCCCAGCCGAAAGCCACACAGTCCCGGACTCCCGGATCGCTCGCTTCTCCGGCCAGCGCGGCGCTTTCCTGGGCAGATGGCTTTGCTGACCCGAGAAGCAAGCGATCCGGGAGTCCGGGACTGTGTGGCTTTGCACCATGAAGAGAAAACGGCAGCAGGGGCAAGTCGGCCGTTTTCTCTTCATGGCGCAAAGCCACACAGTCCCGGACTCCCGGATTGCTCACCCCAAGGCAGGAGGCGGCGGCGGAGGAGAGTGGGCGGATTGGGCGGGCAATGGGGCAGGGCGGAGAAGCCAGGGGCGCGTTTGGCCGGAGGCACCATGGGGAGGCAGGGGCAGGGAGGTGCAGCAGTAGGTGCCTCCGGCCAAACGCGCCCCTGGCTTCTCTGCCCTGCCCCATTGCCCGCCCGATCCGCCCACTCTCCTCCGCCGCTTCTCGCCGCGGCACACCTGATGGTGTCTCGTGGCACACTAGTGTGCCACGGCACACCGGTTGGGAAACGCTGCCCTAGACAACTAGACACAAGAACAGTTTTTTTCCGAACGCCATCACTCTACTAAACAAATAATTCCCTCAACACTGTCAGACTTTCTACTAAATCTGCACTTCTATTCTACTAGTTTTTCTCATCATTCCTATCATCCATTTCCTCCCATGTTGACTGTATGACTGTAACTTCTTGCTTATATCCTAAGATTTTTATTAATATTGCTTCTTCATTGCTTATTTGACCCCTATGACAATCATCAAGTGTTGTACCACATGATTCTTGACAAATGTATATTTTATTTTATGTACGCTGAGAGCATCTGCACCAAGACAAATTCCTTGTGTGTCCAATCACACTTGGCCAATAAAATTCTATTCTGTTCTGTTCTGTTCTATTCTATTCTATGTTGTAAGCTGTCCTGAGTACTCAGAGAGGGATGGCATATACATCCAATAAATAAATAAATAAATAAATAGATAGATAGATAGATAGATAGATAGATAGATAGATAAATAAATAAATAAATAAATAAATAAATATGAGCTAACAGACATTTTGCCTTTTTTCTCAGCTATTTCTCTTTCCTCATTAATGACATCAAGCCTCAGTTCCTTCAGGAGCGATGTCCTCTTCTTATGTCTGAAATGTGTCACACGGAACAGGTCAAAGCCTGTCCCTCCTCATTCAAGGAGGCAAGAGATGAAACAAATCTTGATTTCCAGGGAGTCAGATTCCAATTAAATGTAGAAAAAACATTTCTATAGCAACCACAGCTTGACAGAGTCACCACTGAAGCCCAAAGTGTGGAGTTACATTTGTGGAATGTCTTCAAGCGAATGGTCATCTAGCCATATAAATTTATACAGCATGGGTGAGACCAAAGAGAACTTGAAATAATATGTCCAGTGCTGGACAACGGGATACAAAAAAAGATACAGTGATACCTTGTCTTACGAACTTAATTGGTTCCGAGACGAGGTTTGTAAGGTGAAAGGTTTGTTGAAAGAAAATGCAGGGTATCCTGCATAAACCACAGTGCCCACAGTGTGGTAGTAAAAATTTTGGTAGCCCTTCACTGGTCAAGTATGTATTGGTAGTATACAGTGATACTTCGTCTTACGAACTTAATTGGTAAGGTGAAAAGTTTGTAAGACGAAACAATGTTTCCCATAGGAATCAATGGAAAAGTGATTAATGCGTGCAAGCCCAAAACTCACCCATTTTGCCTGCTGAAGTGCCTGTATTTGCACTGCTAGGATTCTCCTGAGGCTCCCCTCCATGGGAAACCCCACCTCCAGACTTCTGTGTTTTTGTGATGCTGCAGGGGAATCCCAGCAGGGAAATCCCAGCAGCCCAAAAACGGGTGCTTCGCTGGCAACGGAAGTCTGGAGGTGGGGTTTCCCAGCGAGGGGAGCCTCAATGAAATTGCAGCATCACAAAAACACAGAAGTCCTCAAAACCCCATCTCCAGACTTCCATGTTTTTGTGACGCTGCAATTTCGCTGAAGCTCCCCTTGCTGGGAAACCCCACCTCTGGACTTCCGTTGCCAGCGAAGTGCCCGTTTTTGAGCTGCTGGGATTCACCTGCAGCATCGCAAAAACACGGAAGTCCAGAAGTGGTGTTTCCCATGGAGGGGAGCCTCAGGGGAATCCCAGCAGCTCAAAAACAGGCGCTTCGCTGGCAACAGAAGTCCAGAGGTGGGGCAACCCAGTGGCAGTGGCTTGGGTTTGTAAGGTGAAAATAGTTCGGAAGAAGAGGCAAAAAAATCTTAAACCCCGGGTTTGTATCTCGAAAAGTTTGTATGATGAGGGATTTGTAAGACGAGGTATCACTGTATTGAGACTCTATAACTGTTGTGATGTAGATTCCTCTTCTTCTGCCCAATGGCATTGCAAGTGTATAAAGAGTAGACCCTACCCCGAGATCTCCTCAATGCATCTTTCGTCATTTTTCCATCATTTCTAGATACAAGTGAAGGGCTGCAAAAAAAATTTACTACCACACTGTGGGGTATGACTTATTTTGTGGGTGTGGCTTGCTGGCCATGCGACCAGGTAGGAGTGGCTTGATGATCATGTGACGAGGGGGTTGCTTAAAGGCCATGTGACTGGCTTAAAGGTGGTCAACTTGATGTCACTCATTTATTTATTTACTTACTTACTTACTTACTTACTTACTTACTTACTTACTTACTTACTTACTTACTTACTTATTGGATTTGTATGCCGCCCCTCTCTGTGGACTCGGGGCGGCTAACAACAATGATAAAAACAGTATGTAGCAATCCAATAATAAAACAACTAAAAAACCCTTATTATAAAAAACCAGACATACATACAGACATAGCATGCATAAACTGTAGAGGCCTAGGGGGAAAGAATATCTCAGTTCCCCCATGCCTGACAGCAAAGGTGGGTTTTAAGGAGCTTACGAAAGGCGAGGAGGGTGGGGGCAGTTCTGATCTCTGGGGGGAGTTGGTTCCAGAGGGCTGGGGCCGCCACAGAGAAGGCTCTTCCCCTGGGTCCCGCCAAATGACATTGTTTATTGATGGACCCGGAGAAGGCCCACTCTGTGGGACCTAATCGGTTGCTGGGATTCGTGCGGCAGAAGGCGGTCCCGGAGATAATCTGGTCCGGTGCCATAAAGAGCTTTATAGGTCATAACCAACACTTTGAATGTCAAGGGTTAGGCTTAGAGTGCCTGGCCTCTCCTTGGCTCAAAGAGATACAATTTCCCTATCTATTTATTATTACTGAACATCCAAAATAAACTATTTAATTCTATATATATTGGCCATATGTGTACATACACGTTACACACAGGCACACAAAAATATACATTATGTACTGTATAAACTATATGTGTATGTACACACACACACACACACAGCTCTTCTAAAATTATACACATTCAACCTCATTTACTGTGATAGGAAACACATACCCAGAGCCCAGGAGGGAAAAAAAATAAATTTTTTTCTACCGGTTCTGCATACCTGACCATACCCGTAGGAGCCCATCACTGCTAGATACCTCAAGAAATAATAAAATATAACATCCATTCTTGAGAGACAGCTAGAAGACAAGCGAAAATGACCCATGTGATGGGTCACAGGTCCTGATCACAGTACAAAATCAACTTTTCACAGTTGGAAGGGATCAGCTGGAAACTGACTGTTAGATCGGTTGGTAAGGGGACGGTCAATTGGTTGAGTTGTTTACAAAGAATGTGGTTTGAGAGAACCTTGCTGGGAACAGACCGAAAACCTAGAGTTGGTGGTTAGGTGACAGGAAGCTATGCTTTGTGCTGAAGGTTAAACTCAAGCAGGAAACTCGGCCAGCAATCAGAAAGTTTTAGGAAGTGGTTGGACCAGAGGAAGCGCTAACAAAGGAACTGGAAAATTAACTCACCCCTGAGTGACAAAGATGATTGAAGGGGCTGAAAAACATGCTCTCCCATACCTTCGGGATGGTCTTCTGCTGCACGAATCCCAGCAGCCGATTAGGTCCCACAAAGTTGGCCTTCTCTGGGTCCTGTCGACTAAGCAATGCTGTCTGGTGGGACCCATGGGGAAGAGCCTTCTCTGTGGCAGCCCCTGCCCTCTGGAATCAACTTCCCCCGGAGAGTAGAACTGCACCCACCCTCCTCGCCTTTCGCAAGTTATTGAAAACCCACCTATGTCACCAGGCATGGGGAAAATGATATACCCCCTAGCTTTTACGATTTATGTATGGTTTGATTGGATTGTGTGACTATTTTAATGACAAGGGTTTTTAATTGTTTTTTAAGTATTGGATTTGTACACTTTATTATTGTTGTGAGCAGCTCTGAGTCTCCGGAGAGGGGTGGCATACAAATATAATAATAATAATAATAATAATAATAATAATAATAATAATAATAATAATAATACATGGGTGCACCACAGGTGCAGCAGCAAAATCACACTGGTCCCACAGGAACGTACGAGCCGTGGCTACGAGAGCAATTTAGCGTTCCGGCTCGTAGCCCACTGCTGATCCCAGCAGTCAGTTAGGTCCCACAGAGTTGGTCTTCTCCTGGTCTCATCAGACAGGCAATGCCTCCTGGCAGGGCCTAGGGGAAGAGCCTTCTCTGTGGCGGCCCCAGCCCTCTGGAATCAGCTCCCTCCAGGGATTCGTGCTGCCCCCTCCCTCCTGGCCTTCCGCAAGGCTTTAAAAACTCACCTTTGCCAGCAGGCTCGGGGCCGTTGAGTGTTACACCTAGTTCTGTGCCAACAATTGGAATGTATATGGGATGAATATGGATGATTGTTTTAATGAACCAGGTTTTTAGATCTGATTTTTAAGTTTAGATTTCTTATGTATTTTATTATTTTATTTATTTTTGTTGTGAACCGCCCTGAGTCTGGGGAGAAGGGCGGCATAGAAATCAATCAATCAATCAATCAATCAATCAATCAATCAATCAAATAAATACAACCAAAATTGCCAAAAAGTTCCGTTGTTAAGTGAGACAGGATTCTAAATAAGCAATCAACACAAATCATACTAGGAAACTAAATAAAACAATGTAAGTTGTAAAGTTACAAGCAACAAAGCTATACTTTGATATACAATGATCTACTTATCAACGGTGGCAACACAGGTCGTAAAATGAGGCAAAACTCACTTGACAACTGTCTCACTGAACAGTAGAAATTTTAACTTCAATTATGTTCATACGTTGAGGACTACCAGATGTTGGCGACTGATGGAAAGAAAACTGTAATTTTTAACTGCATGGTAGTATGCTTTCATTAAATCAAAACTGGCTTCAGTTTTGGCCCAGTGCTACTTTGTGTTTGTTTGTTTGTTTGTTTGTTTGTTTATTTATTTATTTGGTTGGTTGGTTGGTTGGTTGGTTGGTTGGTTGGTTGGTTGGTTGGTTGGTTGGTTGGTTGGTTGGTTAGTTAGTTAGTTAGTTAGTTAGTCAGTCCAATATGCAATGAGGGTTTTAGTGGGTATATATCTATATACACATAGTAAAATACATGATGAAGGTTATAGAGGAGATACTCATAGTAAAATATATCTAAGAAAGACTAGAAAAGAAGATATAGTAATAGAACATATCAATGAAAGAATAGAAGAAGAGATATAGGAATAGAAGAAAGGTATAGGAGAAATAGAAGAGCAATAGGACAGGGGACGGAAGGCACTCTAGTGCAGTGTTTTTCAACCAGTGTGCCGAGGCACACTAGTGTGCCGCGAGACATGGTCAGGCGTGCCACGAAGAAGGAAGCTCAGGTTCCAATCTCGCAACTTTTTGCTGAGAGAAAGAGAGAGAGAGAGAAAGAAAGCAAGAGTGAGAAAGAAAGAAGGCAAGAGAGAGAGTGAGAGAGAGAAAGAGAGAAAATGAGAGGAAGGGGGAAAGAGCAAGAGAAATGAGCAAAAAAGGGAGGAAACAAAGAGAAATTAGAAAATGATTGAGGCAGAGAATGAGAGGAAAGAGAGAGAAACAAAAGAGAGAGAGAAGTGACATTAAACATATGATAAAAAAGCACCCAAAGAATAAGAGAGCAAAACCCCCCCAGCCCTCACTTAATTTTGGAAATGGTTCAAGAGTGTGTATACACACACACATACACACACACACACAAGGGGGGAGGAGACAGGGATGGAAAAAGAGAGGAGAGTGTCTTAGAGTGTCATTTTGTGTCATTTTGGTTGGTGGTGTGCCCCAGGATTTTGTAAATGTAAAAAATGTGCTGCGGCTCAAAAAAGGTTGAAAATCACTGCTCTAGTGCACTTGTACTCGCCCCTTTTAAAAAATTATTATTATTCATTGGATTTGTATGCCGCCCCTCTCTGCAGACTCAGGGCAGTTAACCCTTACTGACCTCTTAGGAATCTGGATAGGTCAACCGTAGATAATTTAAGAGTAAAGTGTTGGTGGTTTGGGGATGACACTATGGAGTCCGGTAATGAGTTCCACACTTTGACAACTCAGTTACTGAAGTCATATTTTTTACAGTCAAGTTTGGAGCGGTTAATAATAAGTTTAAATCTGTTGTGTGCTCTTGTGTTGTTGTGGTTGAAGCTGAAGTAGTCGCCGACAGGCAGGACGTTGCAGCATATGATCTTGTGGGCAATACTTAGATCTTGTTTAAGGCGTCTTACTTCTAAGGATAACTGTTGCGATAATGACATCCTTGGTCTGTGATGGCACACAATGGCACACTCAGCTCCAGTGAGGATGTGCGCATTGGCCAGATGGTTTTTGGCTTGGATGGAGACTCTGGGAGGGTGTTTTCGGCCTCCGTAGGGCTCCAGGAGGGGCAGGGAAGGCCATTTTTACCCACTCCAGGCTTCAAGAAAATCTCTGGAGCCTGGGGAGGATGAAAAATGGGCCTACCAGGCCCACCGGAAGTTGGGAAACAGGAGCAGGGGAGCTGGTATGTGTGCGTCGTGTGTGCATCAGTAGCGGGTTGCTACTAGTACTGCCACACCAGTAGCAAAAATTGCACTATGTGCACAGCTTCGTGCGTGTACGTCCCAGTATTTTTTGCATCTGCGCATGCTCAGGAAGCAAAAAAATTGCCAAAATCTCACACGTGTGTCCGCTCACCAGATTTTGCTTGCTGTGCATGCGCAGAAGCAAAATCTCAGTGGGATAGGCACACACATGCCAGAGACCCAATGTTGCGCATGCAGTGCATCAATAGTGGCGATAGCGGAAAGCCCCACCTGGTGGCATTGAATTATGGGTGTGGACTCACCTGAACGCTTTTGGCACTGGAAAAAAAAGATTCACCATCACTGTCCTAAGGAGTTAGTTAGTTAGTTAGTTAGTTAGTTAGTTAGTTAGTTAGTTAGTTAGTTAGTTAGTTAGTGAGTGTTCTGTCGGGCTCTCTGGCAGACTCCTCCCAAAAATTCACAGGTACAAATTTCAGACACACACACGTTTGAAAATTCACTTAAACTAAGCCCTCTTTTTGTATAGCAAAGAGCACTCGTCTCCAAACAAACTGGTAATTTGTACAAGTCCCTTATCAGTTCTGTGATACTTAGCTTGCAGCTGTGAGGCAATTCACAGTCCTTCTTCTTTCACCAAGTGAAACACACTTTGCTCTGGTTTAGTTTCAAAGTGGGGAAAAATCAGCACACAAAAGGTCAAAGCAGGCAGGAAACACAACGATCAGATAATCCTCCTCAATGGCCAAACCCACAGGCTGCTATTTATAGCAGCCTCACTAATGACCACAGCCCCACCCAACCACAGGTGGCCTCATTTTCTTTGATAATAATCTCTCAGTTGTTGTTGCCTATGCATCGCTCTCTGCATGCGTGGCTGTATCATTAACTCTTGTTCTGAATCCAAGGAAGAGCTAGATAATTGATCTCCTTCTGAGCTGTCTGCCACACTCTCCTCCTCCCTGTCACTCATGTCTTCTTGGTCAGAGGAGCCTTCATCAGCAGATTCCACCGGGGGCAAAACAGGCCTGCAGCATGTAGATGTCTCCCCCACATCCACAGTCCTTGGGGCAGGAGCTGGGCCAGAGCTAACCACAACAGTTAGTGTTATGCCAGGCTTCACGTTACAAGCCCCCAATTATGGCCAAAGTAGAAATTCAAACACACATGGTTGTAAAGTAAATAAAGTTGGCTTATCAAAAGGAAAATATTGTCCAAATGCACTTTTAATCAGCCAAAGTGCTCTTCCACAAACCCACAAGCCTTGAATGCTGTGAAAAACATAAAACAAAAGTAAAGCAGATAAAAGGCAGCTGTGAAGACGTCACAGCCACCCCCCTTCAAGAGTCCTCACACTGTACTTAACTTGAATTGTTCCACAACGTCCTTGAAAAATCCTGAAGCAGTTCACAAACGTCTTTCTAAATCCTGAAACAAATCACAAGTCTCTCTCTCACAAAACCGATAATTTCCGACGCCGAGAGACAACAACACTGGCAATTTATTAGCAGCCCCATTAGCCTAATTGCCCCATCCACAGGTGTTCTCCCTTATTTTCTATAATACTTGCCCAGTTGTTCCTTCCTTTTCACAAACCTGCGCCTGCGAGCATCTATGAATCCTTCTCCTTCTGATTCTAATGACGATGATGATGATTCCCTAATGGGATAATTAGCTAATGGGCTGTCTGTTGTTATTATTATTATTATTATTATTATTATTATTATTATTATTATTATTAATTAGATTTGTATGCCGCCCCTCTCCGTAGACTCGGGGCGGCTTACAGCAATGATGAAAACAATATATAATGAAAAATCTAATAGTTAGACTCTAAAATAACAATAATACACTTAAAAAGTCTAAAAAAAAGAAACCCCAATATATAAAAAACATGCATACAGTCATATCATACACAGAAAACTACATAGGCAGGGGGAGATGTTTCAGTCCCCCCACGCTTGACGACAGAGGTGGGTTTTAAGGAGTTTACGAAAGGCCAGGAGGGTGGGGGCATTCTAGAGGGTCGGAGCTGCCACAGAGAAGGCTCTTCCTCTGGGTCCCGCCAAATGACATTGTTTAGTTGAAGGGACCCGGAGGAGACCAACTCTGTGAGACCTAACCGGTTGCTGGGGTTCGTGCAGCAGGAGGCGGTCCCGGAGATATTCTGGTCCGGTGCCATGAAGGGCTTTATAGGTGATGACCAACACTTTGAATTGTGACTGGAAACTGATCAGCAACCAATGCAGACTGCAGAGTGTTGGAGTAACATGGGCATATTTAGGAAAGCCCATGATTGCCTCCTCATCCGATGCTGCTTCACTCCCAGAATCTTCCCTTGACACAGAGACTTCACTGTCGGAAGCTGTTGGCAGTAAAACCGGCCTCTGATAATGTGAGGATTCTCCCACATCAACCCCCACAGTCCTTGGAGCAGGAGCTGGCCCAGAGCCAACCACAACAGTTAGTTAGTTAGTTAGTTAGTTAGTTAGTTAGTTAGTTAGTATGTATGTATGTATGTATGTATGTATGTATGTATGTATGTATGTATGTATGTTTGTTTATTCATTTATTTATTTGTTTGTTTTGTCCAATACACAATGAAGGTTATAGAGGATATACTCCAGTAGAATGTATTAAAAAAAGAAGAGAAACATAGAAACATAGAAGTCTGACGGCATCTAGCCTGGTCCATCTAGTCTGCCCTTATACTATATCCTGTATTTCATCTTAGGGTGGATATATGTTTATCCCAGGCATGTTTAAATTCAATTACTGTGGATTTATCTACAGAATAAGAGAGTTGGAAGGGACCTTGGAGGTCTTCTAGTCCAACCCCTCTGCTCAAACAGGAGAACCTATACATAGAAACATAGAAGATTGACAGAAGAAAAAGACCTCATGGGCCGTCTAGTCTGCCCTTATACTATATCCTGTATTTCATCTTAGGGTGGATATATGTTTATCCCAGGCATGTTTAAATTCAATTACTGTGGATTTATCTACCACGTCTGCTGGAAGTTTGTTCCAAGGATCTACTACTCTTTCAGTAAAATAACATTTTCTCATGTTGCTTCTGATCTATCCCTCAACTAACCTCAGATTGTGCCCCCTTGTTCTTGTGTTCACTTTCCTATTAAAAAGTTTGAGGTCCTTTTCTGCCGTCAATCTTCTATGTTTCTATGTTTTTAAAACATTTCCCTCCTGAATCTTATTTAACCCTTTAACATATTTAAATGTTTTGATCATGTCCCCCCCCCCCCTTTTCCTTCTGTCCTCCAGACTTTACAGATTGAGTTCAGTAAGTCTTTCCTGATAAGTTTTAGGCTTAAGACCTTCCACCATTTTTGTAGCCCGTCTTTGGACCCATTCAATTTTATCCGTATGTTTTTGGACTTAACAAATGTCTCAAACAAATTTGGAACCTGCCAAAATTGTAATTTGAATTCAACAGCATCTACTACTGTTTCAGGGGTAGTAACTTCAGATTGTGTCCCCTTGTTCTTGTGTTCACTTTCCTATTAAAAACACTTCCCTCCTGAACCTTATTTAACCCTTTAACATATTTAAATGTTTCAATCATGTCCCCCCTTTTCCTTCTGTCCTCCAGACTATACAGATTGAGTTCATGAAGTCTTTCCTGATACGTTTTATGCTTAAGACCTTCCACCATTCTTGTAGATCCATCTTTGGACCCGTTCAATTTTGTCAATAGGTGAGGTCTCCAGAATTGAACACAGTACTCCAAATGTGGTCTCACCAGCGCTCTATATAAGGGGATCACAATCTCCCTCTTCCTGCTTGTTATACCTCTAGCTATGCAGCCAAGCGTCCTACTTGCTTTCCCTACCGCCTGATTGCACTTTTCACCCATTTTGAGACTGTCTGAAATCACTACCCCTAAATCCTTCTCTTCTGAAGTTTTTGCTAACACGGAACTGCCAATACAATACTCAGATTGAGAAGAGAAAATATAGGAATAAAATATAATGATGAGAGAATAATAGAAAAGATATAGGGATAGAAGAGAAGATGTAGGAGATATAAGAGAGGCTATAGGACAGGGGACGGTAGGCACTCTGGTGCATTTATGTACATAGTTATACTTCCCCTAAACAGGAAGAGTTTTGAGACAATTTTGTGGCCCTCAAACAGGCTAATTCTTGGCCACCTCGCCATAAACCATCGTTGGTGATGGTTCAGGATCTGCCAAGGATCAGGAATTCTTTCTTTAGCTTCAGATGACACCTGCCCCTACCCATCAGAAACGACAGTTCTGGTCGTAATTCTCTCTGCTTGCTTGACACCATAAAAATAAAGATAAATTTCCATGCCAGAAAACCACCTAATTCATGTAAAACTCTGGGCCGAGCTTTCATTGATCAAACACTAGGAGAGAAATAAATATTAACCTACGGGGTATTAATAACCATAATAGTGCAACATCCATTATTAAGGATGAGGGAGAAGCTTTGAAATTTATTTCGGGGACGGTGGTAGTTGGTGGGGGAGATTGCCGTATTCTTCCCCTACCTTATCTTGATTAATTGCATCTCACTTTTCAGCTGTAAATTAAACATGGCTGTTCTTTACTTTTTAAACAGAGTGGCCTCGGCTCTTATTTATGGGCTGAGTTTAATCTGCAGTCAATGCGTTTCCTCACATCTGAATGTTGGACTGGGCCGAAATGACAAACCCGGGCATCAAATGGACAGTCGCTGAAAATTTACGACGTGCTTAGTGTTTTTAAGGCTTCATTTTAAAACTAGCAAATGGATTGGATATATACACAAAGCAACATCCTGTGTTTTGGTAAAGTACTCCGTAAAATGTCACAATGATGGTGGTGGGGGGGGGTGTCCCTCTGATTTTCTTTCAAAGTTCTACTCAGTGAATGCAGGTAGTCATTGACTTAGGATGATAACAGAGCCCAAAATACATGTGGCAATCAGATTATGGTAATCCCAAAGGTGCTTTTTCAGGAGGCAACTAGATTCTTCCTCTTCTGTTTCTTCTTCCTCTTCTTCTTCTCTTCCCTTCCAAATTCTTCTTCTCTTCTCTTTTATTTATTTATTATTTATTTATTTGTTTGTTTGTTTGTTTATTTATTTATTTATTTATTTATTTATTTATTTATTTATCTATTTGGTATATATATATACACACACACATAGTAAAATACATGATGAAGGTTATAGCCGCCCCAAGTCTGCGGAGAGGGGCAGCATACAAATCCAATAAATAATAATTAATAATAATAATAATATAGAGGAGATACTCATAGTAAAATATATCTAGGAAATAATAGAAAAGAAGATATGGGAATAGAATATATCAATGAAAGAATAGAAGAAGAGATATAGGAATAGAAGGAAGGTATAGGAGATATAGGAGAGCAATAGGACAGGGGATGGAAGGCACTCTAGTGCACTTGTACTCGCCCCTTACTGACCTCTTAGGAATCTGGACAGGTCAACCATAGATTCTCTTCTCTTCTCTTCTCTTTCCTCCCTCTCCTCCCTGCCCCTTACCTCTCCTTTTCCATTCATTCCATTCCATATTTTCTATGCCATTCCATTCCGTCCCATCCCATCCCATTCCATTCTTTTCATATAGTATCTACTCTGGCTGTGCAATGCTTTAGAAATACAGTGGTACCTCTACTTATGAACGTAAGTAGAATACTGTAGTTTGTAAGAAGAAGCAACTTTTCCCATAGGAATCAATGTAAAAGCAAATAATGTGTTTGATTGGGGAAACCACAGGGAGGGTGGAGGCCCTGTTTCCTCCCAAGAGATTCCTAGAGAAGCCCCACAGAGGCTTCTCCCCACCTTTTCCGACCCTGTTTCCTCTCAAGAGAATCCTAGAAAGGCCCCACGGAGGCTTCTCCCCACCTTTTCCAGCCCTGTTTCCTCCCCGGAGATTCTTAGAGAGGCCCCACAGAGGCTTCTCCCTGCCTTTTCCAGTTACAGTTTTGGAGGCTTTGGTTATAGAGGAGATACTCATAGTAAAATATATCTAAGAAAGAATAGAAAAGAAGATATAGGAATAGAACATATCAATGAAAGAATAGAAGAAGAGATATAGGAATAGAAGAAAGGTATAGGAGATATAGGAGAGCAATAGGACAGGGGACAGAAGGCACTCTAGTGCACTTGTACTCGCCCTTACTGACCTCTTAGGAATCTGGAGAGGTCAACCATAGATAATCTAAGGGTAAAGTGTTGGGGGTTTGGGGATGACACTATGGAGTCTTGTAATGAGTTCCACGCTTCAACAACTCAGTTACTGAAGTCATATCTTTTACAATCAAGTTTGGAGCGGTTAATATTAAGTTTAAATCTATTGTGTGCTCTTGTATTGTTGTGGTTGAAGATGAAATAGTCGCCGACAGGCAGGACGTTGCAGCATATGATCTTGTGGGCAATACTTAGATCTTGTTTAAGGCGTCTTAGTTCTAAGTAGTGTTGGGCGAACCGAACCTCCAAAGTTTGGGTTCGTGTTGAACATTGCAGTGTTCGGCATGCCGAACCCGAACCTGAACTTGAAAATTGGGTTAGCCAACAAAATACTGTTTAGCAGTGAGAAATGTATATGAAACATTATATCTAATGTTTCTTATTATTTTTTTCTTGTTACTAGTATCATGTATATAAATATTATTATATCTTTGTATACCACCAATACATACTTGACAAAACAAAGATCGCTTTCAATCTTGCAACTCTTTTTCATCACCTAATTTTTTCAGGTATTTCATCCTTCCTGAAATATCAAAGTGATATAAAGAAAACATATAGATCCCCTACAGGGAACGTAGCGCATGAAAAATAAAGAACCAGGGGAAAAAAGAATAGAGAAGCCTCATACCGTTTGATAAAAATAGAACATTTTCCTAAAATTCCCTATAGAGGCAGAATGGGATCATTAGTATGATGAAAATCAGAGAGAGTTTGCCTTGAAAATTATATTGGGGGAAAACTCAGCTAAAACCTGGCATATAATATGACGGGGTAGCAGAATCTTCTTCTGGCTGTGCGTTATGGGAGCTGTAGTGCCAGGTTGGAGAAAGGTGAGCTCATTTCTCTTCCCGGGTTGAAAGCAAACATGTCATTGAATGCTAAATTTTATTTATTTTATTTGTTCATTTGTCCAATACACAAATACATAGGAAGACAAATAGACATGTAGTAATATATATAAGAGTAAAGTGAACTTAGAGGAAAGGATATATGAAAGAAAGAAAATATATATGATAAGTGAGAGAAAGGAAAGACAATTGGACCGGGGACGAAAGACATAAGAAAAATGGAAACATGAAGAAAGCCGCGAAAAAGGGACATGGCCGTGCTGCTGGTGGTGGTGGTGGTGGTGGTGGTGATGGAGCTGGTGCTGCAGGGGCAGGTAGAGAGCGTGTAACATCTGCATTTCCTACCCCTTCCTGGCCAGGAAGAAAAAATTTCTTTTGGAAAAATGGTTGCAGGGAGCCTAAATGCAGGGAGTCTTCGGAGAGGGGTGGCATACAACTCTAATAAAGTATAAACTATGTCCCCTCCCAGAACTGTCACCGTTTGTAAATCTGAGATATGCAGACTTATAGTAATAGGATGTAATGGTCTGATTTGGGTTTGACAAACACGGTTTGTGTTCTCTCTCCACCAGTTGCAATTTGCCAACACTACCCTCAGTGTTCAATCTGCTGTTACCACTGCCCACAGTGGCCAGTGACCCAGCGCGCCACATAGCGCATGCCCTCCAATCACACAGGATTGCTGTGCAAAATCTGGTGGCTGGCTGCTGTTGCCTCCCCCCACCTACTCTGCATCCCCGTTCACCCTCCTGCAAATTTAATTTGTGGGCAACCACAGGACTGCCTTCCGCGGCCGAAAACACAAAGGCGGTCTGCCGCCGCCCTCTTGAGCCAGGAGGCAGGCAGGGTGAAGTGCGTGGAGGGGAAGGATGCTCCGGTTTCCCAGGCGGGGGCGGTGAGCGCACGGAGGGGGCACAGCCCGGAGCGAGACTTGGCCTCCGCCGTGGCTGCTGCCCACCTGCTTCTCTCTCCCTCCTTCCTCCTGGTGCTTGGCGAGCGGAGAGGCGGTCGCCTCGCCTGCCGCCCCGCTCTGCTTCCCTCCCTCCACAGACCCGGAGACAAAACAAACAGAAAGGAGGCGCGGAGCGGGGGGAGCCGCCTGGCAGAGCGCTCGCAGCCAGCAGACGGCAGCGGCGGGGAGGGACAAAAAGCAGGCCAGTGCCCGGCTCCTGCCTCTCCGGGGCCGCTGACCGAGCGGAGCAGTGGCACGGACGGCCCGCAGCCAGGGTGGGGGAGGCGGGGTGCGCATCGCCGGCTCGTCCCGTTCTGTGGCGCACACAAGGTAACCAGGCGAGCAGGAGGACCTTCCTAACTCCCTCCCCCCACAGCCGAAAACCCAAAGGTGTTCTGCTGCCGCCCGCTTGAGCCAGGATGACAGGCAGGGCAAAGCAGCATGCAGCAAAGGGAGGCTCAAACCACCAGCGGCTTCAGCTTCCCATTGCTCCGCGGGCGGCGGCAGACCACCTTTGTGTTTTTGGCTGGGGGGGGGGAGCAGGATGACCTTCCTGACTGCATGGCATCCTGCATGCAGGATGACATGCATGGCAAGGGGGGGGGGGGAGGATTGGGAGGCTCAAGCCTCCTTCGGTGATGGTGGCCGGTTTCTGATTTTTGGGCTTGCACGCATTAATCGCTTTTCCATTGATTCCTATGGGAAACAATGTTTCATCTTACAAACTTTTCACCTTACGAACCTCCTCCCGGCACCAATTAAGTTCGTAAGATGAGGTATTACTGTACATGATGAAGGTTATAGAGGAGATACTCATAGTAAAATATATCTAAGAAAGAATAGAAAAGAAGATAAAGTAATAGAACATATCAATGAAAGAATAGAAGAAGAGATATAGGAATAGAAGAAAGGTATAGGAGATATAGGAGAGCAATAGGACCAGGGACGGAAGGCACTCTAGTGCACTTGTACTCGCCCCTTACTGACCTCTTAGGAATCTGGATAGGTCATCCGTAGATAATCTAAGGGTAAAGTGTTGGGGGTTTGGGGATGACACTATGGAGTCCGGTAATGAGTTCCACGCTTCGACAACTTGGTTACTAAAGTCAAATTTTTTACAGTCAAGTTTGGAGCGGTTAATATTAAGTTTAAATCTGTTGTGTGCTCTTGTGTTGTTGTGGTTGAAGCTGAAGTAGTTGCTGACAGGCAGGACGTTGCAGCATATGATCTTGTGGGCAATACTTACATAGCAAAGTCTCGTGTGTCCTCCAATATGGCTCTGTGAGCCACCTGTGGCATGCATGCCATAGGTTCCCCATAGGTTAGCTTGAGCAGGGGGGTGGAATAGAAGACATCCAATGTCCCTTTCAGCTCTATTCTGATTGATTGATGATTGATTGATTGATTGATGAATAAGCTCAGAGAGTCTTAAGACTAGAAGTTGCCAACAGTAGGGAGAAGTTGCATAAAGAAGTCGATGCAATTTATGATTCTATATTAAAGACACAGGTGCTCCCAGTAACAGCCAGGGTATTGTGAAGTCATAGCTAATAGGGCTGCTTTATGAGATTATTATCAATTTATTAATCTCCCGGATCTGCTGCTGGATGAAGAAATATGTGGTTGCACTTTAGCAATAGCAATAGCACTTAGACATATATTGCTCCATAGTACTTTACAACACTCTCTGGGTGGCTTACAATATCAGCACATTGTCCCTAAATAATCTAGATCCTCACATGGCCAAGAAATGGAGATGAGACAGTGTCCTAGAGTTGGACAGGACTGGAAAGGGTAACCGTTACTTTTTCCTTGTATGTATGTATGTATGTATGTATGTATGTATGTATGTATGTATGTATGTATGTATTATTCATTCATTCATTCATTCATTCATTCATTCATTCATTCATTCATTCATTCATTCATTCATTCATTCATTCAATTTTTATGCCAACCTTCTCCTTACACTCAGGGCGGCTTACGACATGTTAGCAATAGCACTTTTTTTAACAGAGCTAGCATATTGCCCCCACAATCCGGGTCCTCATTTTACCCACCTCGGAAGGATGGAAGGCTGAGTCAGCCTTGAGCCAGTGGTGAGATTTGAACCGCTGACCTTCAGATCTACAAGTCAGCTTCAGTGGCCTGCAGTACAGCACTCTACCTGCAGCGCCACCCCGGCTCATTGTATTCTAATCACTCCGCCACCAGGGCTTAATCAACTTGTTTGCTTGCTTGCTTGGTTGTTTGGTTGTTTGAAAAGTTTGAGGTCTTTTTCTGCTGTCAATCTTCTGTGTTTCTAAAACACTTCCCTCCTGAACCTTATTTAACCCTTTAACATATTTAAATGGTTTGATCATGCCCCCCCTTTTCCTTCTATCCTCCAGACTATACAGATTGAGTTCATTAAGTCTTTCCTGATACGTTTTATGCTCAAGACCTTCCACCATTCTTGTAGCCCGTCTTTGGACCCGTTCAATTTTGTCAATATCTTTTTGTAGGTGAGGTCTCCAGAACTGAACACAGTATTCCAAATGTGGTCTCACCAGCACTCTATATAGCGGGATCATAATCTCCCTCTTCCTGCTTGTTATACCTCTAGCTATGCAGCCAAGCATTCTACCTGCTTTCCCTAGCGCCTGACTGCACTGTTCACCCATTTTGAGACTGTCAGAAATCACTACCCCTAAATCCTTTTCTTTTGAGGTTTTTGCTAACAGTTGCTAATCCAACTGTTATTGTGGTAAGAAGAGTAAATATTGGGTTCTGGGAACAGAACCCCTTTCTAACTATTTTTCAAAATGAGTATTGCAGGTTGCTCCAGTTAGTAATACCAAGATGGGATTGAACTGGTGAAGGAAGGAAGACTTGGGTTCATTATTTTTATATTTTAGCTTCAACATATCAGTTTCATGCTATGGAAAACCAAATTCCTAATTCTTTGATATTTTAGAAACTGAATGTTTCATTGCCAAAACAAAATATGCTCCAGCTAGCTTTTCTCCACAAGAGAAAGCAATATATATGACACACACACATACACCAACAAGCCACTAAATGAACACTCAGAGTTGTGCATGCAGTTCCATTTTCCCTAGCAGAACGCCATCCCCTCATCCCCTTCCTTGTCCAGGATCCCAATACTGGTCAAGATCCTAAAAAGATCAAGATCCCAATTTTTTTTTTTGAAAAATATCTTTATTAAATATATGCATTAAAAATGAAACAGAGATAAATATAAATATAATACATGACATATCAGTCATGTACATTGTATTATGACAGAGATAGAAGAAAAGAGAGAAGAGAGAAAGCGAGAAGATAGGAAAGGTATAGCAGAAAAGGAAATTTGGGGAAAGAAAAAAGAAAAGGGGGATTGAAAAAGAAAGGGGGAAAAGGAGAAGACATGACGGCTATTTAGCTGGTACTTCCACAGTATACGACCTCTAATTTAAACACAACAACACAAGAGCCCACAACAGATACAAGCCTAATATTAACTGCTCCAAACTTGACTGTAAAAAATACAACTTTAGTAATCGAGTTGTCGAAGCGTGGAATTCACTACCGGACTCTGTAGTATCATCCCCTAACCCCCAACACTTTGCCCTTAGACTATCCACAGTTGACCTCACCAAGTTCCTAAGAGGTCAGTATGGGGCGTACGTAAGTGCACCAGAGTGCCTATCGTCCCCTGTCCTATTGTCTCTCCTATATCCAATATATCTTCTCTTCTATGCCTATATCTTTTCCTGCTATTCTCTCATAGTTATATTTCACTCCTTTATTTTCTCCTCTGTTCCCCCTTTAATACATTCTACCTGATTATATCCTCTATAACTCTCATTGTGTATTGGACAAAACAAACAAACAAATAAATAAATAAATAAATAAATACGTTGTTGGTGTAAATTTCCCCTAATTCCCTTAAGATCAAGATTCCAATTTTTATTTATTTGTTCTATTTATTGTTTTTTTGTATTCTAAGTGTGGTAGTTAAGCTCTATTTTTATTTTTTTGCATTCTGGGATTCTCGCTTCCAGACCTTCCATTAATGTATTCTTGGATGATCTTGGCAATCTCCTCCTTGTGGTCTGGCCTCTTGGAAACCACCCTGGCTTCCTTACTAAAGATTCCCCTTCAAGATCCTTTGAGTATTTTCTTTGCAGAAGAAAGACAGATCAGAGAGCCGTGGGTGGGTTCATTTCCCTTTTCCAGTAAAACTTGACACTTGGAAGTGTCGGGTAATTAATCTTTCCGAACTGTTTCAAAGGGTAAGTGGTGAATTTCCCCACCTCTCCTTCTTTGGTCTTCTTTTGGAAAATGGCTTTTTTCTTTGAGAGGAAAAAAAAGGCGTTTAAAATGACATTAAAAAAAAAGAGTAATAACTTCATAGTAAATGTTCCGTGCAGCTTTAATATCTTTTGCCTTGCAAAAATTAATGATGGCGGTATTTATTAAGCTTTCCTGAGGAGGGAGGGAAGGAGGAAGGAAGGAAGGATGGATGGATGGAAGAAAGGTGAAATCGGAGGGAGGGAGAGAAGGGAGAAAGAGAGAAAGAAAGAAAAAAGAAAGGAAGGCAGGAGGGAGATAAGGAAGAGAAAATGAGAGAGAGAAGGAAGCAAGCAAGCAAGCAAGCAAGCAAGGAAGGAAGGAAGGAAGGGCAAGAAGAGGGAGGAAGGGAGAAAAAGAGAGTGACAAAGAGACAGTAGTAATAAAGAAAGAGGAAGGAAGGAAGGAAGGAAGGAAGGAAGGGCAGGAAGCGGGAGGAAGAAAGAGAAGGGAGCAAAAGAGAGTGACAAAGAGACAGAGAAAGAAAGAGCGAGGGAGGAATAAAGGAAGGAAGGAATAGAAGGAAGAGAAAATGAGAGAGAAAGAATGAGAGAGAGAAGGAAGGGAGGAAAAAAGGAAGAAAGAAAGAAAGGAAAGGAAGGAAGGAAAGAAGGGCAGGAAGAGGGAAGAAGAAAGGCAAGAAGGAGGGTGACAAAGAGAAAGAAGGAATTAAAGAAGAAAGGAAGGAAGGAAAAAAGAAAGACAGAAAGAGGGAGAGAGAGAAAGAAAGAGAGAAAGAAAGAAAGATTTAAGTTTACAACAATTTTATTCATACATTTCTTGGCGTTCTCCAATCTGATACAGTATCACAACAATGCCTCTCCTTCCTTTTAACA
Source organism: Erythrolamprus reginae (assembly GCF_031021105.1). NCBI lineage: Eukaryota > Metazoa > Chordata > Lepidosauria > Squamata > Dipsadidae > Erythrolamprus > Erythrolamprus reginae. Next base: position 347,116,528 of record NC_091951.1, read on the forward strand.
GCAGCCTCTCTTTTAAAACCCCTCTTTTTTTTTTTTAATGACGACGGCAAAATTGATGGGCTGTGTTTATTTAACTTTATAGTTAGCTTGCACGGCTAACGGTGGAGCTCTGGAGAAGTTTGCCTTCCCCCAGGACTTAAAACGCAAACATTACCCCAGTTTCTGAATCCAGGCTACTGTTGAGTTAGAACGCGCCACATGGAGGAAATATCACCAAAAGATAATTGCATTGCTGTTTGCGTTGCAAACCGAGGCTCTCTTGCCAGCCATAATAAAAACAAATGGGCTCGTCTCGCTTTAATGACAAAGGCTCCCCACTTGTTAATTTGGGGCGGCGTAATAGTGTGCCGCATCGGGCACAGCTGGAGGCATTCGGAAAAGTGCACAGCAAGGAGAGTTGCACATGGAATCACACTCCGGCCCAGGTGTGGGGTTTTCACTATTCTTTTTTAAAAAAATATATATTTATTAATTTTTTCCTTTTTTAAAAAAAAAAGTACATAGTCATATTTACAGATGAATCTACATCGTATATACATTCCTATCGACATTGTCTTCTAATTACTTTTAGATTTCTTGATGTTTTATTCCAATGCTTCTTTTGAGTTTCTTTTTTTTGTCCATTGGTACCATTTTGTCCAGGTTTCATAATAGTCTGATTCTTTTTGATTATTAAGTTCCATTGTCAATCTGTCCATCTCTGCACAGTCGTATATTTTCTTGATAATCTCATTGTCTTCAGGTATTTGCGGATTTTTCCAGTTCTGTGCAAATACAATCCTTGCAGCTGTTGTAATATGCAAGCTTAAATATTTTACATTTTTAGAATAGGTACCTCTCATAATACCCAGTAGAAAAAAACTCTGGCGAATATTCTATTTTTGTATTTGTTATTTGACACAACCAATTATTAATTTTTCCCCCAGTATTTTCTTATTCTAAGCAAGAAGGGAGCAGAAGGTCCTGACATTTGCACAGAGACATTCACTCCTTCCCCAACCCCATTTAGTGCCAGTTGGGGAAATGAGGTTCTTGAGAACATTTGGTGCCAAAAGAAAACAATTCAGTGAGCTTTTTAGCTTTTATGTTTTATTTATTTATTTATTTTGTCCAATACATAATACACATTGAAGAGAATAGATATGTAATAATATAAATAAAGAAAAGAATAGAAGAAAAGATATAAAAGTACAGTGGTACCTCAAGATACGAACCCCTCGTCTTACGAACAACTCGTGATACGAACCCGGGGTTCAGAAAAATTTTGCCTCTTCTTACGAACTTTTTTCGAGTTACGAACCGGCGTTCGGAGACTGCTGGGAAGCTGCGCGGCTGTTTTAAAAGGTAACAGCCGGGCGGCGGGGCTTCCCAGAAGCCTCCCGAACGCCGGTTCGTAACTCGAACAAAGTTCGTAAGAAGAGGCAAAATTTTGCTGAACCCCAGGTTCGGTTGGGTGCTGGCAAGCCCCCCAGGCCGGCTGCGACCTTTTAAAATAGCCGCGCCGCTTCCCAGCTGTCTCCTGAAGCCGAACGCGGAAGTTCGGCTTTGCCGTTCGGCTTCAGGAGACAGATGGGAAGCGGCGCAGCTCTTTTAAAAGGTCACAGCCGGCCTGGGGGGCTTCCCAGCACCCCCCAAACCCTGAACCCGGGTTCGGGGGGGTGCTGGGAAGCCCCCCAGGCCGGCTGTCACCTTTTAAAACAGCCGTGCGGCTTCCCAGCAGTCGCCGAAAGCCGTTTTTTTGCGGGGGGGTTTTTGGTTGCACGGATTAATTGATTTTACATTGTTTCCTATGGGAAACAATGTTTCGTCTTACGAACCTTTCGTCTTACGAACCTCCTCCTTGCACCAATTAAGTTCGTATCATGAGGTATTACTGTATAGGTGAACATATCAGAAAGGAAGAAAAGATAAATGAGATAAGGAGAGACAATTGGACAGGGGACGGAAGGCACACTAGTGCACTTATGCACGCCCCTTACTGACCTCTAAGGAACCTGGAGAGGTCAATCGTGGAGAGTCTAAGGGAGAAATGTTGGGGGTTAGGGGTTGACACTACTGAGTCAGGTAATGTGTTCCACGCTTCGACAACTCGGTTGCTGAAGTCATATTTTTTACAGTCAAGTTTGGAGCGGTTAATATTAAGTTTGAATCTGTTGCGTGCTCTTTCCACTTACCATCCCTACCAGTTTGCATCGCATCGGAAGTGCGCGTCTAAGAAAAACCCAGGACACCAGAAATAACAAAAGCAAAAAACCTCTTTATTTCAAATAAAGTCAAAAGAAAAACCAGTATGCATGTTGAGACCAGAGAAACCATAGAAAACATCCATGTATTTCTAGAAACATAGAAGCATAGAAGACTGATGGCAGAAAAAGACCTCATGGTCCATCTAGTCTGCCCTTATACTATTTTCTGTATTTTATCTTAGGATGGATATATATGGATTTGTTTAACCAATCCCTGTTAACAGGAGATGTTCCTGAGGATTGGAGAATGGCCAGTGTTGTGCCTATACACAAGAAGGGCAGTAGAGAAGAAGCTCGTAACTACAGGCCAGTTAGCCAGTTAGTCAGTTATAGTTAAAATGATGGAGATTACTCAAAAAGAGGATAAATCTATTTTTTTTCTTTCTTTATTTATTTTGTCCAATACACAATGAGGGTTTTAGTGGGTATATATCTATATACACATAGTAAAATACATGATGAAGGTTATAGAGGAGATACTCATAGTAAAATATATCTAAGAAAGAATAGAAAAGAAGATGTAGTAATAGAACATATCAATGAAAGAATAGAAGAAGAGATATAAGAATAGAAGAAAGGTATAGGAGATATAGGAGAGCAATAGGACAGGGGACGGAAGGCACTCTAGTGCATTTGTACTCGCCCCTTACTGACCTCTTAGGAATCTGGATAAGTCAACCGTACATAATCTAAGAGTAAAGTGTTGGGGGTTTGGGGATGACACTATGGAGTCCGGTAATGAGTTCCACGCTTCGACAACTCGGTTACTGAAGTCATATTTTTTACAGTCAAGTTTGGAGCGGTTAATATTAAGTTTAAATCTGTTGTGTGCTCTTGTGTTGTTGTGGTTGAAGCTGAAGTAGTCGCCGACAGGCAGGACGTTGCAGCATATGATCTTGTGGGCAATACTTAGATCTTGTTTAAGGCGTCTTAGATCTAAACTTTCTAGGCCCAGGATTGAAAGTCTAGTCCAGTGTTTCCCAACCAGTGTGCCGTGGCACACTAGTGTGCCGCGGGACATGGTCTGGTGTGCCGTGAGCCCGGCCTGGCTGGAGCTTCCCTGGCAGTAACGGGAAGTGAACTTTTGGGACCCGGTGGAAGGGCGCCGGTAAGCTGCGTGGGCGTGTGCCCGCACAGCCATTAGGAACCCCCCCGTCCCCGCAGAAATTTTTGAAGTGGCGCAAAGCCATGCAGTCCTGAATCGCTTCCTTCTCCGGCCAGCAAAGTCGGCTGCCCAAGAAAGCGCCGCGTTTCAAAAGCGCGCCGCTTTCCCAGGCAGCCGGCTTGCTAGCCGGAGAAGCGAGCGATCCGGGACTGCGTGGCTTTGCGCCGTGATGACAACGGTGCCGTGGTGGCCTCCAAGCGCCGCCCTTTGTGGCGCCCCACCACCCGTTCCTGCAGGTAGAAGTCGGCCGGGGTACCGGGAGGCGGAGGCGGCGTGTGGCCGGGCGCTGAGCGCCATGGACACCTGGGAGGGCGGAGGGTTGAATGTGGCTGCTGCCTCTTAGGCGGAGGCGAAGGTGATGGCGGAGTCTGCGCTGTGACCATGCGGGGCCACTGATCCAGGGGGCCGCGGACCGGCAAGCCACCCTCCACTCTCTCTCCGCTCTCTCTCTCTCTTTCTCCCTCTGTTGCCGGCGTGGTGCACGAGAGAGAAAGGGAGAGAGAGAAAAAGGAGGGGAGAGAGAAAGAAAGCAAGAAATAGAGAAAGAGAAAGAGAGGAAGAGAGAAAGAAAGCAAGAGAGAGAAAGAAAGAAAGGACAGCAAGAGAGAGAGAAAGAGAGAGAGAGAAAGCAAGAGAGAAAGGGAGAGAAAGCTATGGAGACAGAAAGAGAGAGAAAGAGTGTGTGTGAGAGAGAAAGCAAGAGAAAGAAAGAGAGAGAGGAAGAGGAAGAGAGAAGGAAAGCAAGAGAGAGAGAAAGAGAGAGAGAAAGCAAGGGAGAGAGAAAGAGAGAATAAAAGAGAGATAGCAAGAGAGAAAGAGAGAGAGAGAAAGAGAGAGAGAAAGAATGCAAGAGAGGGAGAGAAAGTAAGAAAGAGAGAAAGAGGGAGGGAAGGAGGGCGAGAGAAAGAGTAAAAAAGAAAGGAAGGAAGAAAGAAAGAGGGATGAAGAGAGAGGGAAAGAAAGAGGGAGAGAGAAATAGGGCGAAAGGGAGGAAGAGAGGGGTTTTTTTGTCCAAACTTTTTTAGCCCCCTCGCTCCCCCCTGCTCCCCCCCCACACACTCAATGTTCCCCAGGATTTTGTAAGTGTGAATAATGTGCCGCGGTTCAAAAAAGGTTGGGAAACACTGGTCTAGTCTCATAGGGTATTCTATTTCGAGTGGAGGAGTGAAGGGCTCTTCTGGTGAAGTATCTTTGGACATTTTCAAGGGTGTTAATGTCTGAGATGCGGTATGGGTTCCAAACAGATGGGCTGTATTCGAGGATGGGTCTGGCAAAAGTTTTGTAAGCTCTGGTAAGTAGTGTGAGATTGCCAGAGCAGAAGCTACGTAGGATTAGGTTTACAACTCTTGAAGCCTTCTTGGCTATATTGTTGCAGTGGGCTTTGGCACTTAAATCTTTTGTTATTAGTATACCAAGGTCTTTAACCGAGTGGGGATTATCTGTGATAATTTGATTATTCAGTTCGTATTTAAATCAGCACCTAAAAAACAATAACTTATTGTACCCAAATCAGCATGGCTTTACTGAAGGCAAATCATGTCAGACTAATCTCATTGATTTCTTTGACTATGCCACAAAGGGGTTGGATGAAGGTGGTGCCGTGGATATTGCCTATCTGGACTTCAGCAAAGCCTTTATACTGTTCCACATAAAGAGCTGATAGATAAATTAGTGAAGATTGGACTTAATCCCTGGATAGTTCAGTGGATTTGCAGCTGGCTGAAATGTAGACATCAGAGAGTTATTGTTAATGGTGAGTATTCTGAGCAGAGACAGGTTACAAGCGGTGTGCCACAAGGGTCTGTTCTGGGTCCTATTCTTTTTAATATGTTTTGTGAGTGACATAGGGGAAGGTTTGGTAGGGAAGGTTTGCCTATTTGTCGATGACTCTAAACTGCGCAATAGGGTTGATATTCCTGGAGGCGTCAGTAATATGGTATATGGTTTAGCTTTACTAGATAACTGGTCAAAGCAATGGAAACTGCAGTTCAATGTTTCCAAATGTAAAATAATGCACTTGGGGAAAAGGAATCCTCAATCTGAGTATTGTATTGACAATATTATTTCACTGAAAGAGTAGTAGATCCTTGGAACAAACTTCCAGCAGACATGGTTAGTAAATCCACAGTAACTGAATTGAAACCTGCCTGGGATAAACATATATCCATTGTAAGATAAAATACAGGAAATAGTATAAGGGCAGACTAGATGGACCATGCACCACACGCATACTTAAAGTACTTACTTAAGTAAGTAAGAAAGCTTGATGTCCATGTGACTGGGTAGTAGTGGCTTGATGGCCATGTGACCAGGTGGGAGTGGCTTGACAATCATGTGACTTACCAACCAAGATACGTTTTCAAATAGGCGCTTGGACTCTTTTTAAGTTGATTTAGTCACATTATTTGAATAGCCACAAAAAGGACAAACAATAGGCAGCATTATTTATTGAGGAGCACAGTAACATTTAAGGTTTTGTACTGAACCCACAAGGTTCAATATGATGACAGATTAGGCAAACAGCTGAATTTTCCTGAATTGCTCTAAAAGTTCAATTCCAGATCATGATTAAAACAATTGAAGCGTTTATGGGTAAAAACATCCTATTTAATTATTTCCTATTTTAAAAGTAATTAAGGATCATACTAAGGTATTAGAGAAGGAAGGACAATAAAAGAAGTACAGTGATACTTTGTCTTACAAACTTAATTGGTTCCCGGACAAGGTTCTTAAGGTGAAAAGTTTGTAACACGAGACAATGTTTCCCATAGGAATCAATGGAAAAGCAATTAATGCGTGCAAGCCCAAAATTCACCTCTTTTGCAGCGCCCGTTTTTGCGCTGCTGGGATTCCCCTGAGGCTCCCCTCCATGGGAAACCCCACCTCCGGACTTCTGGTTTTTTGTAATGCTGCAGGGGAATCCCAGCAGGGAAATCCCAGCATCGCAAAAACGAGCACTTCGCTGGCAACGGAAGTCCGGAGGTGGGGTTTCCCAGCGAAGGGAGCATCAGTGAAATCGCAGCATTGCAAAAACACCAAAGTCCTCGAAACCCCACCTCCTGACCTCTGTGTTTTTGCACTGCTGCAATTTCACTGAGGCTCCCCTCGCTGGGAAACCCCACCTCTGGACTCCCGTTGCCAGAGAAGCACCCGTTTTTGCATTGCTGGGATTCCCCTGCAGCATCACAAAAACACGGAAGTCCGGAGGTGGGGTTTCCCATGGAGGGGAGCCTCAGGGGAATCCCAGCAGTGCAAAAACGGGCGCTTCGCTGGCAACGGAAGTCTGGAGGCGGGGCATCCCAGCAGCAGCGGTGGGTTTGTAAGGTGAAAATGGTTTGTAAGAAGAGGCAAAAAAATCTTAAACCCCAGGTTTGTATCTCGAAAAGTTTGTATGACGAGGCGTTTGTAAGACGAAGTATCACTGTATTAAGTATTCAATAAATAGTGCATAAACTTACTACTCCCAGTACTCCCCCTCGGGGCAGCAGCCCATTACTGATTTGTTGATTTGACAAGAAAGTAGACATTGTAAGCAATGGGTTGGATGAAGTTGGCCATGGAAGCTGGTGGTGACTGGGTCTTGCTGGTGGCCCCTTGGGTTTCCTTCCATAAATTCTGCCGCATTGTTGAAAGTTTCTTGTGGGAAAATCTCAAGGGTTGACCTGTTTGGGTTTTGCCTTCCTGCCTGATACATCATGTGGTTACTTCATAACAGCTTGTTTTATGGCTGGGCTGCTGGACATGTTTTTCGGGCAGATTAAGAACCCGAAGCCAAGGAACAAAGAGTGGTAGAGGGGGAGGATAATTAAGATGTTTTGCTCTCATTTTGCTTTCCGGTATGTTTCCCCTTTTCCAAAAAAGGGCGATTTCAAAAAATATATACAAAAGGAAGAAATAAAATCATGGCAGAGTAGAATAGATGCCTTTCTGTTTTCAGCCAGTGGTCTGTTAGATGTTTTATTATTTTATTTATTTATTCATTTGTCCAATACACAATCCATATGGAAGAGAATAGACATGAAGTAATATATATAAAGATAATATGTAAAAATAGAGGAGAAGATACATGAAAGGAAGAAAATATATATGATATATGAGATAAAGGAAAGACAATTGGACAGGGGACGAAAGGCACACTAGTGCACTTATGTGACATCTTAGGAACCTGGAGAGGTCAATCGTGGAGAGTCAAAGGGAGAAATGTTGGGGGTTAGGGGCTGACACTATTGAGTCCGGTAATGAGTTCCACGCTTCGACAACTCAATTGTTAAAGTCATATTTTTTACAGTCAAGTTTGGAGCGGTTAATATTAAGTTTGAATCTGTTGCATGCTCTTGTGTTGTTGCGGTTGAAGCTGAAGTAGTCATTGACCGGTAGGACATTGCAGCATATGATCTTGTGGGCAATACTTAAATTGTTTTTTAGGCGCCGTAGTTCTAAGCTTTCTAGATCCAGGATTGTTAGTCTATTTTCGTAGGGTATTCTGTTTCGAGTGGAGGAGTGAAGGGCTCTTCTGGTGAAATATCTTTGGACGTTTTCAAGGGTGTTGATGTCTGAGATGTGGTATGGGTTCCAGACAGATGAGCTGTATTCAAGGATGGGTCTGGCAAAAGTTTTGTAGGCTCTGGTGAGTAGTGTGAGATTGCCGGTGCAGAATCTACGTAGGATTAGGTTAACAACTCTAGAAGCCTTTTTGGCGATATTGTTGCGGGCAATGGGAAATATGATGGACTTTTTTTGAGTGGAAGAATAAGGTTGGAGAGATACTTGGCCTTTAAATTTAACTAGGGTCATGTTGTTGTTGCTTTTTAGGGAAGAATGTATATCAGCCAACATTTGGAGATGTGCACTATTAATAATTAGTTAATATTGATCGTTTCCTGATTGCTTATTTGACCCCTATGACAATCATTAAGTGTTGTACCTAATGATTCTTGAAAAATTTACAAATTTACACTGAGAGCATCTGCACCAAAGACAAATTCCTTGTGTGTCCGATCACACTTGGCCAATAAAGAATTCTATTCTAAAATAAAAATAAAAATTACTGTTTCCCATTTTTTGTAACTTTTCCTACTACCTTCTCTTATTGGTATCATTACTATAATTATATTATTTTGTTGTTTGTTATGTACACTGAGAGCTTATGCACTGGAGAAAAATCTCATGTGTGTCTAATTACACCTGACCAACAAAGAATTCTCTTCTGTTCTGTTCTGTTCTGTTCTCTTAGAAATATAGAAACATAGAAGTCTGACGGCAGAAAAAGACCTCATGGTCCATCTAGTCTGCCCTTATACTATTTTCTGTATTTTATCTTAGGATGGATATATGTTTATCCCAGGCATGTTTAAATTCAGTTACTGTGGATTTATCTACCACGTCTGCTGGAAGTTTGTTCCAAGGATCTACTACTCTTTCAGTGAAATAATATTTTCTCATGTTGCTTTTGATCTTTCCCCCAACTAACTTCAGATTGTGTCCCCTTGTTCTTGTGTTCACTTTCCTATTAAAAACACTTCCCTCCTGGACCTTATTTAACCCTTTAATATATTTAAATGTTTCGATCCTGTCCCCCCTTTTCCTTCTGTCCTCCAGACTATACAGATTGAGTTCATGAAGTCTTTCCTGATACGTTTTATGCTTAAGACCTTCCACCATTCTTGTAGCCCATCTTTGGACCCGTTCAATTTTGTCAATATCTTTTTGTAGGTGAGGTCTCCAGAACTGAACACAGTATTCCAAATGGGGTCTCACCAGCGCTCTATATAGAGGGATCATAATCTCCCTCTTCCTGCTTGTTATACTTCTAGCTATGCAGCCAAGCATCTTACTTGCTTTCCCTACTGCCTGACTGCACTCTTCTCTTCTCTTCTCTTCTCTTCTCTTCTATTCTATTCTCTTCTCTTCTATTCCTCATTCCTTCTCTTCTCTTCTCTTCCTTTCCCTTCCACTCCACTCCACTCTATCTACTCTACTCTACTCTACTCTACTCTACTCTACTCTACTCTACTCTACTCTACTTTTCCTCCCTTCCCTTCTCCTCTCCTCTCCCCTCCCATTCAATTCCATATGTCTGTTCTGTTCTGTTACATTCCACACTATTATGCTCTAGTGGTGAAATCTAAAAATTTCCCCTAACGGTTCTATGGGTGTGACTACCCTACTATGTAAAACTAAGCAGGACTGACCCTTGGAAATGTTTGAATGGAAAACCATTAGGAAATCTCCAGCCCTAGAAATAATGACCTGGAATAATAATAATAATAATAATAATAATAATAATAATAATAATAATAACAACAACAACAACAACAACAACAACAACAACAACAACAAGAACAACATAAAAACCATTGCAGCAAATCAATTCTATATTTTTCTCAAGGAAACAACAGGGGCGGGATGAGCAGAAGTCGAACTCAACTCAAGGGTCTCTTTAGTTTTACTGTCTTTAAAAAAAAAGAAAAACCGGAAGACACCAGCGGAGGAATGGAAAGTTATAGAACCTCAGAGGATGAGAATGTTAATAATTTATTCCAACCGGTGCATTCAATTACAGCCTTTCTCGAGGGTACGGTAAAACAATGTGTAAACAAACTGTAAATTTTGCGCTCTTATTACAAAGTGCCGTGTTCGGGGAAGAATTCCCTCAGGGGGACTCTCCCACCACCAGTGGGGAGGGTTAGTCAAGCCGGCATCCACGAAACAAACATATCCCCAGTTTACCAGCTTGGGGAAGGTCTAATGCATTAATAACAGCTTGATTAATGATTTTGTGGAAACAAACTCTTCAATCGTTTGGAAGCCAAACCACCTCCAGTGTTATGTCCAGAGAAGTTGGGAGGTTTACACTCTAGTCCAGAGGTGGGCTGCTGCCGGAACGCCTACGGAGAGGAGCGGCATACAAATCTAATAAATAAATTAAAAAATAAAAATAAAAATAAAAATAAAAATAAAAATAAAAATAAAAATAAGAATAAAAATAAAAATAAAAATAAAAATAAGAATAAAAATAAGAATAAGAATAAAAATAAAAATAAGAATAAGAATAAGAATAAGAATAAAAAAAAAAATAAATAAATAAAAATAAAAAAAAATAAATAAAAATAAAAATAAATAAATAAAAAAATAAAATAAATAAAATAAAAATAGGTACATCCATCTTTGATGTCCACATTTTTCAGGCTCCAAGTTGTAATAACACTTCATGATTGTGCGATTCTCTGACATTAAGAATTTCTGCCGCTTTTTGATTTGTAAGTTTTGTTTGTTTTGTTCCTGTAGCTCATTTGTCGATAACTGCCCAGGTTACACAGCAGCCACCGTGGTCCTTTTTATCCTGGGCGACGATCGAGCCAGTATGGACTTCTTTTTGTTTTGTCTCTCCATTAGTTTAAATGGGTTAGGTACGTTTAGTCTGGCTCCTCTGCTTTGACCACTCCGGCAAGGTTAGACCTACCAGTAGTTTACACTACCAATGGCACAGTTCTCAGCTTCATTGAAGCATACAAGCCCCACTACCACGACAAGGCGTACCCATCAGTGGGGATTGACAAAATCTCCATCTGTCAATTGCAAAAGGCCGCTTTACTGGGATCGGCAAACACAACTCGTCGCTACATCACGCAGTCCTAAGTGCTTGGGAAGCGCCCAACTGGTGATGAAATACGAAATCCAGCATAGTGATCTTGTTTGCTGTGTTGTATTGATATAATAATAATAATAATAATAATAATAATAATAATAATAATAATAATAATTGCGCACAGCTCCATGGCTCTGGAACATGATTGTGGGATCGAGGGCAATTATGCATCCTGCACCTGTGCAGGTAGCAAAATCTTGCACGGGGACCAGTGATGGGCTACCATTCCAGGCGCCACTGAAATGGGGCTGGGAGCATGTGCACAGTGCAGTAAAAACCACGAAAACAGTGAAAATCAGGTAATCATGAATCCCAACAGCCGGTAAGGTCCCACAGGGTTGACCTTCTCCAAGTCCCGTCGAACAATGTCGTCTGGCGGGGCCTAGGGAAAGAGCCTTCTCTGTGGCAGCCCCGGCCCTAAACAAACAAACAATCTAACTAACTAACTAACTAACTAACTGACTGACTGACTGACTGACTAACCAACTAACTGACTAACTAACTGACTAACTAACTGACTAACTAACTGACTAACTAACTAACTAACTAACTAACTAACTAACTAACTAACTAACTAACTAACTAACTAACTAACTGTTCTGTCGGGCTCTCCGGTAGACTCCTCCCGAAAATTCACAGGTACAAATTTCAGACACACACATGTTTAAAAATTCAAAACAATGTTCTTTATAATGAAAATTCACTTAAACCAAGCCCTCTTTTGGTATAGCAAAGAACACTCGTCTCCAAACAAACTGGTAATTTGTACACGTCCCTTATCAGTTCTGTGATACGTAGCTTGCAGCTGTGAAGCAATTCACAGTCCTTCTTCTTTCACAAAGTGAAACACACTTTGCTCTGGTTTAGTTTCAAAGCGGGGAAAAATCAGCACACAAAAGGTCAAAGTCAGTAAAGCAGTCACGAAACACAACGATCAGATAATCCTCCACAATGGCCAAACCCACAGGCTGCTATTTATAGCAGCCTCACTAATTACCACAGCCCCACTCAACCACAGGTGGCCTCATTTTCTCTGATAATAATCTCTCAGTTGTTGCTGCCTATGCATCGCTCTCCGCATGCGTGGCTGTTTCATTAATTCTTGTTCTGAATCCAAGGAGGAGCTAGATAATTGATGTCCTTCTGAGCTGTCTGCCCCACTCTCCTCCTCCCTGTCACTCATGTCTTCTTGGTCAGAGGAGCCTTCATCAGCAGATTCCACCAGGGGCAAAACAGGCCTGCAGCATGTAGATGTCTCCCCCACATCCACAGTCCTTGGGGCAGCAGTTGGGCCAGAGCTAACCACAACACTAACTAACTAACTAACTAACTAACTAACTAACTAACTAACTAACTAACTAACTAACTAACCAACCAACCAACCAACCAACCAACCAACCAACCAACCAACCAACCAACCAACCAACTAACTATATGGCAAGATTTTTTTTGTTTTTTGGGGGCAAATGATATGAAAGATCTTCCTGGCAACCGAAAAAGAGACATGTTCCTCACCCATTCTGGGCCGTAGGTTTTCAATAGAGCTGTTGCTTTAATGGAGTCCAAAACAATAGAAACAGCCGCCAAATTTGACTGTTCCCAAAGCTGGCTGGGGAATTGTGGGAGTTGAAGTGCACCAGGCTTAATGTTGCCAAGGTTGGGGACCCCTGTTCTAGACCAACCCCCTGCTCAAGCAGGAGACCTGAAATCCCAACTCTGGACAAGTGGCTGTCCAGTTGCCAAATGTGTGAATTTTGATCGATGTGACCATGGGGAATGCTGCAACGGTCATAAGTGTGAGAAATGGTCATAAGTCAGTTTTTTTCTGAGCTGTTGTAACTTTGAATAGTCACTAATCAAACTATCATAACTCAAAGACTACTTTTGGAATGAAACTAAAAATTATTAGCCGCATCCCCAGGCCTACTTGCATGCTATCAAAAATACCAACACTGTACCCACCAGTTTGCGTGGAGTAATCTCGGGATGATGTCATATAGGAGGAAATGTCTCCTGCTTGAGCAGGGGTTTGGACTAGAAGACCTCTAGGGTCCCTTCCAATTCCGTTATCCTGCTGTGAAGAACACAGCAGCTCTTCCACAACACAGAGAGGCACTAATTTATTTTGAAAGCTCTCTCTCTTCTCTTTAGCAAAAATATAAGTAAAAAAAATTCCACTCCACCATGTTCTTGTCAATTCTGACCTCCTTTTCTAGGAAAATACTGAGGTCTTCCTTCCTTCCTTCCTTCCTTCCTTCCTTCCTTCCTTCCTTCCTTCCTTCTCTCTCTCTTCCTTCCTTCCTTTTTTCTTTCTTATCTCTCTCTCTCTTTCCTTCCTTCTCTCTCTCTCTCTTCCTTCCCTCCCTCCCTCCTTCCTTCCTTCCTTTTTTCTTTCTTCTCTCTCTCTTTCCTTCCTTCTCTCTCTTCCTTCTTCCTTTCCTTCCTTCCTCTCTTCCCTCTCTCACTCCCTTCCTTTTCTTTCTTTCTTTCTCTCTCTCTTTCTCTCTTTTTCTTTCCCTCTCTCTTTCTCTCATTCTCTCTTTTTCTTTTTCTTTCTCTTTCTCTTTCTTCTCCTCTTTCTCTCTCTCTTTCTCTCTCTTTCTTTCTTTTTTCTTTCTCCCCCTTCTCTGCCTTCTCTTCCTGAAATTTCAGAGAGGCATAAACATTTAGAGAGCCTCGAGATGAAGACGGTTTAAGTCAAGCGGCTGTTTACGCGATTATGTCACCCGCCAACCATTTCGCCAGATGTGGGATTGTGTTTCCTTCACAACGTGCCAGCAGTCGAGGGGGGAAGGCAGCTGTTTGCAATGAAGCCTTCCCTCCCCCACCCTCTTCCTGGGTTGTGTGTGTGTGCTTGTGTGTACGTATGTGTGAGAGGAGGTTGCAAAGAAAGGAAGAGTGTGGCTCCAGGGTCTTTGAGTGGAGATCTCTGGAAAACATGGGCGGACTCTTAAGAGGACCTGCGACTTTTGTGTGTGTGTGTGTGTGTGTGTGTGTTTGTGTTGTGCTCTCGAAAACTTAAAAGCAATAATAATAATAATAAATTGGAGTTGATGTTATCCATTGATGCTCAGGAGTGGAGATTCCAGACCGTAACAGAAAGAGTTAAATAATAATAATAACTTAGCCCAGCTGTGCTAGAAAAAGAGAAGATGAAAAACATTGTGGTTTTTCACACTTGGACACACACACAGAGAGAAACACAGCCCTCCTGGGACTGTCAATATTTGGCAATATCTGCTTTATGCAACTGTTGACCACCACGGATCTGATTCTGGAGAATTTCAAGCGGCGAAGACCGAAATTCTCCACCAATTAGTTAGTTCAGTCCAGTGGTTAAGATACTACTCTAGAAAACAGGAGGCGGTGAGTTCTAGCTCTGCCTTAGGCGCTGAAACTGGCTCAGTGACTTTGGGCCAATTAGCAGGAGACTGAGTTTCTAATTTCACCATAGGCACAAAAGTCAGCTGGGTAACTTTGGGCCAAGCACCAGGAGGCTGTGATTTCTAGTTCTGCCTTGGGAATCAAAGACTCCTGGATGACTTTGGGCCAAGCACTAGGAGGCTGTAAGTTCTAGTTCTAGGTCTGCCTTAGGCACAAAATCCGGGTGGGTAACTTTTGGCCAAGCACCAGAATGCTATGAGTTCTAGTTCTGCCTTAAGCATGAAAAAAAGGCTGGGTGACTTTGGGCCAAGCATCAGGAGACTGTGAGTTCTAGTTCTGCCTTAAGCATGAAAAAAAGGCTGGGTGACTTTGGACCAAGCATCAGGAGACTGTGAGTTCTAGTTCTGCCTTAGGAATCAAAGCCTGCTGGATGACTTTGGACCAAGCACTAGGAGACTGAATTCTAGTTCTGTCTTAGGCATGAAAAATGGTTGAGTAATTTTGGGCTAAGCACAAGGAGGCTGTGATTTCTAGTTCCAGATCTGCCTTAGGCACAAAAACAAGCTAGGTGACTTTGGAGTCAGGCGGTAGGGAAAGCAAGCAGGATGTTTGGCTGCATAGCTAGAGGTATAACAAGCAGGAAAAAGGAGATTATGATCCCGCTATATAGAGTGCTGGTGAGACCCCATCTGGAATACTGTGTTCAGTTCTGGAGACCTCACCTACAAAAAGATATTGACAAAATTGAATGGGTCCAAAGACGGGCTACAAGAATGGTGGAAGGTCTTAAGCATAAAATCTATCAGGAAAGACTTAATGAACTCAATCTGTATAGTCTGGAGGACAGAAGGAAAAGGGGGGACATGATCAAAACATTTAAATATGTTAAAGGGTTCAATAAGGTCCAGGAGGGAAGTGTTTTTAATAGAAAAGTGAACAGAAGAACAAGGGGACACAATCTGAAGTTAGTTGGGGGAAAGATCAAAAGCAACATGAGAAAATATTATTTGACTGAAAGAGTAGTAGATGCTTGGAACAAACTTTCAGCAGACATGGTAGATAAATCCACAGCAACTGAATTTAAACATGCCTGGGATAAACATATATCCATCCTAAGATAAAATACAGAAAATAGTATAAGGGCAGACTAGATGGACCATGAGGTCTTTTTCTGCCATCAGACTTCTATGTTTCTATGAACTACAGTGTTTGCCAATCACCAGCAAGCTGTGAGTTCAAGTCCACATTAAGAACGAAAGATGATTCGCTGACTTTAGGCCAGTCCCTATCTGTCAGCCCAACCCCACCTCACAGGGTTGTTGTTTTAAGGAAAATAAGGAAGAGGAAGATGTTCACCACTTTGAGTTACTTTTTAATAATAATAATAATAATAATAATAATAATAATAATAATAATAATAATAATAATAAATATCATCAACAACAACAACAACAACAACAACAACAACAACAACAACAGAATTGAAAGGGAGCATGGAGGTCTTCTAGTCCAACCCCCTGCTTAGGCAGGAAACCCTACACCACTTCAGACAGATCGTTATCCAACATCTTCTTAAAAACTTCCAGTGTTGGCGCATTCACAACTTCTGGAGGCAAGCTGTTCCACAGATTAATTGTTCTTCCAGGAAATTTCTCCTTAGTTTTAGGTTGCTTCTCTCCTTGTTTAGTTTCCACCAGTGATGGGTTACCAAAATTTTTACCATCACACTGTGGGAGTGACTTATGCATTTTGTTTCAACATCTTTCAATGCAAATTAAGTGCTCTGGGGTGGAGCTCCATTTCCACTACCCCACTGCGTCGTCCCCCCATCCAGGTAGTAGCTGACCCCTGATTATCTACTATATAAAATGTGTACACACCCACGCACAGCTCTTCTAAAATTATACACATTCAACCTCATTTACTGTGATAGGAAAAACATACCCAGAGCCCAGAAGGGAATAAAAGAAACAAAATCAAACTTTTGCTACCGGTACTGCGTACCTGACCATATTCATAGGAGCTCATCTCTGGTTTCCACCCATTGCTTCTTGTTCTACCCTCAGGTGCTTTGGAGAATAACCTGACTCCCTCTTCTTTGTGGCATGCATCCCAGCGACCGATTAGGTCCCACAGAGTTGGCCTTCTCTGGGTCCCGTCGACTAAACAATGTCGTCTGGCGGGTCCCAGGGGAAGAGCCTTCTCTGTGGTGGCCCCAACTCTCTGGAACCAACTCCCCCTGGAGTTTAGAACTGCCCCCACCCTCCTTGCCTTCCGTAAACTCCTTAAAACTCACCTCTGCCGTCAGGCATGGGGGAATTGAGGCATTCCCCCCTCCCCCGGGCCTATACAATTTTTGTATGGTATGTCTGTGTGTATGTCTGGTTTAATAATGGGGTTTTTAAAAAATGTTTTAAATTTATTAGATTTGTTGTGAATTGTTTTATTATATGTTGTGAGCCACCCTGAGTCTCCGTAGAGGGGCGGCATACAAATCTAATAGATAGATAGATAGATAGATAGATAGATAGATAGATAGATAGATAGATAGATGGATGGATACATGGATAGATAGATAGATAGATAGATAGATAGATAGATAGATAGATAGATAGATAGATAGATTAGATAGATAGATAGATAGATAGATAGATAGATAGATAGATAGATGGATACATGGATAGATAGATAGATAGATAGATAGATAGATAGATAGATGGATACATGGATAGATAGATAGATAGATAGATAGATAGATAGATAGATAGATGGATAGATGGATAGATGGATAGATGGATAGATGGATAGATGGATAGATGGATAGATGGATAGATGGATAGATGGAAAGATGGATAGATGGATAGATGGATAGATGGATAGATGGATAGATGGATAGATGGATAGATGGATAGATGGATAGATGGATAGATGGATAGATGGATAGATGGATAGATGGATAGATGGATAGATGGATAGATGGATAGATGGATAGATGGATAGATGGATAGATAGATAGATGGATAGATTAGATAGATAGATAGATAGATAGATAGATAGATAGATAGATAGATAGATAGATAGATAGATGGATACATGGATAGATGGATGGATGGATGGATGGATGGATGGATAGATAGATAGATAGATAGATAGATAGATGGATACATGGATAGATAGATAGATAGATAGATAGATAGATAGATAGATAGATAGATAAATTTATTTAAATAAATAAACAAACAAACTAACGAACAAACAAACAAACCCCTGAGATATTGGAACACTGCTATCATGTCTCCCCTGGTCCTTCTTTTCATTAAACTAGCCATGCCCAGTTCCTGCAACCATTCTTCATATGTTTCAGCCTCCAGTTCATCTTTGTCGCTCTTCTCTGCACTTAATAAAGGCAGATTTTTTTTTTAAAAAAATACACGGTTGAAAATGCATCTAAATGGTTGGACATAAATATCGGCACGGCTGACCAACCGTACCAGGCAGAGATGCCAGATCAAGGTCTTAAACATAAAACGTGGAAGGTCTTAAGCATAAAACGTATCAGGAAAGACTTCATGAACTCAATCTGTATAGTCTGGAGGACAGAAGGAAAAGGGGGGACATGATCGAAACATTTAAATATGTTGAAGGGTTAAATAAGGTCCAGGCGGGAAGTGTTTTTAATAGGAAAGTGAACACAAGAACAAGGGGACACAATCTGAAGTTAGTTGGGGCAAAGATCAAAGGCAACATGAGAAAATATTATTTTACTGAAAGAGTAGTAGATCCTTGGAACAAACTTCCAGCAGACGTGGTGGGTAAATCCACAGTAACTGAATTTAAACATGCCTGGGATAAACATATATCCATTGTAAGATGAAATACAGGAAATAGTATAAGGACAGACTAGATGGACCACGAGGTCGTTTTCTGCGGTCAATCTTCTATGTTTCTATGTTTCTAAGGAAAAATGAGTGTGGGGATAAGAGTAAGGTTAGAACAGAGGGGAAATGCCACTTTCTTCAGCCAGCTGATACCACTTGGCGAGATCTCCTTTGGTTACTTGATTCCCGTCAAAAATGCCAAGGTAATTCTAGAGGGTATGAAAACCATCCCTTCCCATGATGTGACTGTTGACTTAATCATGGCACACCGGATATGCCCCTCTGGGGTTAATTTTCATTTGCAAAGGCTGGGAGACAGCTTATCCTCCTAAACATGTCCAATTTAATACTCCTAATTGATTCAGCCATTTTTAGAATTTTTAATTTTCTATTCAACGGACTGTTAAGTGTTAAAGGAGTGTGCAGAGTAATCTCTTAGTAGTTAAAGTCCAAAATGCAGCCGCCCGAGCAGTCTTGGGCCTTCCAAGAAATGCCCATCTCTCACCATCACTCCGCGGACTGCATTGGCTACCAATTTGTTTCCGGACACAATTCAAAGTGTTGGTTATGACCTATAAAGCCCTACATGGCATAGGACCAGATTCTCTCCCAGCAACTGGCGAGGTCCCACAGAGTTGGTCTCCTTAGGGTCCCATCGACCAAACAATGTTGGCTGGCGGGACCTAGGGGAAGAGCCTTTTCTGTGGGGGGGCCGGCCCTCTGGAATCAGCTCCCTCTGGAGATTCATACTGCCCCCATCCTCCTTGCCTTTCGAAAAAGTTTAAAAACTCATCTTTGCCACCAGGCCCGGGGTTCCTTAGACCTTCCCCCCTGACCGATGAATGCTTAGTTTGACTGCTGAATGAATGATATTGATAGTTTTTAATTAGAATTTTAATTGTTTTTTAAGGTATAATTGGATTGTTATTATTGTTTCCTGTTTTTCTGTACATGCTGTGAGCCGCCCCGAGTTCTCGGAGAGGGGCGGCATATAAATCCAATGAAATAAATAAATAAAGATACACATACACAGAGGAAACGTGGAGATAGTAGATATCCAGCTGATAGCCCAGAGATACTGGTAATAATTCAGTAATACAATGCAGATACATTAAGCATAAAATATTATTTACTTTGGCAAATATCTCAGTCGAGAACAATCCTCGTCATGCACAATTACATCAGTCAATATATAATTTCTCACACTACTTACCAGAGCTTACAAAACTTTCGCCTGACCCATCCTAGAATACAGCTCATCTGTTTGGAACCCATATCGCATCTTGGACATTAACACCCTCAAAAATGTCCAAAGATACTTCACCAGAAGAGCCCTTCACCCCTCCACCCGAAACAGAATACCCTACGAAACTAGACTCACTATCCTGGGTCTAGAAAGCTTACGACTACGACGCCTTAAACATGATCTAAGTATTGCCCACAAGATCCTATGCTGCAACGTCCTGCCTGTCAACGACTACTTCAGCTTCAACCACAACAACACAAGAGCACACAACAGATACAAGCTTAATATTAACCGCTCCAAATTGGACTGTAAAAAATACAACTTTAGTAATCGAGTTGTCGAAGCATGGAACTCATTACCGGACTCTGTAGTATCTTCCCCTAACCCACAACATTTTACCCTTAGACTATCCACAGTTGACCTCTCCAGATTCCTAAGAGGTCAATAAGGGGTGTGCATAACTGCACTACCGTGCCTTCTGTCCCTCCCGTCCCCTATCCTATTCTCTCTCCTATATCTCATATATCATATCTACTATTCTTCTATTCTAATCTTCTTATACTACTCTCATATTATCCTTCTATTCTCTATTTGATATTTTCTATTCCTAAATTTTCACTTCTATTCTTTCTCTAATATATTTTACTCGAGTCTAACCTCTATAACCTTCATTGCGTATTGTTGTGTATTGGACAAAATAAATAAAACAAAATAAATTAAATATATACAAAACTTTAAGTCTTGCTTGCTTAGCTTACAAATACATAAACCATAATTTCAACACACAGTTCTACAGCATAGTCACAAATACAAACTAGTAAAGAAGAGAGAGAGAGGGAGAGAGGGAGTGAGGGAGAAAGAAAGAGAATCATGCTTCTGGCTCCCTCTTGTGGCCATTCGTAACACTAGCTCTTAAAGCAATAGTGTTCTATCACATGTAAGCATACATTGGTGGTTTGTGTTATATGTTACCAAACCCAGCTACTTATGTACATAGTACTAACACTGACTACAGATTGTCCTTGACTTATGAACACAACCGAGGCCTGTGCCAAAGGATCTCAGCGGACGTTTGAAAACCATCGAAATTGACAAAATCTCCATCTGTCAATTGCAAAAGGCTGCTTTACTGGGATCGTCAAACATAATTCGCTGCTACATCACGCAGTCCTAGGTGCTTGGGAAGCGCCCGACTGGTGATGAAATACAAAATCCAGCATAGTGACCTCGTTTGCTGTGCTGTATTGACATAATAATAATAATAATAATAATAATAATAATAATAATAATAATAATAATAATAATTTATTAAATTTGTATGCCGCCCCTCTCCGCAGACTTGCTATTTTGTTATTCTTTCAAAACATATATTTCTAGGATGCCCTAGAATTGTTCCGTGGTGGAAATAAGTAATTATATACCTTAATTTGACTTTGAGACAGAGTTTAATATTTTCAGGTGTTCATAATTTTTGGAACTCCGTACCTATTACTGGAAAATTGACAGCTAGACAAGAGTGTAATCCTTGTTGCAGTCTGACTGGGTATATGGGCCAATTCCTTGTAAACATAGGAAATCTCTGTTGCTTTCCAATTTGCAAATCTGGTCCATTAACAGCCTCTGAACATGGATGAATCACATATTCCAAGCAACACAGCCATAAAATTAGACATGCTGAAATATGCAATTTCTTGTTAGTCTCTCTGTGTTTTTCTAGTCCTTCTTGATTTCCTACGCCCGCCCATCTCAGCGTGCTTAAATGCCTGTTTCAAATATTTCTTTTTTGAGGAAACGTGGCCAAACGGAAAAATGAAATATCTTAGAAAAGTGGAGAAGTTTTGAAAAGTCAATTGGATCCTAGAGTTTTGAATTACATGGCTGCTGTACTGAAAATGTGTGTGTATGTATATATGTGTGGTCTTTTTTTTTTTTTAAATTATTAATATATATTTATTAAGTTTATGCATTTTTTTTAAGTACATGATCATACTTTTTTTTTAATTTTTAAAAAAGGAACAATGTGATGCCTTGTGCTCAGTCATTTTACAGGAAGCGCCCGACTTACAACCGTTCGGTTAGTGGCCATTTAAAGTTACAACAGCAATAAAAATGGAATTTTTGACCATTATAGCAGCCTTATGGTCTCGTGATCAAAACTGGGATGCTTGTCTACTGACTCATAATTTACGACAATTGCAATGTCCTGAGGTCTCATAATCACCTTTTCCAACCTTTTGAGAGCCAAAGACAATGGGGAAAACCAGATTGACTTCACACATTCCTTGTGGGACCAATCCAGTGAAGGGCTGATTTTTTTTTTACTACCACACTGTGGGAGTGGCTTATTTTGTGGGTGTGGCTTGCTGGCCATATGGCCAGGTGAGCGTGGCTTGACGGTCATGTGACTGTCTTAAAGGTGGCCAACTTGATGTCACTCACCTCAAGGGTTAGGGTTTGGTTTAGGGTGCCTGACCCCAAAGAGATACAATTTCCCTATCTATGTACTATTATTGAACATCCAAAATATACTATTTAATTCTATGTGTATATGCCATAAGTGTACATACATATTACACACAGGCACACAAAAATATACATTATCTACTGTATAAACTGTATGTGTATGTACACATATACACACACAGCTCTTCTAAAAATATGTACATTTAACCTCATTTACTATGATAGGAAAAACATGCCCAGAGCCCAAAAGGGAAAAAAAGGAAAAAAAAAATCAAAATTTTTCTACCAGTTCTGCATACCTGACCATGCCTGTAGGAGCCGATCGCTGATCCAATCACACTTGGTCAATAAATAATACTATTACTATTAGTCTTCTCATCATTGGCTGCCGATCAGTTTCTGGTCACAATTCAAAGTGTTGGTCATGACCTTTAAAACCCTACATGGCATTGGACCAGAGTACCTCCGGAACCGCCTGCTACCGCACGAATCCCAGCGACTGATAAGGTCCCACAGAGTTGGCCTTCTCCGGGTCCCGTTGACTAAACAATGTCATCTGGCGGGCCCCAGGGGAAGAGCCTTCTCTGTGGCAGCCCCAGCCCTCTGGAATCAACTCCCCCCGGAGATTAGAACTGCTCCCACCCTCCTTGTCTTCCGTAAACTACTTAAGACCCACCTATACCGCCAGGCATGGGGGATTTGAGACACCTTTCCCCCAGGCTTATTATAATTTATGTTTGGTATGTATGTGCTGTTTGGTTTTTAATTATGATAGGGTTTTTAGTTTTTTTAATATTAGATTTGTGCCAGCATAATATTGTTTTTTATCATTGTTGTGAGCCGCCCCGAGTCTTCGGAGAGGGGCGGCATACAAATCTAATAAATTATTATTAAATTATTATTATTATTCCTATCACTCATCTCCTCCCACTTGTGACTGTGTGGCTGTCTGTAACTTGTTGCTTGTATCCTTAAGATTTCTATTAATATTGATTGTTTCCTGATTGCTAATTAGTACCCTATGGCAATCATTAAGTGTTTTTTACCTCATGATTCTTCACAAATGTATCTATTTAAAAATGTATTCCGAGAGCATCTGCACCAAATTCTATTCTATTCTATTCTATTCTATTCTATTCTATTCTACTCTACTCTATGATTCTTCTCTTCTCTTCTCTCCTCACCTCCCTCTCCACTATCCATTTTTTTGGTCTTTGTTATCGACTATAATCATTACTATAAGAGCTGTAAACAAACAATTATTATTATGTGTGGAAATGGCAGAACATACCAACCTAGGCTATTGAGAGGAGGCAAAGCTATTCTAAAATCTGGTCTACTCTATCCTTTGCTTCTGTATTGCAAATTTAACTGCCGGGATTCACTTAACAACTGTAGCAAGGAAGGCCATACAATTGGGTGAACTTCACTTTACAGCTGCCTCGTTTAGCAGGACTCAATGGTGCCTGTAAGCTGAGGACTCTCTGCACTGTTTTTATTTAGATTTGCATGATCTACTTTCAAGTAGTATGGATTGGGGGTGATATCCTGGGTAGTTGGACTAAGTAGCAACTAAGTAGCCTGCAAGCAGGATATCACCTCCAGTCCAGAAACATCAACTAATCAGCATACATCAATTACATCAACGACTCCAGGTGTTACCCACTGACTCACCAGGAAGTTTCAACACAGCAGGCAGCTGCCAAGCCATCAAACCACACCCAGCCACCAGTATTTATAGAGGGAAGGCAGCTCAGGTCACGCTGTGTTCGCCCTAGAACAAGGACAGAAGCACCAGCCTGAAGATGACGAGTGGGACCTTGTCGAAACGTCGCCAGAAATCTCTGAATCCTACACGGGAAGAAACCCGAATATGTCAAGACTGTCATATATATATATATTGCTCCCTGCACATGTGCAGAAGCAAAAATACGCTTGGACGCATGCTCGAGCATGCATAAGTGCACCAGTGTGCCTTCCACCTCCTGTCCTATTGTGTCTTTATGTTTTACTAGCATCATGTATATGAATACTATCATTTCTATTGTTTTTCTAACATTTTATTCATGTGTATTAATTGTTGTGATTCAGTCTGAGGCTCCTCAGGGAACGGCTGGAAATCTGCCGGCTCCATGCTCAGAGGGGGAGGACGAGGAACAGGAGGAGGAGGAGGACCAGGCAGATGGGGAAGAGGAATGCCAGGACAAAGAGGAGGGAGAACAGCCTGAGACCCCCGGGGGGGGAGCTCTCCCCAGCGAGTAGCCTGGAATCCTTAGATGAGAATGCACAAGCCATCATTGATATGAGGCAGAGAAGGGCCTCCCAACGAAGGGGACAATTAGCAAGGTATTTCTATCCCTAATAGGCAACAGCTGGGTTTGGGTGTGGTTCTCCTCAGAAAGGTTGAAAAGGCAGGCCCGCCCTTCCTGTATTGTGGAGAGTTATCTTTTGGGAGTCCTGTGACCTTGCTTCGATCCTTGGCGTTTCTGATTCTGGTTTGTGGCCTCGAAGGCTGAAGACTTGGGGGAGGCGTGGGTTTTATTATCTACAGTGGTGTGTGTGCCAGCAAGAAGCCTGTTGTATTGTCTGGCCGTCGTGACTCTTCTGTGAAGCCGCATAGCATTCCAGTTTGTAAGAACAGTTTTTGTTCTCTGTGTTTGTTTTCAAAGATATAAAGTGACTTTGCTTTTTACCAGCGTGTCTGGCTGCTTTTTTCAGTTGGTGTTGAAGTCTGGGGGAACCCAGACAGAACAATTAATATGATTATCACATACCTACATTATGTACCAGACAAAACAAACAAATACAAAATAAATAAAATGATGACCAAAGCTGTGCATGCAATCCACCACTGGATACATGCTCTCATTCAAAGGTGGGACATTGCTATTGAGAGAAACTGTGACTATGTTGAGAAGGAGGGATGGGATCCATAGAGGGCCAGCTTCATTTTGATATATGCTACATGTTCCTGTGTTGGTAATTATACCTGTCCTAAATAAAAAGGCATTACTTTTTGACTCACCCTCGAGTATAAGTTTAATTGCATTTCCAGTAAATCAATTTTGTTTCCTTTTCAAGGAAACAGGGAACAGGGCCGGACTGTTTATGGAGTGTTTATCTTATTTATTTATTTATTAGATTTGTATGCCGCCCCTCTCTGTAGACTCGGGGCATCCCACAGCAATAACAAAGACAATGGAAAAACAAATCTAATAATTTAAAAAACACTAAAAACTCCATTATAAAAAGCGAACATACACACAAACATACCATGTATAAACTGTCTCAGTTCCCCCATGCCTGACGGCAGAGGTGGGTCTTAAGAACTTTACGAAAGGCAAGGAGGGTGGGGGCAGTTCTAATCTCCAGGGGGAGCTGGTTCCAGAGGGTCAGGGCCGCCATAGAGAAGGCTCTTTCTCTGGGCCCCGCCAAACGACATAGTATCTACAACACTCCGTGGCCTGCATTGTCTGCCGATCAATTTCCGGTCACAATTCAAAGTGTTGGTTATGACCTTTAAAGCCCTACATGGCATTGGACCAGAGTACCTCCGGAACCGCCTGCTACCGCACGAATCCCAGCGACTGATAAGGTCCCACAGAGTTGGCCTTCGACTAAACAATGTCGTCTGGCGGGCCCCAGGGGAAGAGCCTTCTCTGTGGTGGCCCCAGCCCTCTGGAATCAACTCCCCCCCCCGGAGATTAGAACTGTTATCACCCTCCTTGTCTTTCGTAAACTACTCAAGACCCACCTATACCGCCAGGCATGGGGGATTTGAGACATCTTTTCCCCAGGCTCCTTATAATTTATGTTTGCTATGCATGTGTTGTTTGGTTTTAATATAATAGGGTTTTAGTTCTTTCTTTTAATATTAGATTTGTGCCACTATAATATTGTTTTTATCATTGTTGTGAGCCGCCCCGAGTCTTCGGAGAGGGGCGGCATACAAATCTAATAAATTATTATTATTATTATTATTATTATTATTATTATTATTATTATTATTATTATTATTATTATTATCTGCATGTCCCTAATGTGCACACATGCGCCGCCACATGAGATTTGCCTTCTGCCGAAATCTCACTCGCACATGCATCTTCATGCAAGATTTTGCTTGCTGCGCATGCACCAAAGCTAAATCTCACACCAATGGGCGCGCGTGCCCACCAGAAGGGCACATGCCTACAACGCCCTTGTGCGGTGCACTGGTAGCACCAAAGACGAGCGTCCCTTCACTCCCTACCAAATCTACAGTATGTTGCTTCAGTGTTAGAAGCCGAAATCACTGCAAGCCGAATGATTCTGGCTCTTTCAACAGAGCAAAAACCATTCTCCTTTTGTCGCTCATTAGCTTCCAGAGATCTGGGATTGGATCAAACCACAGCTTCTTTCTGGATGCCAACTGGATGAATGCGCCGTTCCTTTCTGTGTGGAAAGCCAGAGATTAATGTCCTGACCACTTTGAACATACACCCTGCTGGTTTTGGGGGGAGCCTTTTTTGGTGTTTAGTCAAGCGGGAATTGTATTTTTAAAAAATTATTATATATTGTATTTTCCCTGTATTTTTAATTTTTGGCAAGGGAGAGCATATAATTTTTAATAGCTTGTTATGGCTGATTGCATAGTCAGTCAGATGTTTAGACTGGGATTTTTATTCATGTTATTATAATAGTATGCGGAAAAGTATAATATAAGAGTTTGTAACAGGGTTTTTTTTTTTTAAATAAGAGTTTCCTGGTGGGTTGATAGAAATTTGTGCCCCAATCAATTCGTAAAACAGGTTTCTAGCCCCCATCATCTGAGAGGTTTGATGAGCCACAATGGTACAGGAGGAGCCTTCTCTGTGGCGGCCCCGGCCCTCTGGAACCAACTCCCCCTAGAGATTAGAATTGCCCCCACCCTCCTTGCCTTTCGAAAACTGCTTAAAACCCACCTCTGCCGCCAGGCATGGGGGAACTGAGATACACTTCCCCTTAGGCCTTTACAATTTTATGCATGGTATGTCTGTATGTATGATTGGTTTTTATATAATGGGTTTTTAACTGTTTTTAGTATTGGATTTTGTTATATACTGTTTTATTGCTGTTGTTAGCCGCCCCGAGTCTGCGGAGAGGGGCGGCATACAAATCCAATAAATACATAAATAAAAATACAGTGGTTAGAGTGCGGTACTGCAGGCTACTTCTTCTGATTGCATGCAATTTGGCAGTTCGAATCTCACCAGGCTCAAGATTGACTCAGCCTTCCACCCTACCAAGGTGGTAACATGAGGACCCAGGTTTCCTCTCAAAATCTGTGCCGGATGGTTAGACAATCCCAACTCTGAAAAGCCATTAAAACACCAAATTGTAATGTTTTAATATTAGATTGAGAAAAGCTACATTTTAAGAGATTTTTGAATATATAAAATATCATATGTTTTTACAGTTACTTTGTGAAAGAAAGAGATATAAGAGCCTCCACTGAAGAAAGTAAAAAGAAAAAAAATGTATATGTTTGACAATAAGCTGGATTTTGTGTTGGAAACTATGTATTGTTTTTAACTTTGTGTTGGAGAAAAAATATAAAAAAATATGATCCAAAAAACCACCAAATAGGCATTGCAAATAGAGCTAATACTTATATGTCTGTTCCTGAAGTTTATAAGGGAGAGAAATATTTATATTATGATTGCTATTTAACCAGGAAGTAAATACAGGTAATCCTCACCTTAAGACAGCTGAGCCAAATATTTACTTTGCTTGAATAACAGAGTTGGAAGGAACCTTGGAGGTCTTCTAGTCGAACCCCCTGCTCAAGCAGGAAACCCTACACTACTTCAGACAGATGGTTATCCAACATCTTCTTAAAAACTTCCAGTGTTGAATCATTCACAAATTCTAGAGGCAAACTGTTCCATGGATTAATTGTTCTAACAGTCAGGAAATTTCTCAGTTCTAAGTTGCTTCTCTCCTTGATGAGTTTCCACCCATTGTTTCTTGTTCTACAATCAGGTGCTTTGGAGAATAAGTTGACTCCTTCTTCTTTGTGGCAAACCCAGAAATATTGGAACACTGCTATCATGTCTCCCCTGGTCCTTCTTTCCATTAGACTAGACAAGATATACCCAATTGTAGCAACTGTTCTTTATTTTAATTTTATTTTTATTATTTTATTTTATTTATTTATTTAGTCCAATATATTATACACATTGAAGAGAATAGATGCTCTGCCTGACTGGGCTCAGGCAATTCATAACAGTCCAAGGAAAAGAAATCAAACATACATGTGCTCTTCTAATCAGCAAACCTGTATTAAACAAACAAAAAAGGGTTAACCAAAACAGTCCTTAGTGTCAGGAAATAATGATAGTGCAAGGCGTAATTCAGCCAAATACAAAACACAGGAAAAAGCAAACAAAGACAACCTGCATGGAGCAGAAACGTTTCAGGAGCCCTTTGAATCTTTAGAGCAAACAGCAAGTCCCAGAGGTTTCACCTCCCACGTGCCTGAAAAAGCTGGGTTGAAATCCAAAGGCACGGAACAGAAACTTCAGAGCAGGAACCACAAAGTAACACAGATAAACAGCCACAGTTTGCCTTGTGCCTCTATTCCCTTTTATACCTTTAGCCCTCATTTAGGGAACCACACCCAGCCCTCAGTATAAGAACCACACCCAGCCCAGGTGCTACTCTGATCACCTGTAATAATCCTTCAAGTGAGCCCTCCTTTGCATGGCTCTTCGGCTACGCATGTCTATGAATTGATCTGCAGAGGAATCCAAGGAAGGGAGACTATCTGAGGGACTGTGTGCCAAATCCCCTAGGCTGTCTGCTGGGTCCTGCGTGCTGTCTGCCAACTCCTCTGAACCAGTGGCCTCATTCTCATGGCTGTCTGCCACGTCTTCCTGGCTGTTAGCCAGGCTTTCGCACTCACTTTGTGCCGCATCTCTCCCATCTGTGGGAGCAACGACTGGCCCAAGCCCAAACACAACACCAGATATGTAGTAATATAACTAAAGAAATGAATAGAAGAAAAGATATAAAAGTATAGGTGAATAAATTTGAAAGGAAGAAAAGATAAATGAGATAAGGAGAGACAATTGGACAGGGGACGGAAGGCACACTGGTGCACTTATACACGGCCCTTACTGACCTCTAAGGAACCTGAAGAGGTCAATCGTGGATAGTCTAAGGGAAAAATGTTGAGGGTTAGGGGTTGACACTACTGAGTCGGGTAATGAGTTCTATGCTTCGACAACTCGGTTGTTGAAGTTATATTTTTTACAGTCAAGTTTGTTTTATATGTTTTAGCTTCTAGTTTCCTCATCATCTTTGTTGCTCTTCTCTTTCTAGAGTTTCAACATCGTTCTTACATAGTGGAGACCAAAATTGGCTGCGGTATTCCAAGATGGGTGTTAAATGAGTTTTGTTGAGTGAATGACAGAATGACACCCAAAGTAATGTGAAAAAACCTACTCTGTACTATCATCACCTAACCCCAAAAACTTTACCCTTAGACTATCCACTGTTGACCTCTCAATTCCAATTCCATATCCTAATTCATTTAAAAAAAAAGAAATCTATATGTTGTCTTTTTGCTTGCCTCAGCTAACCCAAATTAACATTATTTGATTTTTCTAAACCAAGAAATTTGGAGCGCATTTAAAAAAAATCTATTAGAGACTTATAGATGTATAACTACTCAATTAAAACTTAAACGATGCTGCTGGTTGTGGGAACCTCTTTGAAGACATCTGAATTATGAATTCCCTGGGTGTTTTTTCTTTTTCTTTTTTAAAAAAGCCCCACTAAAACGGTTTTCAGCTTAATCTGTAATAGGATTCCTGCCCCCTCAATCCCCATCCATCTAATGAAAATTCCTGCTGAATGCTGGAGAGAATCCTTTCCATCCATCAAGGTAAAGTCATGATTATTTCATAAGCAGCCTTAAATGCTCACATCAGGTTTTTAAATCTTCACCTGAGTTAACTGCAAACACCTCATTTACAAGAATTAATGCAAATTCTTTCTCACCTTGGAAGGATGGAGGGCTGAGTCAACCTTGACCTGGTCAGGAACCGAACTGCCCAATTGCAGACAGCCGGCAGGACACAGAAGTATTTATTTTATTTATTTATTTATTAGATTTGTATGCCACCCCTCTCCATAGACTTGGGGCAGCTCACAGCAATAATAAAACAATGTACAACAAATCTAATAATTTAAGAAAAAACACTAAAACCCCCATTATTAAAAGCAAACATACACAGAAACATACCATGCATAAACTGTATAGGCCCGGGGGAGATGTTTCAATTCCCCCATGCCTGATGGCAGAGGTGGGTTTTAAGGCGTTTCCGAAAGGCAAGGAGGGTGGGGGCAGTTCTAATCTCCGGGGGGAGCTGGTTCTAGAGGGTCGGGGCTGCCACAGAGAAGGCTCTTCCCCTGGGTCCCGCCAAACGGCATTGTTTAGTCGATGGGACCCGGAGAAGGCCAACTCTGTGGGACCTAATCAGTCGCTGGGATTCGTGCGGCAGAAGGCGGTCCCGGAGAAGTAGCTTGCAGTACTGTATTTATTTATTATTTTATTTATTTGTTTGTTTTGTCAAGTATGTATTGGTGGTATACAAAGATATAATAATATTTATCTACATGATATTAGTAAATAAAGGGAGGGGAAGAAACATTAGGACAGGGGGACAGAAGGCATGCTGGTGCACTTATGCACGCCCCTTACTGACCTCTTAGGAATCAGGAGAGGTCAACAGTGGATAGTCTAAGGGTAAAGTTTTGGGGATCAGGTGATGATACTACAGAGTCAGGTAGTGAGTTCCATGCATCAACTACTCGGTTACTAAAGTCATATTTCCTGCAGTCTAGTTTAGAGCTGTTTACTTTAAGTTTGTTGTGTGCTTGTGTGTGGCTGTGGTTGAAGATGAAGTACTCGTTGACAGGAAGGATGTTGTAGCAGATGATTTTATGGACTATGCTTAGGTCATGTTTAAGGCGATATAGTTCTAATCTTTCTAAACCTAGGATTGTAACTCTAGTTGCGTAGGGCAGTGATGGCGAACCTATGGCACGGGTGCCGCAGGTGGCAAGTGGAGCCGTATCTGCTGGCATGCGAGCTGTTGCCCTAGCTCTGCTCCAATGTGCATGTTTGTGCTAGACGGTGAAATGGTCGTTCGACCCCCAAAGGGGTCCCAATCCAACCCCTAGGTTGAGAACCACTGATTTATATTAATATTCATTGTTTCCTGATTGCTTATTCGTACCCTATGACAATCATTAGGTGTTGTACCTCATGATTCCTGACAAATGTCTCTTTTCTTTTATGTACATTGAGAGCATCTGCACCAAAGACAAATTCCTTGTGTGTCCAATGGCTCTTGGCCAATAAAGAATTCTATTCTATTCTATTCTATTCTATTCTACTCTACTCCACTCTACCCTACCCTACCCAACCCTACCCAACCCTACCCAACCCAACCCTACCCTACCCAACCCTACCCTACCCTACCCTACTCTACTCTACTCTACTCTATTCTTCATTCCAATATCTTATCCTATCCTACCCTACCCTATCCTATACTGGACATTGTTTCTCAAAGGTGCTTTTTCAAGAGGCAACTGGACTTTTTTTTTTTAAAAGACATTTCCCTTCTCCAAGATGCTTCTTCAGTGCTGACCGGAAGGTGGGAAACAGAAAGATTTATGCTCCTTGCAGGCAGCTGGATATTTGCATTCTTTTAGCCAGAAAGCAACCTAGAACTTAGGAGAAATTTATTAACCGGGCGAACAATTATCAAGTGGGTCAGCTTTGGCTTCAAAAGTTGTGGGTGCTGGGCTCCATTCACTGGATGTTTTTAAGGAGAGACTGGACAGTCATTTGTCTGAAGTGGCCTAGGGTCTCCTGCTTGACCAGGGGGTTGGACTAGATGACCTCTGATGCCCCTTCCAACTGTTTTATTCTGTACTGTGTATCTCCCCCCCAGCTTTCACAGTTCTCCAGCCACTTATGGTTCAAAGGGAATTGATGGTGGCGACAAGGGGAGTTTGCAATTAAGGAAGCCCTTGATTCTGATATCCCCATTTTCCCTCTAAGCCAGCAGATAAACAAGGCTGGGAAATTCGATTGGAGAAACATCCTCTTCTATTAAAAAAGATCTATCAATATCTCGGCCATAATAAATGAGCTTCAGCAGCCAGACAAAAGCTCTTCAATCTCAGCAGCGGCTGGATGAACTCTGTTTCACCTCTTATATTTATTTACATGTCCCCCTTCTCTGTCTCTCTCGCCAAGCTCATTCTGGAGAAATTAATCAACATTGATCAGTCTCGTTTCTGAAAAGTGTCATTTTCGATGACTGTGAAACAGAAAAGTGAAGGGTGGGCGGGAAAGAGGAGGGGGCGAGGGCTGCTAAACAAGAAATAAAATGTATTTCAATCTGTAGTCTAAATGCACCTATATTGCCAATTGATGCTTTCTCTCTC
The DNA here is from genome assembly GCF_031021105.1 of Erythrolamprus reginae. Classification (NCBI taxonomy): domain Eukaryota; kingdom Metazoa; phylum Chordata; class Lepidosauria; order Squamata; family Dipsadidae; genus Erythrolamprus; species Erythrolamprus reginae. The sequence goes on from NC_091951.1 coordinate 347,149,040, forward strand.
CCATGACTGCCTATAATATTTAAATATCTCCATGGCATTTATTTTTTTAAAGAAAACTATTCTATTGGGAAATGTCTTTTTCATTTATTCAGAGGCACTGCCGATGTTTTGCTACTGTGAAATGCTGGATATGGATATTTAATTTTGGGGAGAGTCCAGGTTTCTCTATTCAAGCTCTGCATGGCTGTGGATTTTATCTTTAACTGGTAGCCACTTGTGTGATGTTGGTGAAAAAATAATATTTATTCATTCATTCATTCATTCATTCATTCATTCATTCATTCAATTATTCATTCATTCATTCATTTAATTATTCATTCATTCATTCATTCATTGATTCATTCATTCATTGATTCATTCATTGATTCATTCATTTATTTAATTATTCATTCATTCATTCATTCATTCATTCATTCATTCATTCATTCATTCATTCATTCATTTGATTTTTTTATGCCGCCCTTCTCCTTAGACTCAGGGCGGCTTACAACATGTTAGCAATAGCACTTTTTAAAAACAGATCCAGCATATTGCCCTCAACAATCCGGGTCCTCATTTTACCCACCTCAGAAGGATGGAAGGCTGAGTCAACCTTGAGCCGGTGATGAGATTTGAACCGCTGACTTGCAGATCTGGCAGTCAGCTTTAGTGGCCTGCAGTACTGCACTCTACCCACTTTTTTTCATGCATACTTTGGAAAGCCCACAATGGCTCTCGCAGCTGCATTCTGCACGACCTGAAGTTTCCGAACACTCTTCAAAGGTAGCCCCATGTAGAGAGCGTTACAGTAGTCCAGCCTCGAGGTGATGAGGGCATGAGTGACTGTGAGCAGTGACTCCCGGTCCAAATAGGGCCGCAACTGGTGCACCAGGCAAACCTGGGCAAACGCTCTGAAAATTAAAGGGGAGGGATCGGGATGCTGGGGCAGAAGCGGGCTATACCATGGGTTTTGAAAACCCGTGGTATAGCCCTTCCACGAAAGTCAGACCCGCAAAAGTCAAGGGACCACTGTAGTGCAGTGCTTCACAATTATTTTTTATTTTGTCCCCCTTTGTAAACATTTTTTTTTTGGGGGGGCAATTCTCTAATCTGGGCCCCAATGTAACTTTAGTGTTAATATTTATTATTTTACTTATTGTAAGCTGGGGAAGGCTGCTCTACCCACTTACCTGGGAGTAAGTGACACTGAACTCATTGGAGCCTGTTTTCGGTTAGGCAGGCATAGGCGACCGTGGCCTGTTTTGACCCTGGGCCAGGCCAGCTTAATCAAGCCAATGTTTTGGGGTCTCTCTGCTAAACAAATAATTCCCTCACCACTGTCAATACACTGCCAACACATATGTGACAAAACAAACAAAATAAACAAATAAAAAACCTATTCACTACATTACTAATTGCTGTATTACTAGTCTTCTCGTAGTTCCTATCACCCATCTCCTCCCACTTATGACTGTATGACTGTAAATTGTTGCTTGTATCTTTATGATTTATATTACTATTGATTGTTTCCTGATTGCTAATTTGTACCCTATGGCAAATGTATCTTGACAAATGTATCTTTTCTTTTATGTACACTGAGAGCATCTGCACCAAAGACAAATTCCTTGGGTGTCCAATCACACTTAGACAATAAAGAATTCTCTTCTCTTCTCCTCTCCTCTTCTCTTCTCTTCCATTCTATTCTTCATTCATTCATTCAATTCTATTTTATCCTATTCTATTCTTTATCTCTTCTCTTCCCTTCTCTTTTATTCTATTCTATTCTATTCTTCATTCATTCATTCTATTCTATTTAATCCTATTCTATTCTTCATTTCTTTTCTTCTCTTCTCTCTTCCCCTCCCCTCCCGTTCTATTCTATTCTATTAAGCTCCAGGGGGGAAGTGTTTTTAATAGGAAAGTGAACACAAGAACAAGGGGACACAATCTGAAGTTAGTTGGGGGAAAGATCAAAAGCAACATGAGAAAATATTATTTTACTGAAAGAGTAGTAGATCCTTGGAACAAACTTCCAGCAGACGTGGTTGGTAAATCCACAGTAACTTTAAACATGCCTGGGACAAACATATATCCATCCTAAGATAAAGTACAGAAAATAGTATAAGGGCAGACTAGATGGACCATGAGGTCTTTTTCTGCCGTCAGACTTCTATGTTTCTTTGTTTCTATTCTATTCTCCTCTCCTATTCCATTCCATTCCATTCTAAATTTCTATTCTGTTCTGTTCTGCATTTAAAATTTATCTTTCTCCTTTTTACTGCTAAATTTAATAAACACGCTTTGGATTTTTGTCTTATGGTCTAATTCATATACACCCCTTTCTCTGTGTCTTAACAATGTCTCCTTTCTACCCTGTCAGTTCTCTGGGGAAGACAGAGACGGCGAGAAACCCTCCATGTTTTTTCATGCAAACGTATTTATCCGTCTCTTGCAATTAGCACTTCGGCCTTATCCCTCACACTTAAACGTGCTACCGTATCGATCGCCTCTCCCTACATCCGGCTTGCTAAACAATTTCAGGTGGTAGCTCCCCATGATTTACAGCGACTAATGATGTAACTAAGGAATATCACTGGGGCTAGTTAATAGGAAGGACGGAGCTAATCAATAGCTATAATAGCTTTACTATCAGGTAGGGGCGACTAAGTCGAGGGGAACAAGTGACACCCCCCCTCCAAACTATTTTCTCAGCCCCTGGAGTTCAAGGTGATTTAAATCAACTTGGATTGCAGAAAACCGTAATAAATTTCACACACCCCAAGCCTGTGATTAAACACCCCACAAAAGGAAGCCATAGTTGTGTTGATGTTTCTTTTAGATAGCTAGAAGCGGCAAAGGTAGCCAGTTGAGTTTCAGACAGACAAATTTAGATGGAAAACAGAATAAGAGAGTTGGAAGGGACCTTGGAGGTCTTCTAGTCCAACCCCTCTGCTCAAGCAGGAGAACCTATACATAGAAACATAGAAGATTGAAAGCAGAAAAAGACCTCATGGTCCATCTAGTCTGCCCTTATACTATTTCCTGTATTTTATCTTAGGGTGGATATATGTTTAAATTTAAATTCAGTTACAGTGGATTTACCAACCACGTCTGCTGGAAGTTTGTTCCAAGCATCTACTACTCTTTCAGTAAAATAATATTTTCTCATGTTGCTTCTGATCTTTCCCCCAACTAACTTCAGATTGCGCCCCCTTGTTCTTGTGTTCACTTTCCCATTAAAAACACTTCCCTCCTGAAATTTATTTAACCCTTTAACATATTTAAATGTTCGATCATGTCCCCCCTTTCCCGTCTGTCCTCCAGACTATACAGATTGAGTCCACGAACTCTTTCCTGATAAGTTCTTTGCTTAAGACCTTCCACCATTTTTGTAGCCCATCTTTGGACCCGTTCACTGTTCTGTCGGGCTCTCTGGTAGATTCCTCCCAAAAATTCACAGGTACAAATTTCAGACACACACACGTTTGAAAATTCAAAACAATGTTCTTTATAATGAAAATTCACTTAACCTAAGCCCTCTTTTGGTGTAGCAAAGAGCACTCGTCTCCAAACAAACTGGTAATTTGTACAAGTCCCTTATCAGTTCTGTGATACTTAGCTTGCAGCTGTGAGGCAATTCACAGTCCTTCTTCTTTCACAAAGTGAAACACACTTTGCTCTGGTTTAGTTTCAAAGCGGGGAAAAATCAGCACACAAAAGGTCAAAGTCAGTAAAGCAGTCACGAAACACAACGATCAGATAATCCTCCACAATGGCCAAACTCACAGGCTGCTATTTATAGCAGCCTCACTAATTACCATAGCCCCACCCAACCACAGGGGGTCTCATTTTCTTTGATAATAATCTCTCAGTTGTTGTTGCCTATGCATCACTTTCCGCATGCGTGGCTGTATCATTAACTTTGTTCTGAATCCAAGGAGGAGCCTGATAATTGATCTCCTTCTGAGCTGTCTGCCACACTCTCCTCCTCCCTGTCACTCATGTCTTCTTGGTCAGAGGAGCCTTCATCAGCAGATTCCACTGGGGGTCAAACAGGCCTGAGGCATGTGGATGTCTCCCCCATATCCACAGTCCTTGGGGCAGGAGCTGGGCCAGAGCTAACCACAACATTCACTTAGGTGAGGTCTCCAGAACTGTCTCATAACAACTCAGACAAGTGACTATCCAGTCTCTTCTTAAAAACTGCCAGTGATGGAGCACCCATGATTTCTAGAGGCAAGTTGTTCCATTGGTGAATTGTCCTCCCTGTTAGGAAGTTTCTCCTTATTTCCAGGTTGTTTTACTCCTTGATTAGTTTCCACCCATTGCTTCTTGTCCTGCCTTCAGGTGCTTTGGAGAATAGCTTGACTCTCTCTTCTTTGCGGCAGCCCCTGAGATATTGGAAGACTTCAGTGAAGGGATGCCTGGAAGTGACATCACACCTTAAAGAGGTTATAAGTAGTGATGGGCAAACCCAACGGTGTTCGGGTTCGGCAGGTTCGGACGAACTTTACGCAAAATTCAGCCGAACCCGAACCGAACCCGAACCTGAACCCAAACGGGGAATCCCACCAAGAGATTCTGGGGGCGGAGCTTTGATGTCACCTATACCGGCAGGTTGCTAAGGACGCCAAGGTGATCACTTCCTGGATTCCATGGAATCCAGGAAGTGATCACCTTGGCGTCCTTAGCAACCTACCAGTGAAGTCAAGGCTCTGCCCCCGGAATCTCTTTGAGGGAGGGATTCCCCAGCTCCTTCAAAGGGAGGTCTTCACGTAAAAATAAACATTGTTATTTTTATGTGAAAGGACACCGCAGCGGCGCTGCAAGCAAAGGGCTGTCCTTTCACGTAAAAATAAACATGTCTATGATCACCTTGGCGTCTTTAGCAACCTGCGGTGATGTCAAAGCTCCAAACGCCGAACGCGACCCCGAATTTTGCCCAAAGTTTCAAAAAATTTCGAGTTCGTGTTCGGCATACCGAACACCGCAAAATTCAGTACGGACCTGAATTGTGCGGGTTCAGTTCGCCCATCACTAGCTATAAGGCTGTAAACTAATACCTTTTACTATGCACCTCCTCTCACCTTCTCAGAAATCTTCTTCACCCTTGTGTGCCAAAAGAGCATGTGCGCACACTATCGTGCATGCGTAAGTGCCCACACCCATAATTCAATGCCTGGGGAGGCCGAAAACAGCTTCTTCTGCACCCTGGAGGCCCTCTGGAGGCCGGAAGTGGCCTGCTTCCCAATTTCTGATGGGTCTGGTAGGCTTGTGTTTCACCCTCCCCAGGCTCCAAAGGCTTCCCTGGAGCCGGGGGAGGGTAAAAATGCCTCCCCACCCCCCGGAGGCTTTCTGGAAGCCAAAAACACCCTCCCAGAGCCTCTGTGTCAGGCAAATATCAGCTGGTTGGCACACACATGCACGTTGGAGCTGAGTAGGACAACAGCTCGCATGCCAGCAGATATGGCTCCGTGTGCCACCTGTGGCACCCGTGCCATAAGTTTGCCATCACTGTCTTATAGAAAGGGTCAATCCACTGACTTTCCACTCTAATGTCTTCTTCATCCTCTGACTGGGACTACTCCCCCATTGTCATAACAGCCCCCTCTAGTGGTTACTCAGGTCATTTTCTCCCTCAATCTCACTCTCTGCTTCCTTTGGCAACCCCCCTGGCCCAGGGTATCCAGAGGGGTCTGGCTCATCCTCCTCAGAATTTGACATGACCTGAGTTGGACAAGGAGAACTCACAACAGCACCCACTGCCAATTCTTATTCCTGCAATCCTAAGGAGGGATCCAAAATGACACCTCCTTGGCCCAACAGGGGACGATGGCCTGGTTGGTTTCCAACCTCCCTTGCAAATGTGGTCCACCAAGTGAGACTTTGATCTGCAGGGATGCCGTCTTCCTTTCCGCAGAGAGTTATTATTATTATTTTCAATGGAAGTGGCCATGTTGGTTCTGGGCAAGTTTCTCTGTCTGCAGGAAGCAGCACCTGCAGATTCACAAATAATTCTTTTGTGCAGAAGAGAGTGGAAAGAAACAGGGAAGAAGCAATGGGCTCTACGGGTCTCTTAGGAGAGTGAATTTGTATTGCGCCGTAAAGGCTGGGGCTGAACCAAACAGCTGTGATTTCACCATATGCGTTTTTGATAGGGAGAAGTGTCCAGCAGCTATTTCTCACCATGCTCTAAATAATAGCAGCAATGCCTGGTCTTCTTCCAGAGATGTCCTATGCACAGTCTTTCTTTCTTTCTTTCTTTCTTTCTTTCTTTCTTTCTTTCTTTCTTTCTTTCTTTCTCTCTCTCTCTCTCTCTCTCTCTTTCTTTCTTTCCTTCCTTCTTTCTTTCTTTCTCTCTTTCTTCCTCTTTCCTCCCTTCCCTCCCTCTCACTCCCTTCTTTTTCTTTCTTTATTTTCCTTCCTTCTCCTTGTCTACCTGCTTTCTTTCTTTCTTTCATTCTTTCTTTCTTTCCTTCCTTCCATCCATCTTCCTTCCTTCCTTTCTTTTTTCTTTCTTTCTTTTTTCTTTCTTTCTTTCTTTCTTTCTTTCTTTTTTCTTTCTTTCTTTTTCTCTCTCTTTCTTTCTCTCCTTCCCTCTTTCCTTTCTTCTTTCTTCATTTCTTCTCTCTCACTCCCTTCTTTTTCTTTTTTCTTTTCCTTCCTTCTCCTTGTCTACCTGCTTTCTTTCTTTCTTTCTTTCCTTCTTTCTTTCTTTCTCAAGTACATATTGTTCGTATGCATAGATATAACACTATTTATATACATGATATAGGTGCTAATAAGAGGGAAGCATTAGGACAGGGACGGTAGGCATGCTGGTGCACTTATGCAGGCCCCCTTTCTGACCTCTTTGGCTGAGGTCAACAGTGGATAGTCTAAGGATAAAGTTTTGGGAGTTTGGTGATGAAACTACAGAGTCAGGTAGTGAGTTCCAGGCATTAATTACTCCATTGCTAAAGTCATATTTTCTACGGTGAAGTTGGAGCATTTTACTTTGAGTTTGTATATGTTGTGTGTTCATATATTGTTGCGGTTGAAGCTGAAGTAGTCATTGAAAGGAAGGACATTGTAGCAGATGATTTTGTGGGCTATGGGTAGGTTGTGTTTGAGGTGATGTAGTTCTAAACTTTCTAAGCCTAGGATTTCAAGTTTGGTTGCGTAAGATATTATGTTGCAAGTAGAGGAGTGGAGGGCTCGCCTCGTAAAGTATCTCTGGACGCTCTCTAATGTATTTATGTCCAAAATGTGGTGTGGGCTCCAGATAGATGAGCTGTATTCAAGGATTGGTCTGGCAAAGGTTTTCTATGCTCTGGTTAGTAGTGTGATATTACCAGAGAAGAAGCTACATAAGATTAGGTTAGCAACTCTTGAAGCCTTTTTGGTGATGTTGTTGCAGTGGGCTTTGGCACTTAGGTCATTTGATATGAGCATCCCAAGGTCTTTGATGGAGTGAGGGTTGTCTGTAAGGTCTTGTCTATTCAGCTTGTATTTGGTATTCTGATTCTTTTTTCCAATGTGTAGGACAGAGTGTTTGTTGGTTGAGATTTGGAGTTGCCAGATGTTTGACCATTCTGACACAAAGTCAAGGTCTTTTTGGAGGGTAACTCTGTTATCAATGGTGTTGAAGAGTTTTACATAATCGGCAAAGAGAACACAGTTGCTTGCAATGTGATTGCAAAGGCCATTTATATAGAGTATGAAGAGTGTTGGTCCTAGTAAGCTGCCTTAGAGTACTCCACTGTTAACAGGAACAGGATTAGATAGGGTGGTATCAATTTGGACAACTTGTCTGTTTGATAGGAATGCAGTTACCCAGGCATATAGGGATCCTGAGATGCCATAGGATTTCAGTTTTAGAAGTAGTTTGTCATGAACCACTGAGTCAAAGGCTTTATAGAAGTCAATGTAAATTGCATCTATTGATTTGCCCTGATCAAGATGTTTAGTCCATATGTTTTTGTAGTGTAGGAGTTGCAGGTTACAAGATAATTTTTTTCTGAAACCAAATTGCTTGTTAGAGAGTAGGTTCTTAGTTTCTAGGTGTTGTGGTTAGCTCTGGCCCAGCTCCTGCCCCAAGGACTGTGGATGTGGGGGAGACATCCACATGCTGCAGGCCTGTTTTGCCCCCAGTGGAATCTGCTGATGAAGGCTCCTCTGACCAAGAAGACATGGGTGACAGGGAGGGGGAGAGTGGGGCAGACAGCTCAGAAGGAGATCAATTATCTAGCTCCTCCTTGGATTCAGAACAAGAGTTAATGATACAGCCACACATGCGGAGAGCGATGCATAGGCAACAACAACTGAGATATTATTATCAAAGAAAATGAGGCCACCTGTGGTTGGCTGTGGCTGTGGTAATTAGTGAGGCTGCTATAAATAGCAGTCTGTGGGTTTGGCCATTGTGGAGGATTATCTGATCGTTTGTTGTGTTTCGTGACTGCTTTACTGACTTTGACCTTTTGTGTGCTGATTTTTCCCCGCTTTGAAACTAAACCAGGGCAAAGTGTGTTTCACTTTGTGAAAGAAGAAGGACTGTGAATTACCTCACAGCTGCAAGCTAAGTATCACAGAACTGATAAGGGACTTGTACAAATTACCAGTTTGTTTGGAGACGAGTGCTCTTTGCTATACCAAAAGAGGGCTTGGTTTAAGTGAATTTCATTATAAAGAACATTGTTTTGAATTTTCAAATGTGTGTGTCTGAAATTTGTACCTGTGAATTTTTGGGAGGATTCTACCAGAGAGCCCGACAGAACACTAGGTGGAGAGCAATTTATTTGTTTATGATAGATTCCATGACATGGCATGTAACGCAGCATTGAGGGATTGGTCTGTAGTTCCTAAAAGCTTTTATTGGCCCTTGCAGAGTACATTTAACTATCATGCGCTATTGCCTGAGAATGCCCATTATTTTCTCAACATGGGAAGACACCCAAAAGATGAAGGTTCTGCCTCCTTTCCCTTTTCATGCCAACTGTGAAGGCTTTCCTGTGTTTGTAGACCTTTGAATCAAAGCAATGGAGGGAGCCAACCCTTAAATCATCAGCTTTCAAAACATACACTGGAGGAGGAATAAAATCACCCACAGATACATTTTAAAAAACCCTACTCCTAGCCATTATCCAGCCAGTAATAGCACTTCCAAAAGTCTATTATGAACATCAATAGTTCCTCTCCTCACCCCCAGTTCCTCTGAAGCTCAAATTCAGTTGCATGAGGTGGCATCTCTCTAAAAGCATCGGTCTTCCCCCTCCTCCCCCCGAAGAAATCCTGCTAAAAATAAAAAAAGGAAACCTATTCAAACAAGCGTTGATTGAAGCCAGGATAGGAAAAGGGGTTGGCTGGAAAAAGAAAAATCAATACCCCATTGCGCAGGAGACAATCTCTGTCTTTTATTTTTTCCAAAAGAGACCATGAATAATGGGCCTGCGGTAAAAAGCAGCGGCTCTCTCGGCTTGTTCAGAAGGCATTGAGGAGGTCAACTGAATAGATAGCGCTCCCTAGGATGCTTCTCCAAAGAGAGAATATGGCAAGAGATTTTGGATTTGGAACAGGAATAAGAGCTGGTGGAGGCATTCTGGAATATTCATGGCTGAGTTTAGCAAATGCCTTTAAAAGGTGCCCACTCTCCCCACTCTCCCGAAAGGTCAACGCACAAGATGCCGATGATACCCAGCTATACATCTCCACCCCATGTCCAGTCAGCAATTTTGTATTGTCCATTTTGTCGCATCCTTCCAGCCTAAGACTATTATGAAGCAGTGGAAGTGATGTGCCGGTGCCTGGAGGCTGTTGGGGCCTGGATGGGTGTCAACACACTCAAACTCAACCCAGACAAGACAGAGTGGCTGTGGGTCTTGCCTCCCAAGGACAATTCCATCTGTCCGTCCATTACCCTGGGGGGAGAATCATTGACCCCCTCAGAGAGGGTTCGCAACTTGTGCGTCCTCCTCGATCCATAGCTCACATTAGAGAAACATCTTTCAGCTGTGGCGAGGGGGGCATTTGCCCAGGTTCGCCTGGTGCACCAGTTGCGACCCTATTTGGACCGGGAGTCACTGCTCACAGTCACTTATCACCTTGAGGCTCGACTACTGTAACGCTCTCTACATGGGGCTACCTTTGAAAAGTGTTCGGAAACTTCAGATCGTGCAGAATGCAGCTGCGAGAGCAATCATGGGCTTCTCTAAATATGCCCATGTCACACCAACACTCCGCAGTCTGCATTGATTGCCGATCAGTTTCCGGTCACAATTCAAAGTGTTGGTTATGACCTATAAAGCCCTTCACGGCACTGGACCAGATTACCTCAGGGACTGCCTTCTGCCGCACGAATCCCAGTGGCCAGTTAGGTCCCACAGAGTGGGCCTTCTCCGGGTCCCGTCAACTAAACAATGTCGTTTGGCGGGACCCAGGGGAAGAGCCTTTTCTGTGGCGGCCCCAGCCCTCTGGAACCAGCTCCCCCCAGACATTAGAATTGCCCCCACCCTCCTTGCCTTTCGTAAGCTACTTAAAACCCACCTCTGCCGCCAGGCATGGGGGAATTAAGATTCCTTCTCCCCCTAGGCCTTTACAATTGTATGCATGGTATGTTTGTATGTATGTTTGGTTTTGTAAATTAAGGGGTTTTAATTCGCTTTTAGTATTGGATTATTATTGTACACTGTTTATGATTGCTGTTAGCCGCCCTGAGTTTTCGGAGAGGGGCGGCATATAAATCCAATAAAACTTGAAACTTGAAACTTGAGCTTGGGAAGTTCTTTTGCACATTCTTGTCACATTCAGACACATTCAGACAATTCAGTTTCTATATTCAGCGTTTCAAATATGGAAGTCCACATATAGTTTATAGTACCGTATTTCTCAGAGTATAAGATGCACTTTAGTTTTGGGGGAGGAAAATAGGGAAAAAAATCTGCTTACCAGGTATTCATCCGGCTAGCGTCCTTAGCCAGCACATTATTTTATCCCCTGATTAGGGCTTTAAAAAAACTTTATTCGGAGAGAGTAACAATGAAAGAGCTTGCAAGCCAGTAAGAGCTGGGAACATTGTTAGCACCTGGAAAGAAACATTCGGAGCAAGTAGAGCAATGGAAAAAAACCTGAAAAGACTTAAGGGTTGGAAAACATTCTTTGCAGAGAGTAACAATGAAAGAGCATGCAAGGTAAGAGCTGGGAAGATTGTTAGCACCAGGTTAGGGCTGGAAAGAAACTTATTTGGAGCAAATTACAGCAATGAAAAAAAAACCCTGCAAAGACTTAGGGCTTGGAAAACATTCTTCACAGAAAGTAACAATGAAAGAACCTGCAGGATAAGAGCTGGGATGATTGTTAATAGCTAGTTAGGGCTGAAAAATTTTTTTTTTGGTCAGGTAGAATAGAATGGAATAGAATTTTATTGGCCAAATGTGATTGGACACACAAGGGATTTGTCTTGGTGCATATGCTCTCAGCGTACATAAAATAAAATATACATTTGTCAAGAATCATGTGGTACGACACTTAATGATTGTCATAGGGGTCAAATAAGCAATGAAGAAGCAATATTAATAAAAATCTTAGGATATAAGCAACAAGTTACAGTCATACAGTCAACATGGGAGGAAATGGGTGAAAGGAATGATGAGAAAAACTAGTAGAATAGAAGTGCAGATTTAGTAGAAAGTCTGACAGTGTTGAGGGAATTATTTGTTTAGTAGAGTGATGGCGTTCAGAAAAAAACTGTTCTTGTGTCTAGTTTGATTATTTTTTCTTTTTTCCCCTTCTGGGCTCTGGGTTTTTCCTGCCGCAATAAATGAGGTTGAATGTGTATAATTTTAGAAGAGTTGTGTGTGTGTGTACATACACATACAGTTTATATAGTAGTGTATATTTTTGTGTGTCTGTGTGTAATATGTATGTACACATGTGGCATATATATACATAGAATTAAATAGTTTATTTTAACCCCTGATTAGGGCTTTAAAAAAACTTTATTCAGAGAGAGTAACAATGAAAGAGCTTGCAAGCCAGTAAGAGCTGGGAACATCATTAGCACCTGGAAAGAAACATTTGGAGCAAGTAGAGCAATGGAAAAAACCCTGAAAAGACTTAAGGGTTGGAAAACATTCTTTGCAGAGAGTAACAATGAAAGAGCCTGCAAGGTAAGAGCTGGGAAGATTGTTAGCACCTGGTTAGGGCTGGAAAGAAACTTATTTGGAGCAAGTTAGAGCAATGTTCAGTAAGAGTAAATAGATAGGGAAATTGCATCTCTTTGAGGCGAGGAGAGGCCAGGCACCCTAACCCTAAGTCAAACTCTTGACGTGAGTGACGTCAAGTTGGCCACCTATAAGCCAGTCACATGACCTTTAAGCCACCACCTGGTCACATGATCACCAAGCCACTCCCACCTGGTCACGTGGCCAGCAAGTCACACCCACAGAATAAGCCACACCCATGGTATGGTAGTAAAAAATGTTGCAGTCCTTCACTGATTATGCCTGGGACTCTGATTTAATTTTGGATGCTATCTGGAACCTTTACAAATACTGGGAAAATCATAGCTTTGACTATATAGAATAGAAATGATGTATCTGCTATTTCATCTGCTCCATAGGTTTGTCACATCTTTCCTCCCGAGCAATCATGAAACATAATTCACTTATTCTATGCCAGGAAACAATGTAGCTCCGTTCACACAGACAGCACATTTAATAGGATGATTAAACTGACCTATTTTCTGGGTTTCCATAATATATTGAACTGTAAAGTAACTGTACGAGCTGGGTTTCTCCCCAACCTGCTAAACCTTAATCAGCTTACGAAGCTTAAGACGGATCAATACGGCTAAGCAAAGATTTGATTTGGAGATTCGGTTTAAACCTTTTTTTATTTGACTCGCCAAATTAATCTGACTTTCTCAATTAGACCAGTGATTCTGATGGAATTGTCAATTGGGTGTCTTTGATTCGTGGGTTTGAAGGATCTGTAAAAAGTTTATTTTGTTTTATATTTTTGTCTCTGTTTGTTAAGTCCGATGGAAGAATATGATCCTGAACTTGGAATGGAAGTATTGTATGTCTTTTTTTAAAATGGGTATCTATTTGCACTGTTGATTCGGAATGAATCAAGAAACAAAATTAAATCAAGAGAGTTCATTGTTAACTCATTGGGCAGATTTATCAGTGAGGTCTTTCTTGACTTGGTAGAATAAGTTCAGATTAAAAGACTTGGAAGGGACCTTGGAGGTCATCTAGTCCAACCCTGCCCAAAGAGGAAACTCTATACCGGTGATGGTCAACCTATGGCATGGGTGCCACAAATGGGATGTGGAGCCATATTTCCTGGCCCATGAGCAGTTGCCCTAGCTGAGTCCATAGAAAGGGGTGGCATACAAATCTAATCAATAATAATAATAATAATAATAATAATAATAATAATAATAATAATAATTTGTGCCAGCCAGCTAATTTTTGGCTTGCACAGAGGTCCTGGGAGGGTGTTTTTGGCTTCCAGAGAGCCTCCTGGGGTATGGGGGAGGGCATTTTTACTCTCCCCCAGCTCCAGGGAATCCTTTGGAGCCTGGGGAGGGCAAAACACGAACCTACTGGGCCCACTAGAAGTTGGGAAACAGGCCATTTCCGGCCTCCAGAGGGCTTCCGGGGGGCAGGGGAAGCTGTTTTTGGCCTCCCCAGGCACTGAATTATCTATCTATCTATCTATCTATCTATCTATCTATCTATCTATCTATCTATCTATCTATCTATCTATCTATCTATCTATCTATCTATCCATCCATCCATCCATCCATCCATTCATTTATTTATTTATTTTGTCCAATACACAATGAGGGTTTTAGTGGGTATATATCTATACACACATAGTAAAATACAGGATGAAGGTTATAGAGGAGATACCCATAGTAAAATATATCTAAGAAATAATAGAAAAGAAGATATAGGAATAGAACATATCAATGAAAGAATAGAAGAAGGGATATAGGAATAGAAGAAAGGTATAGGAGATATAGGAGAGCAATAGGACAGGGGACGGAAGGCACTCTAGTGCACTTGTACTCACCCCTTACTGACCTCTTAGGAATCTGGATAGGTCAACTGTAGATAATCTAAGGGTAAAGTGTTGGGGGTTTGGGGATGACACTATGGAGTCCGGTAATGAGTTCCACGCTTCAACAACTCGGTTACTGAAGTCATATTTTTTACCGTCAAGTTTGGAGCGGTTAATATTAAGTTTAAATCTGTTGTGTGCTCTTGTGTTGTTGTGGTTGAAGATGAAGTAGTCGCCGACAGGCAGGACGTTGCAGCATATGATCTTGTGGGCACTCACACATGTATAATAGCGGGCACCCATGCTCTTTCGGCACCTGAGCTAAAAAGGTTCGCCATCACTGCTCTACACCATTTCTGACAAATGGTAGTCCTGTCCCTTCTTGAAAGTTTCCAGTGATGAAGCTCTCACAACATCCGGAGGCAACTTCTGTTGATTGCTTCTCACTGTCAGAAAATGTATCCTTATTTCTAGGTTGAATCCTTAATGAGTTTCCATCCATTATTCCTTGTTTGGCCTTCAGAGATTGGACAACCTCTTGTCTGAAATGGTGTAGGGCAGTGATGGCAAACCTTTTTCCCCTTGGGTGCCGAAAGAGTGGGTGCATGTGCTATTGCACATGCATGCATGCCCACACCCATAGTTCAATGCCTGGGGAGGGCGAAAACAACTTCCTCCACCTCCTGGAGGCCCTCTGATGGCTAGAGAAAAACCTTTCAGCTGTGGCGAAGGGGGGCGTTTGCCCAGGTTCGCCTGGTGCGCCAGTTGCGGCCCTATTTGGACCGGGAGTCATTGCTCACAGTCACTCATGCCCTCATCACCTCGAGGCTCGACTACTGTAACGCTCTCTACATGGGGCTACCTTTGAAGAGTGTTCAGAAACTTCAGATCGTGCAGAATGCAGCTGCGAGAGCAATTATGGGCTTCTCTAAATATGCCCATATTACTCCAACACTCTGCAGTCTGCATCGGTTGCCGATCAGTTTCCGGTCACAATTCAAAGTGTTGGTTATGACCTATAAAGCCCTTCATGGCACCGGACCAGAATATCTTCGGGACCACCTTCTGCCGCACGAATCCCAGCGACCGGTTAGGTCCCACAGAGTCGGCCTTCTTCGGGTCCCGTCGACTAAACAATGTCGTCTGGCGGGACCCAGTGGGAGAGCCTTCTCTGTGGTGGCTCTGACCCTCTGAAACCAGCTCCCTCCTGAGATTAGGATTGCCCCCACCCTCCTTGCCTTTCGTAAACTCCTTAAAACCCACCTCTGCCGTCAGGCATGGGGGAATTGAAACATCTCCCCTTGCCCATGTTGTTTTGGTGTTTGATTGATTGTGTGCTTGTTTTTTATATATATTGGGATTGTTTTATGAATTTCTTAACTTAAAATTGTAATTGGATTGGTGGGTATAGGATTTGTCACTATGTACTGCTTTATGCCATTGTTGTGAGCTGCCCTGAGTCTATGGAGAGGGGCGGCATATAAATCCAATAAATCTAATCTAATCTAATCTAGAAATGGCCTGTTTCCCAACTTCTGGTGGGCCCAGTAGGTTTGTGTTTTGCCCTCCCCAAGCTTCAAGGCTTCCCTGGAGCTGGGGGAGGATAAAAATGCCCTCCCCATCCCCACCGGAGGCTCTCTGGAAGCCGAAATTGTCCTCCCAGACCCTCTGCGCGAGCCAAAAATCAGCTGGCCAGCACACACATTGGAGCTGATCTAGGACAATGTCTCATGCGCCAGCAGATATGGCTCCGTGTGCTACTTCTGGCACCCATGTCATAGGTTTGCCAACACTGTTGTAGGATCTCCTGCTTTTGTGAGGGTTTGAACTAGACGACCTCCTATGTTGCTTCCAACTCTCTTACTGTGTTATTCTCTTCTTTAAGAAGCTTCTCTGGTTGGCGCGGCTGTATCTTAATTTGTGTCTACGGTTGAATTTTGTGTGATATGCAAGCCTAAACGAACAGTTTCAGTCCAAATTCACTTTGTAAATTTGTATATTTGTAGAAATGGAATTTGAATTGTAAACATTGAATGATATATGTTGTACATCTTCAAGCTATCATAAAAATGCATTTTGGTTGTTGTTTTTTTTACAATATATTTTATTAAATTTTCTGAAAATAGACAAAACGGACAAACATACATTTAACATAAAAGTGGGGTTGTATCTTCCCCGCTTATTCTTGAAGTAAAATTTCAATACAAAAAAGAATACATTCAAAAAGGTTTAAAATCAACATTAAATGAAAAGAAGAAATTTGGTTAACTTTTTATATTAAATCTTCATACATTGTAATTCATAACTCTTAAATCTTATCCCTAATAAGTCTAACATAACACTCAAATCATAGCTCTACTAATACAATACTATTATTTATTTATTTATTTTTACTGTTAATGTTAATATTTCTTCTTGTTTATCCATATATACACTTTGTTTCATATCTCATAAAATTCTGTTTCTTCTTGATCTTTTAACCGTCTTGTCATCATATCCATTTTAGCACAATCTAATATTTTTTTAATAACTTC
The DNA here is from genome assembly GCF_031021105.1 of Erythrolamprus reginae. Classification (NCBI taxonomy): domain Eukaryota; kingdom Metazoa; phylum Chordata; class Lepidosauria; order Squamata; family Dipsadidae; genus Erythrolamprus; species Erythrolamprus reginae. Next base: position 347,165,602 of record NC_091951.1, read on the forward strand.
CTCTTCTTTGGGGATGTTTTCCCCTTTCCAATTTTGCGCATATGTTATCCTGGCTGCAGTCAAAATATGAATAACTAAATGTAAAATTTCTTTCTTATATTTCTGATTGGTTATACCCAGTAAGTAAAACTCCAGGGTTATTTCTATCTCCTGTTTTACTATTTCTTTTATTATTCATTCTATCACTTTCCAGTAAAGCTTAGCTTTGCTACACATCCACCATTGATGGTAATAGGAACCTATTTCCTTCTTACATTTCCAGCATAATGGAGATGTCTTTGGGAACATTTTTGCTATCCTATTTGGTGGGAGGTGCCACCTATAGAACATTTTAATTTGATTTTCTTTTAGGGAAACTGATTTTGTCATTTTCCAATTTGATGTCCAAACATTTTCCCATGTATTTATATCTATTTCTTTACCGATATTTTTGCACCAACTTATCATGTTGTCCTTTAATGTCTTTTTTTTTTAATCTACCAAGAATATAGGGGGTTTTTTTTGGCAAAGCTTACCAATATCCTACAGATATACAGAAATTAGACTATTTCTATGGATGTTCCATGTGAAGTAGAAATGCCAGCTTTGTTTTCCATTCTGCTTTGGGCAACGTTTCAACAGTAATTCTAACTTCCAGAAACTGGATCTCCCAAAGTTCTTAGGGAATGAAAAAAAACATTATTGATGAAACCTGGAGAACAACTTTGAACCAAAATAAACACTAGTGGCCTGGAATGTCTATATGGAAACAATTTGGACTGGTAGCACAATATAATATTTCTTTTTCTGGAACTGAGCCAATTAAGAATTCAAGTAGAAGGAATCACCTCTTTGATTTTTCTTCCCACCCCCCCATTCAATTTTTTATATTTCTATTCATAAAGTTAAGATACAAACTCCAAAAGAACCCCCCCCCCCAAAATATAAGAACAAGCCAAAGACATTAGAAATGTGCAGTTAAAAACACATGTACATAGATTATTCTTCCAGTTGAACACCGATAAATATATTTCAACAATAATAGTCTCTCCCCACCCTCCCACTGTGAAACAGACCCACAATTACAACCCAACCAATTTGACTTGGCATCGATTGGCCTAAAATCACCCAGCTGGTTTTCATGCCTAAGGCTGGAATGGAATGGGAAAATAGAAGGGAATGGAGTGGAGTGGAATGGCATGGCATAGAATGTATCTACGAGACTGCCTTCTGCCGCATGAATCCCAGCGACCAGTTAGGTCCCACAGTGTTGGTCTCCTCCGGGTCCCGTCAACTAAACAATGTATTTGGCGGGACCCAGAGGAAAAGCCTTCTCTGTGGCGGCTCCGACCCTCTGGAATGAGCTCCCTCCAGAGATTAGAACTGCCCCCACCCTCCTTGCCTTTCGTAAACTCCTTAAAACCCACCTCTGTCGTCAAGCGTGGGGGAACTGAGACATCTCCCCCTGCCTGTGTAGTTTTCTGTGTATTATATGACTGTATGTATGTTTTTTATATATTGGGGTTTCTTGTTTTTAGACTTTTTAAATGTATTATTGTTATTTTAGAGTTTAACTATTAGATTTGTCATTATATATTGTTTTTATCATTGCTGTGAGCCGCCCCGAGTCTACGGAGAGGGGCAGCATACAAATCTAATAAATAATAATAATAATAATAATAATAATAATAATGTAATGTAATGTAATATAATGTAATGTAATGTAATGTAATGTAATGGAATGGAATGGAATAGAATAGAATAGAATAGAATTGGATGAGAACAGAAGAGAAGAGAACAGAATAGAATTTTAGAATAGAATAGAATGGAATGGGATAGGATAGGATAGTTAAGCATAGAATAACATAGCATAGCATAGCGTAGCGTAGCGTAGCGTAGCGTAGAGTAGAGTAGAGTAGAGTAGAATAGAATAGAATAGGAATAGGAATAGGAATAGGAATAGAATAGAATAGAATAGAATAGAATAGGTTGGAAGGGACCTTGTGGATCAACAAAACCCTCGCCCAAGCAGGAAACCCTACACTTGTGATGGCAAACCTATGGCACACGTGCCAAAGGTGGCATGGGGAGCCATATTAGAAGGCACATCAGACTTTGCCCTGTGCCATCTACAGAGTGCATGTGCATGCTGGCCAGCTGATTTTTGGCCTTGGGAAAAGCCGCTTCGCCTTCCTGATGCTGCAGGGAAGTTTCCCTGAAGCTTCAGAGGCAAAAAAATTCACCCAACAGACAAACAAGAAGTTCGGGAAAAGGCACTTCCGGTTTTCCTGTTGTGCTGTTTTTTGCACTCTGGAGGGTTCAGAGAAGCTTCCTGAAGCCCCGGAGTGCAAAAAACAGCACAACGGGCAAACCGGAAGTGCATTTTCCCAAACTTCTGGTTTGCCCATTTGGGCATTTTTTTTTTCATGTAAGGAAATATGACGAAGGGTATGTAGGATTTGGCTTCACTGTGACTATGGTGGGAGACGAGGAAAGACCGGTATGTTTACTGTATCTAAAAATGTTGTTAGTGAACAGCATGAAGCCAAATAAATTAAGGCGTCACTTAAACACATTACACCCCAATCATGCTGATAAGCCGCTTGAGTTTTTTCAGCGAACACATGCTGAATATTGCAAATAATTGTCCAGGTGGAGAATTGGGTGGGGGCATGTGAAAGGTCTACTTCTTCCTAGGGGGGTTGTAACAGAAAATAATGGAGAAACACTGGACTAGAAGACCTCCAAGGTCCCTTCCAACTCAGTTCTTCTGTTAATCTCTGTGCTGCTGAAGACGCATTTGCAGCCAGTTCTGTGCAAAGCTGTATAGGTTCCCCCACCCCCATTTCTTGAAGAGCAGAAGCATGTTTACATTCTTAGCATTCCTGTCCAGGCCTCAGATTAATTCCCTTCTGCTGGGCTGATGTTCTCCTGCCGCTAACAAAGCCGTGACAAACACTGTAGGAGGAAAGAGAAAAGAAATTCATCGGAATTGTGATAGGTTAGAGCAAGGGGAAGAGAACAGCAAAGATACATTTTCATAGAGACAATGTCTTTCACTTAAGAAGTAGGAAAACCACATGGGTGTAGAAGGGGAGGTGTTAGTGGAGAAGGGGAGAGGGAAGGAGAGGGAGGGAGGGAGGAGAGAAGGAGAGGGAAGAGAGAGGAAGGGAGGGAGGGAGAGGGAAGGAAGGAAGGGAGGGAGGGAGAGAGAGAGGGAGGGAGGGAAGGAGGCCAACTTGGGGGGAAGGGAAAGGAGGGAATGGAAAAGAGGAAAGACGAGAAGGGAAGGAAAAGAAGAGGAGAAGGAGAAGAGAAGAGAGGAGCAGGAGAAAGAGAAAAGAAGAGAAGGAGAAGGAGAAGGAGAAGAGAGATGAGAAGAGAAGGAGGAGAAGGAGAAGGAAGGAAGGAAGGAAGGAAGGAGAAGGAAGTTAGGATATTCCTTCCCCAAGGCCATTACAAGTTATATATGGTATGTTTGTGTGTATGTTTGGTTTTTGTAATAAGGGTTTTTAGTTGTTTTATTAAATTGGATTGTTACATGTTGTTTCTTATCATTGTTGTTAGCCACCCCGAGTCTGCGGAGAGGGGCGGCATACAAATCCAATTAATAATAATAATAATAATAATAATAATAATAATAATAATAATAATGAGAAGAGGCTTTGAGATAACAGTTACTTGCAAATTACGGTAAGTATTTGTAAACATTAGGATATGGTTGCAAAAGCGATAAATGATTTCTAGAGTTGCACTATCCAAATTACAATTTTTAAACCATGTATTGATTAGATTTGATATTAAGTATGTTTGGATATCTGGACAAGACATGAAAAATTCAAACAAACTTGAAAAAGATCAAAGAACATCGAGAAACACCATGTACTGGAAAGGAAATCTAATGTCCCAGGGGTACTTCTTTTTTACTGGACGTCTTCAAGAGAAGACTAAACCTCTTCTGCCTGCCTGAATGTTTCAATCTGGAGTCCTACACTCAGCAAGAGGATGGTCCTCATGGTCGCAGAAGTCTAGTTCTGAGGATGTAACGATTGTCGTGAGCAATGCAACCCGGAAAATGAATATGTAATTGGGAAATATCAGAGTTTGTTGCAGAAAATTAAATCCAGAAAGCACACCCAGGCAGACTGATGCAGCAGGATTCATTTAAATAAGAAACGTCTTCATATACAAGATCTACTTTATATACTATATCTACAATACTAAGGTAGATTCTTCTTCAAGCAATTACAAGCAAACACACAGGCAGGAGAGAACAGTTAGTTTCATTTCACAGTTCCGAGTGGACTGAGTCACACCCAGCCTTCTAGCTTCAGTTTTGATTCTCTGCACAGAGTCAGATGTGTTTATCTCCCATTGGGTGACCTTGTTACCATAGGCTGGGATTCGTGCAGCAGAAGGCGGTCCCTGAGATAATCTTGGATGGCCATTTGTCCAAAGCGTTGTAGGGTCTCTTGCTTCAATTCAATTCAATTCAATTCAATTTATTGGATTTATATGCCGCCCCTCTCCGAAAACTTGGGCAGGGGGCTGGACTAGATGACTTAAAAGGTCTCTTCCAACTCGAATGAATGAATGAAAGAAAGAAAGAAAGAAAGAAACAAAGAATGAAAGAAAATTATCCTTAGGGTCAAAGAGAAGAAACTGGGAAGCTACCCAAGTGGGGCAATCACATTCTGTTTCTTCTTGGTGCCATTTTTGAGAAGCCACCTCTGACCCTAGAGGTAACAGACAGTAGGATCCATCTATTAGTGGTCGAGGCCTCTCTGGAGGTCTGTTGTGGCAGAAGTCATTTGTTGCTTGGAAGGGTGCCTAAGCCGCTTGCCTCCACAAGGCTCACAGTGCACACTTGTAAATAAACCCAGCTATTACACAACATACAAGCAGGAGCAGATGGTAGTAACAAGCCTCCAGTGAGGTAGCCAGGAATCCAGCTGTTGGAATAGAATGGTGTCTTTTTCCCTTTCTCTCCTTCTTTCCTTCCTTCCCTTCCTTCCCTCCCTTTCATTCTCTTTTCCTCACTTTCTCTCTCTCCCTTTTTCTCCCCTCTCCCTCCCCCTTTCATTCTCTTCCCCCCTTTGTCTCTCTCCCCTTTCTTTCCTTCTCTCTCTCTTTCTCTCTCTTTTTCTTTTCCCCTCCCTCCCTCTCATTCTCTTTTGCTCCCTTTGCCTCCTCTCTCTACCTTTTTCTCTCCTCCCCCTCTCTTTCTCTTTCCCCCTTTGTCTCTCTCCTTCTCTCTCTCCTTCTCTCTCTTTTTCCTCCCAGTCTTTCCATCTCCCTTCTCTATTTCTCTTTTCCCCCTCTCTCCCTCCCTCTCTCCTCTCTCTTTTTCCTCCCCATCTGTCCATCTCCCTTCTCTCTTTCTCTTTCCCCCCTCTCCTGCCCTCCCTCTCATTCTCTTTTCCTCCCTCTGTTTCCCTCCATCTCTCTTTCTCTTTCTCCCTTTTCCCTCCCTCCCTCCCGCTCATTCTCTTTTCATCCCTTTGCCTCCTTCTCTCTCTCTCTCTTTTCTCCCTTTGTCTGTTCATCTCCCTCCACTCTCCTTCTCTTTTCTGCCCTCTGCCTCTCCTTCTCTCTCTCTCTCCCTCTCTCTCCTTTCCTCTCCCCCCCCCAGTATGTGTGTGCCTGTGGAAGCATGAAAAGATGTGCCTATGATACTGTTATTAAACTAGCCTGGAGAGAAGGCAAAACTCTCTCTCTCTCTCGCACACATATGTACACCGACAAGTTCTCTATTGCAACATATTTTCATTTCCTTGGAGAGAACAGGCGAATGGAGGATTCCCTTATGTTGGGAACAGTAATTCTCATCTGGTAAATATCCTTTTCGAAAGGACCAGGAAGCTTAGAAAGGCTATTTGCAGAAATCTAGTCTTTTAACCCTAACCCTAACCTTCCCTTCCCTCTATTCCTTTTCCTCCTGGAATTGACCTTCGTTCCTTCCTTCCTTCCTTCTCTCCCTCTTCCCTTCCTTCCTTTCTCCATCCTTCCTTCCCTCCCTCTCTCATTTCTTTTTTTCCTCCCTCCCTCCTTTGGTCTCCCTTCCTTCCTCCCTCCTTCCCTCCCTTCTTCCCTCCCTCCCCTCCTTTCTCCATCCTTCCCTCCCTCCCTCATTTCTTTTTTCCTCCCTCCCTCCTTTGGTTTCCCTCCCTCCCTTCCTTTCTTTCTCCATCCTTCCTTCCTTCCCTCCCTCCCTCATTTCTTTTTTCCTCCCTCCCTCCTTTGATCTCCCTTCCTTCCTTCCTTCCTTCTTTCCTCATTTTTTCCTCCTCCCTCCTTCCTTTGGTCTTCCTTCCTTCTTTCTCTCCCTCTTTCCTTCATTCCTTTCTCCATCCTTCCCTCCCTCCCTCATTTCTTTTTTCCTCCCTTCCTTCTTTGATCTCTCTTCCTTCCTTCCTCATTTTTTCCTCCTCCCTCCTTCCTTTGGTCTTCCTTCCTTCTTTCTCTCCCTCTTTCCTTCATTCCTTTCTCCATCCTTCCCTCCCTCCTTTCTTTTTTCCTCCCTCCCTCCTTTCTTTTCTCCCTCCTTTCCCTCCTTCTCTCCCTCCCTCCCTCCTTCCCTCCCTCTCTCCCTTCCTTCTCTCCCTCCCTCCCTTTCTCTCTCCCTTCCCCATCCCTCCCTCACTTGTCCCTCCCTCCCACAGAATCATAGAATAACAACAGAATAACAGAAGATTTGGAAAGGACCTTGGAGGTCTCCGCATCCAACTCCCTGCTCCCTCCCTCCCTGGCTCTGACCTTCTTCCCTGCCACTAGCATACCACCATGTATGTGTCATTGGGTTGGGCGGAGAGTGGAAGAGACAGTGCTGTAATGAAATCCAGGTTTCATCTCAGGGCCCGGGTTCTTTGGTCTCTCTCTCTCTCTCCCCCAACACACACCAGCCTCCCCCCGCCCCAGTCCATTTTAATCCGGCCCATATGAAGGGAACGGGTCTCTTTATTTTATGTAAGACGAGCTACATGACAGGTGGGACAGTGCCAAAGATTTTTTCCCCCCTTTGGTTTTTGCCAAAGCAGAATTGTTGACTGTAACCGATACAGGCATCGACTGAAGCCAAGGTGTAATTTGCTGACTTTCGTTGCCAAAGGCAATGGAGGAGCATTTAAGCCCAAATACAGGGTGGAAAAAAAAATCCTGCAATATAAACAGATATAGGGAGGGAGTCACGCACACACACACTGTCTCCAAACCAAGACATAGGCAGCACAAGCCACCCAAAAAGGAAAAGATGGAGTTTATAGTTTCCTGACGGTCTGAATCAACAAATGCCAGGAGAACAGCGGAAGAATAGAATAGAATAGAATAGAATAGTGTTGTGGTTAGCTCTGGCTCTGCTCCTGCCCCAAGGACTGTGGATGTGGGGGAGACATCCACATGCTGCAGGCCTGTTTTGCCCCCGGTGGAATCTGCTGATGAAGGCTCCTCTGACCAAGAAGACATGAGTGACAGGGAGGAGGAGAGTGTGGCAGACAGCTCAGAAGGAGATCAAGTATCTAGCTCCTCCTTGGATTCAGAACAAGAGTTAATGATACAGCCACGCATGCGGAGAGCGATGCATAGGCAGCAACAACTGAGAGATTATTATCAAAGAAAATGAGGCCACCTGTGGTTGGGTGGGGCTGGGGTCATTAGTGAGGCTGCTATAAAGAGCAGCCTGTGGGTTTGGCCATTGTGGAGGATTATCTGATCGTTGTGTTTCGTGACTGCTTTACTGACTTTGACTTTTTGTGTGCTGATTTTCCCCCGCTTTGAAACTAAACCAGAGCAAAGTGTGTGTCACTTTGTGAAAGAAGAAGGACTGTGAATTGTCTCACAGCTGCAAGATAAGTATCACAGAACTGATAAGGGACTTGTACAAATTACCAGTTTGTTTGGAGACGAGTGCTCTTTGCTATACCAAAAGAGGGCTTAGTTTAAGTGAATTTTCATTATAAAAACATTGTTTTGAATTTTCAAACGTGTGTGTGTCTGAAATTTGTACCTGTGAATTTTTGGGAGGAGTCTACCAGAGAGCCCGACAGAACAGAATAGAATAGAATAGAATAGAATTTTTATTGCCCAAGTGTGATTGGACACACAAGGAATTTGTCTTGGTGCAGATGCTCTCAGCGTACATAAAAGAAAAAGATACATTTGTCAAGAATCATGGGGTACAAGAAGAACGTATGTTTCGCATGTGCCAACTCTGAGGATTGGTAGCATCAGGTTAAGGTTCGACAATAGAGGTATAACAAGCAGGAAGAGGGAGATTGTGATCCCCTTATATAGAGCGCTGGTGGGACCCCACTTGGAATACTGTGTCCAGTTCTGGAGACCTCACCTACAAAAAGATATTGACAAAATTGAATGGGTCCAAAGACGGGCTCCAAGAATGGTGGAAGGTCTTAAGGAGGCGCTAAATTAAGCTACAATGTGGGGAATTTGTGGAGAAAGTGTATTATGAACACAGCAGTTGGGATTTAGAACACAGAACACAGAATAACAGAGTTGAAAGGGACCTCAGAAGTCTTCCAGTCCTAGCCCCTACACAGTGGAACCTCTACTTAAGAACTTAATTTGTTCCGTGACCAGGTTGTTAAGTAGAAAAGTTTGTAAGTAGAAGCAATTTTTCCGTAGGAATCAATGTAAGAGCAAATAATACGTGCAAACCCATTAGGAAAGAAATAAAAGCTCGGAATTTGGTTTGGGGAAGGAGAAGGAAGAAGAGGAGGAGGAGGACAGTTGCTGCCAAAGGAAGAAGTTGAATGAGGGGGATCAAAAAAATCAAAAAATTTAAGGCTTAAAAAAAGAGGAATCTGAGGCGGCGAGGAGGAGGATGAGCCTCCCATACACCTGGCACGAGGCTGCCTCCCATACATTCTGCCAGAGAGAGAAACCCAGGCAGGCGAGAGGGTGGAACTTCCCGCTCCTTTGACTGAAAGGCGGCTGCTGCTGCTGCTGTTGCTGCTGCCTGCTTCCTCTTCCTTCCCATGCTGAAGGGCTCCCCTCTCCTCTCGCTCGCTCACTTTGTAGCCAGCACCTTTCCATCACTGTAGTGACTCCTCGTTGGGCCGAAGCCAAGTTGATCTGGCCGGGGCAAAGCGCCCCCTTTTGCCTTTCCTTGCCCAAACACTCCGGGAGGCAACCTCATGCCGGGTGTATGGGAGGCAGCGCGAGGGAGTCACCACACCCAAGTGATTTATTCCCTCTCCAAGCGCCCAGAAAAAGGAAAATGCTTCCTTCACTCTGGACAGCCAACTTTAAGCACCACTAAAAGGCGCCTCTAGCAGCCCAGAAAAGCCTGAGATGGATTAAAGGGGGAATGGCAGGAAACTCATCTGGCTTTTGAGCCGCTCTCAAATTTCCTGGGAAATTTTTCCGCGCTCAGGTTCTTAAGTAGAAAATGTTTTTTAAGAAGAAGCAAAAAAATCTTGAGCACTCAGTTCTTATCTAGAAAAGTTCTTAAGTAGAGGCGTTCTTAGGTAGAGGTACCACTGTACTTCTTTGCCGGCGCTACCGGACCATTCCCAGTGATTGGCACAGGGAAGGGTTAAATAAGGTTCAGGAGGGAAGTGTTTTAATAGGAAAGTAAACACAAGAACAAAGGGGCACAATCTGAGGTTAATTGATCAGAAGCAACGTGATAAAACATTATTTTACTGAAAGAGTAGCAGATGCTTGGAACAAACTTCCAGCAGACGTGGTTGGTAAATCCACAGTCACTGAATTTAAACATGCCTGGGGTTTTTTTTGTAATGTAAAACTATTATTTTAGATTTTAATCATTAGATTTGTTACCATGTATTGTTTTTATCACTGTTGTGAGCCGCCCCAAGTCTACAGAGATATAATAATAATAATAATAATAATAATAATAATAATAATAATAATAATAATAATAATAATAATAATAAACATATATCCATCCTAAGATAAAATACAGGAAATAGTATAAGGGCAGACTAGATGGACCACGAGTTCTTTTTCTGCCGTCAATCTTCTATGTTTCTATGTTTCTAGGTGTTTCCCTCATTGCCCGCTTTGATCAAACATTCAAGTCCTCTTCCATAAAAAATTTGGCGGATTGCTTTTAAATCCCCAGGGATAAAACATATTGTGTGAAATATAGGACTAAAATTTCATCCCCAAAGGAAAACGCTTATCGCGTGTTTCTTGGCGCACCGTATCTATGGAGGGTAATCATCTTGAGTTGAAGCCGATCAGGAATCCGGGAGAAAATTGACGTAGGGAAGAGAGTTTTCGGTAATATCATAAATCCATACTGCGAGAGGCTCATTTATTTCTTTTGAAGCTCATTCTCGGTCACAGATGTTGGCTGAAATTAATAGCAAGCAGTTGGCAGTAAAGGAGAATTACCTGAATATGCATTGTGAGTAAATGAAATTAATTAAAGATAATTGATAGGGACTAGGATTAATAATTAGGAATGGGCATAATTGAAATGTATTGAAATTGAATTAAACTCAATAACTCAGCTGCTATTAAATTTAATAGGAGCTAATTGATATTAATTGGATGCAATGTTTCACAAAATGCTCTTAAATAAATTTTTATAATTGGCTTTGTAAAACCTTAGTTTCTTCATAGTGAAAGTTACAGGAAGGAAGGAAGGAAGGAAGGAAGGAAGGAAGGAAGGAAGGAAAGGACAAATGGAAAGAAGGAAGGAAGGAAGGAAAGGACAAATGGAAAGAAGGAAGGAAGGAAAGGACAAATGGAAAGAAGGAAGAAAGGAAGGGAGGGAGGAAGGATAGAGAAGAGAGAGAAAAGGGAAGGGAAGAAAAGAGAAGGGAAGGAAGAGAAGGAAAGAAAAAGAAAGAGAAGGAAAGGGAAGTAAAAAAGAAACAGAAGGGAAGGGAAGAATTGAAAGGGAAAGAAAGGGAAGAGAAGGAAAGGGAAGTAAAAAAGAAACAGAAGGGAAGGGAAGAATTGAAAGGAAAAGAAAGGGAAGAGAAGGAAAGGAAAGAAAGGGAAGGGAGAATGGAAGTAAAGTAGAGAGGAGAGGAGAGGATATGGTTGTTAATCTGACCCAAAAGCCTATTTGTATCTTCTTATTTTAGGAAGTTGTTAGACTTATCTCTTTCTCTCTGAATCTTTCCATAATCAGTTAGTGATAAATTCCTGTAAATCTTTTTAGGTTTCAAAGCATGAGACCTTGGACATTGTTAGTTTCTCTTTAGAACTTCATTACTTCAGCTTAAAGCAGAAAAAAAAAGCACAGATTAATAATTACATTTCCCCCCAACCTACTTACCTAGCTAAGTCTTGCTTTCGGAGACAAGATAATTTCCTTTGATTAACTGCTAGAATATAATTATGAGATAGAAGCAGAGGCACGAGAACCATAATCTTGTCTCTCTATTAAAGGAAGTCAGAACACTTCACTCCTCGGAGGGAGACAGTGTGAAATATCGCTAAGCTAAAATAAAATTCAATATCAGGAATTTCATCTGGTTGCATGGTCTCTCAGAGGTCCCCTCTTCTGTTTTGCAGGCAGAAAAATTGCAGGGATTTGCAGAAACAGCATGTGAAGAATTCAGATCTGAACTGGGTATTTAATGAAAAGAAGGACCAGGGGAGGCATGATAGCAGTGTTCCAATATCTCAGGGGTTGCCACAAAGAAGAGGGAGTCAACCCATTCTCCAAAGCTCCTGAGGGTAGAACAAGAAGCAATGGGTGGAAACTAAACAAGGAGAGAAGTAACTTAGAACTAAGGAGAAATTTCCTGACAGTTAGAACAATTAATCCATGGATCAGCTTGCCTGCAGAAGTTGTGAAAGCTCCAACACTGGAAGTTTTTAATAAAAGTGGTGTAGGGTTTCCTGCCTAAGCAGGGGGTTGGACTAGAAGACCTCCAAGCTCCCTGCCAACTCTGTTGTTGTTGTTGTTGTTTATTCGCAAACAAGATTGATATGCTGGATTTCGTATCACAATATCACAAGTCGAACATTTCCCAAACATCTATTTATTTCTTTTATTTATTTATTCATTTATTCATTTGTCCAATACACAAATACATAGGAAGAAAAATAGACATGTAGTAATATATATAAGGGTAAAAGTGAACTTAGAGGAGAGGATATATGAAAGAAAGAAAATATATATGATAAGTGAGAGAAAGGAAAGACAATTGGACAGGACACGAAAGGCACACCACTGCAGTTATGTATGCCCCTTACTGGCCTCTTAGGAACCTGGAGAGGTCAATCGGGGAGAGTCTAAGGGAGAAATGTTGGGGGTTAGGGGTTGACACAACTGAGTCCGGTAATGAGTTCCACGCTTCGATAACTCGATTGTTGAAATCATATTTTTTACAGTCAAGTTTGGAGCGGTTCGTATTAAGTTTGAATCTGTTGCGTGCTCTTGTGTTGTTGCAGTTGAAGCTGAAGTAGTCATTGACCGGTAGGACGTTGCAGCATATGATCTTGTGGGCAATACTCAAATCATATTTTAGGCGCCGTAGTTCTAGGCTTTCTAGACCCAGGATTTTTCGTAGGATATTCTGTTTCGAGTGGAGGAGTGAAGGCTTCTTCTGGTGAAATATCTGTGGACATTTTCAAGGGTGTTGATGTCTGAGATGTGGTATGGATTCCAGACAGATGAGCAGTAGTCTAGGATGGGTCTGGCAAAGGTTTTGTAGGCTCTTGTGAGTAGTGTGAGATTGCCTGAGCAGAAGTTGCATAGGATCAGGTTAACAACTCTAGAAGCTTTTTTGGCGATATTGTTGCAGTGGGCTTTAGCACTTAGGTCATTCAATATTAGGATTGTATCATGTATTTTCTTATCATCTGCGCAGATCTAAATACGGTGGCCTTTTGCAACTGACAGATTGTGATTTTGTCAAAGTTTATTGTTTTCAAATCCCAGCTGAGGTCCTTTGGCAGAGCACCTAGTGTGCCGATTACTACTGGGACCACCTATACCGGTTTATGCCGGAGTCGAAGAGGGAGATTGTGATCCAGCTTTATAAAGAGCTGGTGAGACCCCATTTGGAATACTGTGTTCAGTTCTGGAGACCTCACCTACAAAAAGATAGTGACAAAATTGAACGGGTCCCAAGATGGGCTACAAAAATTGTGGGAGGTCTTAAGCATAAAACGTATCAGGAAAGACTTAATGAACTCAATCTGTATAGTCTGGAGGACAGAAGGAAAAGGGTGGACATGATCAAAACATTTAAATATGTTAAAGGGTTAAATAAGGTTCAGGAAGGAAGTGTTTTTAACAGGAAAGAGGGCATAATCTGAGGTTAGTTGGGGAAAAGACCAGAAGCAACATCAGAAAATATTATTTTACTGAAAGAGTAGTAGATGCTTGGAACAAACTTCCAGTAGACGTAGTTGGTAAATCCACAGTAACTGAATTGAAACATGCATGGGATAAACATATATCCATCCTAAGATAAAATACAGGAAATAGTATAAGGGCAGACTAGATGGCCCAGGAGGTCTTTTTCTGCCATCAGTCTTCTATGTTTCTATGTTTTTATGTCGTTGTAGTTCGATTTTAAGATCCTGATATCGACTAAGTTTTTCTTGTTGTTTCTCATCAGTTCAACTGTCACCTGCTATGGCGACATCAATGATCACACTTTTTTTCTTTTCCACAATTGTGAGGTCCGGTGTATTGTGTTCCAAAACCTTGTCAGTTTGAATTCGAATGTCCGAAAGTCCCCACTCGGTTAAAGACCTTGGTATACTAATAACAAAAGATTTAAGTGCCAAAGCCCACTGCAACAATATAGCCAAGAAGGCTTCAAGAGTTGTAAACCTAATCCTACGTAGCTTCTGCTCTGGCAATCTCACACTACTTACCAGAGCTTACAAAACTTTTGCCAGACCCATCCTCGAATACAGCTCATCTGTTTGGAACCCATATCGCATCTCAGACATTAACACCCTTGAAAATGTCCAAAGATACTTCACCAGAAGAGCCCTTCACTCCTCCACTTGAAACAGAATACCCTATGAGACTAGACTTTCAATCCTGGGCCTAGAAAGTTTAGAACTAAGACGCCTCAAACAAGATCTAAGTATTGCCCACAAGATCATATGCTGCAACGTCCTGCCTGTCGGCAACTACTTCAACTTCAACCACAACAACACAAGAGCACACAACAGATTTAAACTTAATATTAACCGCTCCAAACTTGACTGTAAAAAATATGACTTCAGTAACCGAGTTGTCGAAGCGTGGAACTCATTACCGGACTCCATAGTGTCATCCCCAAACCCCCAACACTTTACCCTTAGATTATCTACGGTTGACCTATCCAGATTCCTAAGAGGTCAGTAAGGGGCGAGTATAAGTGCACTAGATTGCCTTCCGTCCCCTGTCCTATTGCTCTCCTATATCTCCTATATATTCCTATATCTCTTCTTCTATTCTTTCATTGATATATTCTATTCCCATATCTTCTTTTCTATTATTTCTTAGATATATTTTACTATGAGTATCTCCTCTATAACCTTCATCATGTATTTTACTATGTGTATATTGATATATACCCATTAAAACAGTGTTCCCTATAATTTTTTTGGGGGGTGGGCGGAAAAGTATCGTGTTTGAGCGGCAGTCCCTTCTGGACTGGGCGGCACAGAAATAATAAATAAATAAACAAACAAACAAACAAACAAACAAACAAATAAATAAATAAAAAACCCACCCTGTTTTGCCTCAGAGAATTTCAAAATAAAATACTGTACTGTGTGTCTATAACAGTGAGCTCATAATAGGGCAACTCTATCAATATCAAAATGCCACTTAAATAGTTGAGCTAGTTTCAAACTAGATTTTGATTTTCTTTCTCTCTTCCTTACTCCCATTCTTTTTCTTTCTCTTTTCCTTCCTCTCTTTTTTCTATCTGTTTCTCTCTCTTCCTCTCTCTCTCCTTCCCTCTCACTCTTTCCCTCTCGGCTTCTGGGCAGGTTTGGAAAACTCTGAGTTGATGATGATTTTTAAGTGAGCGATTGCTCACTGCTCAGCTTAGAGGGAACTATGCATTAAAACCCTCATTGTGTATTGGACTTTTATATCCTTTCTTTATATATAATAACTCATGTCTATCCTCTTCAATATGTATTGTGCATTGGACAAAATAAATAAATAAATAAGTATTTTGGCATGCTTGTTTTCCACTACTTTCTCAGGTTTATGATCCCACCAGTTCTTTACCACTGGTAGGTGGTAGTTGTGGCATAGGTTCCACCGAAGCATCTGGGCCACATAGTTGTGCCTCTGTTTGTAGTCTGTCCGTGCAATTTTCTTCTAGCCACTGAGGTTGTGATTAATGTCAAATACCCTAACACTAACATGAAGGTCACTAAATCTACCCCATCCCCATCCTTACCCCTAACTCTATCCCTCCTCCTACTCCTAATTCAAATCTACCCCTACCATTAATTTTACTCCTACCCTAATACACCCTTAGCTGTTCGTTTTATGTGTGGCTTGTTTGGGTTGCATGATTATTTTTTAATAAGGGTTTTAAAAACTGTTTTAATATTGGATTTGTATATGATGTTTTTCTTGTTGTGAGCCATTCCGAGTCCTCAGAGATGGGCAACATACAAATCTAATAAATTATTATTATTATTATTATTATTATTATTATTATTATTTATTATTATTATTACATTACCCCTACTCCTAAGCCCACCTCTATCCTTAACCCTACCCTAACCCTAACTCCAACCCCAACTCCAATCCTAATACTAACCCTAACTCCAACCCTTACCCTAACTCAACTCTACCCCAATCCAAATCCTAACCTTTTAGTCAGTCTGATTTGTTTTTTTTTCCCAGACTCCAGGTTCTTTTTTTGTTACTTCAAAGAAATAGAAACATTAATCATAGGTACTTGTTCTGTCGGGCTCTCTGGTAGAATCCTCCCAAAAATTCACAGGTACAAATTTCACACACACACACACGGTTGAAAATTCAAAACAATGTTCTTTATAATGAAAATTCACTTAAACCAAGCCCTCTTTTGGTATACCAAAGAGCACTCATCTCCAAACAAACTGGTAATTTGTACAAGTCCCTTATCAGTTCTGAGATACTTAGCTTGCAGCTGTGAGGCAATTCAAAGTCCTTCTTCTTTCACAAAGTGAAACACACTTTGCTTTGGTTTAGTTTCAAAGCGGGGAAAAATCAGCACACAAAGGTCTAAGTCAGCAAGGCAGGCACGAAACAGATAATCCTCCACAATGGCCAAACCCACAGGCTGCTATTTATAGCAGCCTCACTAAATACCACAGCCCCACCCAACCACAGGTGGCCTCATTTTCTTTGATAATAATATCTCAGTTGTTGCTGCCTGTGCATCGCTCTCCGCATGCGTGGCTGTATCATTAACTCTTGTTCTGAATCCAAGGAGGAGCTAGATAATTGATCTCCTTCTGAGCTGTCTGCCCCACTCTCCTCCTCCCTGTCACTCATGTCTTCTTGGTCAGAGGAGCCTTCATCAGCAGATTCCACCGGGGGGCAAAACAGGCCTGCAGCATGTGGATGTCTCCCCCACATCCACATTCCTTGGGGCAGGAGCTGGGCCAGAGCAAACCACAACAGGTACTGCTTGTGACAAGATGCTTATTCAGAAGAGCCCCTTCTCTTGCTTCCATTCCTTACCAAGTCCCTGGTATGCTTGCTTGCTTGCTAATTGATTGATTGATTTAATTTGATTTGATTTTTATACAGCCCAACTCTCTGGGCAGCTTATAACTAAAAATATAACATCCAAATAGTACTAAAAGCCTATAAAACAGTTTAAAAACAATTAAAGCCTATGTATACCATTTGTGGCTGGATCTCAATGATTACCATCATCAGCCAGGTCTTTAACCCTTTTCAGAAGGCCATTAGAATGGGGGTAGTCCGGATCTCAGGAGGTAGCTGGTTCTAGAGAGTTGGAGCAGCCACAGAGAAGGCCCTCCCCCGTGGACTCGCCAGCCGACACTGTTCAGCTGACGGGACCTGGAGAAGACCAACTCTGTGGGCCCTTATCGGTCACTGGGAGCTATGTGGTAGAAGGCGGTCTCGGAGATAGTTTGGCCCTAAGCCATGTAGGGCTTTAAAGGTAATGACCAACACCTTGAATTGCATCTGGAGACCAATCAGGAGCCAATGCAGTCCGCAGAGGATTGGTTATGAATAGTGATGGGCGAACCCAACAATGTTCGAGTTTGGCAGGTTTGGCCGAATTTTACGCAAAATTCGGCCGAACCCAAACCGGACCCGAACTTGAACCCAAATGGGGAATCCCTCCCATGAAGAGATTCCATGGAATCCAGGAAGTGATCACCTTGGCGTCCTTAGCAACCTGCCCATTGATGTCAAATCTCCGCCCCCAGAATCTCTTCATGGGAGGGATTCCCCATCTCCTTCAAAGGGAGGTCTTCATGTAAAAATAAACATTGTTATTTTTACAAAAGGGGACACCACAGCGGCACTGCAAGCAAAGGGCGGTCCTTTCACATAAAAATAAATATCCTCCCTTTGAAGGAGTTGGGGAATCCCTCCCACGAAGAGATTCCGGTGGAAGAGCTTTGATGTCACTGGCAGGTTGCTAAGGACGCCAAGGTGATCACTTCCTGGATTCCATGGAATCCAGGAAGTGATCACCTTGGCATCCTTAGCAACCTGCCGGTGACGTCAAAGCTCCGAACGCCGAACATGACTGCGAACTTTGCCCGAAGTTTGGAAAAAAATGTGGTTCTTGTTCGGCATACCGAACACCGCAAAATTCGGTACGGACCCGAATTGTGCGGGTTCAGTTCGCCCATCACTAGTTACGAACCCTTCTGGGAAATTGCGAACAAGCGCTTAGCCCTTTCGTGATCATCGCAAAGACTTTCCAAGACTGTTGCATTGTTTATAAGAAGGAGAGGGGGGAAAATCAGTTTCTCTGAAAGGGAACCCAACCTTTGAATCATTTAAAACCTCTCTCAGCCAAGCGTCATTATTCCAGCGCTAAGTTATGCATCGACGATGTCACTTTTCCCACCAATCTTGGCAACAAAAGCATGGGACATTTATTTTCCTTGCTGTTGTCCCCCAAGAGTGTGGTTTCTTTGCAATAATTATATGATGCCTCACACACCAGTCCTGTGGAGGGAATGTGCTAATGTAATTGTTTCACGGCATTGTTGTTCAATAAATAATGGACCAAGTCTTTTTTTTTTTTTTTTGCCAGGCGAGGATTTCTGAGAAAGATGAACTTGTGAGCCCATCTTGCGTTTGTTCTCCACATCCATCGGGAAGTGGGTGGCAAGCAGGGGACAAAAGAAAAATAAATCACGGAAGGCTTTCATGGGAATGATTTAACGAATTCGCCTTTTGCAGGAGGCCAAAGACTCCCGCTTGTGTTCAGAGAAGGAGCTGAGAAGGTTAAGACTGAAGTGGAAACATAACAACAACAACAACAACAATAATAATAATTGTTGTGGTTAGCTCTGGCCCAGCTCCTGCCCCATCCACATGCTGCAGGCCTGTTTTGCCCCCGGTGGAATCTGCTGATGAAGGCTCCTCTGACCAAGAAGACATGAGTGACAGGGAGGAGGAGAGTGTGGCAGACAGCTCAGAAGGAGATCAATTATCTAGCTCCTCCTTGGATTCAGAACAAGAGCGATGCATGGGCAACAACAACTGAGAGATTATTATCAAAGAAAATGAGGCCACCTGTGGTTGGGTGGGGCTGTGGTAATTAGTGAGGCTGCTATAAATAGCAGCCTGTGGGTTTGGCCATTGTGGAGGATTATCTGATCGTTGTGTTTCATGACTGCTTTACTGACTTTGACCTTTTGTGTGCTGATTTTCCCCCGCTTTGAAACTAAACCAGAGCAAAGTGTGTTTCATTTTGTGAAAGAAGAAGGACTGTGAATTGCCTCACAGCTGCAAGCTAAGTATCTCAGAACTGATAAGGGACTTGTACAAATTACCCGTTTGTTTGGAGACCAGTGCTCTTTGCTATACCAAAAGAGGGCTTAGGTTAAGTGAATTTTCATTATAAAGAACATTGTTTTGAATTTTCAAACGTGTGTGTGTCTGAAATTTGTACCTGTGAATTTTTGGGAGGAGTCTACCAGAGAGCCCGACAGAACAAGCCCCAGGAAGCAGGCAGTGGCAAACTACCATATTTTTCAGAGTATTGGACACACCTTAGTTTTGGCGGAGGAAAATAGGGAAAAGGTTTTCATCTGTCTAGCATCCTTAGTCTGGTCAGCTTCAGCATATTATTTTATCCCCTGGTTAGGGCTTTAAAACAACCTTATTTTGAGAGAGTAACAATGAAAGTCCTTGCAAGCAGGTAAGGGCTAGGAACATTGTTAGCACCTGGTTAGGGCTGGAAAGAAACATTCGCTGCAAGTAAAGCAATGAAAAAAAAACCCCACAAAGATTTAGGGGTTTGGAAAACATTCTTTGCAAATAATGAAAGAGTTTGCAAGCCGGTAAGAGTTTCCCCGATAGTAAGACACCCCCACACCAATTGTAAGACGTATCGGGGGTTTCAGGGGGGTCGGCTAATATAAGCCGTACCCCGAAAGTAAGACATATGTCTTACTTTCGGGGAAACACGGGGGTATTGCCGCCTCCCTCTCATCTAGCTGCGCGCCACCTCCTGCCCACGTCCGCACCGTCCCCCTCTCCATACGTCGCCGCGTCTGCCACCTCCCTCTGATCTTAATGAGTGCTGCCTCCTGCCCACTTCCGTGCCGCCCCCCTCTCCATACGTCACCGCGCCGTCCCCTGCACTTGTCACTGCCGCCTCCTGCTTAAAATATGGTAATGCACACAGTATTAATCATACATCAGTAAAACATACACACTGGCATACTGGGGTATCATCTGCTGTTTTGTGGTGAATACAATACTGTTCAGGTTGTTAATAAATTTTAATTTTATGGTTAAAACAAAAAATTTGACAATTTTTTTCCAATATAAGACATACCCCGAAAGTAAGACATAGTGGGGCTTTTGGGGATAAAAAGAAAGTAAGACACTGTCTTACTTTCGGGGAAACACGGTAGGAACATCGTTAGCCCCTGGTTAGGGCTGGAAAGAAACATTTGGATCAAGTAGAGCAATAAAAAAAACCTACAAAGACTTAGGGCTTGGAAAGCATTCTTAGCAGAGAGTAATGATGAAAGAATCTGCAAGGTAAGAGCTGGGAAGATTGTTAGCACCTAGTTAGGGCTCGGGGGAAAAAAGCATCATAAAAGCTACATTCAGATGTACCTGAATTTTAGGGAGGAAAAAGGTGTGTCTTATACTCTGAAAAGTACGGAACTTCCATAAACTGGAAAAGAAAAGCAGATGGATAGGCAAGTCTTCAAAAATCAGGCACTCCTCCACTCCAAACAGAATGCCCTACAAAAGCAGACTATCAATCCTTGGTCTTGAAAGCTTAGAACTACGAACCTTAAACACGATCTAAGTATTGCCCACAAGATCATATGCTGCAACGTTCTACCTGTCAATGACTACTTCAGCTTCAACCGCAACAACACAAGAGCACACAACAGATTCAAACTTAATATTAACCGCTCCAAACTTGACTGTAAAAAATATGACTTCAGCAACCGAGTGGTCGAAGCATGGAACTCATTACCTGACTCAGTAGTGTCAACCCCTAACCCCCAACATTTTCCCCTTAGCTTAGACTATCCACGATTGACCTCTCCAGGTTCCTTAGAGGTCAGTAAGGGGATTGCATAAGTGCACCAGTGTGCCTTCTGTCCCCTGTCCAATTGTCTCTCCTTATCTCATTTATCTTTTCTTCCTTTCAAATTTGTTCACCTATACTTTTATATCTTTTCTTCTATTCTTTTCTTTACTTATATTACTACATATCTATTCTCTTCAATATGTATTATGTATTGGACTAAATAAATAAATAAAATAAAGAAGAAAATATTTTGGGTAAGTGGAAAAACAGGTAATAGAAATAAGATAGACTTAAGATCTTTCTTCTTCCTCTCTTTGTCCCTCTCTCTTTCCTTCCTTCGCTCCTCCTCTCTCTCTGTGTGTGTGTGAGAGAGAGACAGAAAGAGAGAGACAGAGACAGAGAGATACAGAGACAGATACAGAGAGAGAAAGTATATGATGTAATTATGAGCGGAGAAGAATGTCACAATTCCAGCGTGGAGAATTTGTCCATTTGCAGTTCTTATACAAGCTGAAACACAATTCTTTGTGATGAAGTTTTACACTCTCTCTCTCACACACAAACACAAATACAGAATGGCAATCAGAGATGTATTTATTTAGGCAAAATTTGCATGCAAAATACCCTTCTATTGCAGATAATTCATTGTAAAAAAGAATCCCCCCCCCCACATATACATCCCCAAACATATGTGCTGTAGAATGCAGATACATGAAAATTATGCCCCCCTTTAAAAAAGAAACAACTACAAAACAAAAGAGTGACTGAACTCAGCAAATTGAAAAATGTTGACAGGAAGGAGAAACTTTGTTCTGAAGTTGAAAAGCAATGATTTAAAAAAGAAATAGAGAGAAACAATTTGAACAGAAATTATTTTTTCATGTTTTATTTCATTTATTTAGATAACATTCATTTTTCATCAAACAGTGTGTGGTCTGCTACAGTTATTTTTTGAATAGTCATAATACATATCTTTGTTATAACATTCATCACAATATTTGTGATAAAAACTCACAACAACAACAACAACAACAACACCTTCTGCTACACGAATCCCAGCGACCAGTTAGGTCCCACAGAGTGGGTCTTCTCCAGGTCCCGTCAACTAAACAATGTCGCTTGGCGGGACCCAGGAGAAGAGCCTTCTCTGTGGCGGCCCCAGCCCTCTGGAACCAACTCCCCCAGAGATTAGAATTGCCCCCACCCTCCTTGCGTTTTGTAAGCTTCTTAAAACCCACCTCTGCCGCCAGGCATGGGGGAACTGAGATACTCTTTCCCCCTAGGCCTTTACAATTTTATGCATGGTATGTCTGTATGTATGTTTGGTTTTATAATAAAGGTTTTTAACTGTTTTAATATTGGATTGTTATATGCTGTTTTTATTACTGTTGTTAGCCGCCCTGAGTCTACGGAGAGGGGCGGCATACAAATCCAATCAATGAATGAATGAATGAATGAATGAATGAATGAATGAATAAACACACACAATATAATAAGTCAAAAAGAGAGCCATGAAAGTATTTACAGACCCCTCACCTCCTGGTGATAAATTGTTCCAACTCCTACCCTCAAAACGTCGCTATAGAGCACTGCACACTAAGACAACTAGACACAAGAACAGTTTTTCCTGGAATGCCATCACTCTGCTAAACAAATAATTCCCTCAACACTGTCAAACTATTTACTAAGTCTGCACTACTATTACTATTAGTCTTCTCATCATTTCTATCACCCATCTCCTCCCACTTATGACTGTGTGACTGTAACTTGTTGCTTGTATTCTTATTAATATTGATTGTTTCCTGATTGCTTATTTGTACCCCATGACAATCATTAAGTGTTGTATTCATGATTCTTGACAAATGTATTTTTTTTTCTTTTATGTACAGAGATCATATACACCAAAGACAAATTTCTTGTGTGTCCAATCACACTTGGCCAATAAAATTCTGTTCTGTTAAGTTCTGTTCCGTTCCATTCTAAAAATAATACTTAACATCATCTTCCCTGACAATTCTCCACTTAAACATTTCTTCTTTTTATATCCCTTCTTTCTAACTTCTGTTACTGTTGTCTAACCATTGATAAAATATGCCCAATAACAAAAAAATATCCAGTTTCTTCTTTATCCTTAATAGTAAGCATTAGTCTATCCACTTCTGAACATTCTAGTATTTTCTGAATTACATTTCCCTTAGATATATTGGCATTACAGAGAAAATATAGACCAGGACATGGCTAGATTTTGGTTATTTATTTATTGTTAGAGTTGAAAGGGACCATGAAGGCCATCGAGTTCAACCCCCTGCCCAAGCAGGAACCCTATAGTACACCAGTCAAGTGGCAGTTCAATCTTCTCTTAAAAATGTCCAGAGTGTTGGAGTTCACAACGTCCGCTGGTAGGTTGTTCCATTGGTTGATCGCTCTGACCGTCAGGAAGTTCCTCCTTATCTCCATATTGAATCTCTCCTTGGTCAGCTTCCAGCCGTTGTTCCTCGTCCGGCTCTCTGGTGCCCTGAAGAATAAAGTGACCCCCTCCTCTCTGTGACATCCCCTCGTATACTTGTAGACTGCTATCATGTCCGCTCCGGCCCTCCTTTTCTCTAGGCTATCCATGCCCAGTTCCCTCAGTCTCTCTTCGTAAGTCTTGGTTTCCAATCCCTTAATCATCTTGGTTGCTCTTTTTTGCACCTTCTCCAGAGTTTCAATGTCTCTTTTGAAGTGTGGTGACCAGAACTGAATACAGTACTCCAGGTGTGGTCGGACTAGGGCATAGTAGAGTGGTATTAAGACTTCCCTGGTCTTGGAGTGTATTCCCCTGTTGGTGCAGCTTAGGATTGTGTTGGCTTTTTTAGCTGCTGCTGCACATTGTTGGCTCATGTTTAGTTGATTATCCACCAAGACTCCAAGGTCTCTTTCGTAGTCGCTACTACTAAGAGGGGTTTCTCCCTGGTTGTATGTGTGTCCAGGGTTTTTTCTGTATGTGTGTTCAGGGTTATTTCACTTGTGTTCCTGCTTCCTCCCCTTTTGACTCTCTGAATGGAGAATAATTGTTATAAAGAAAGATCAATAAGGACTTGAAACTTGAGTAGCTAGGGAACAAGAAATTAAAGGCTGGTGTTTTAATAACATTGAAGGATTGGGTGTCTCCCGCTCTGAATGGGGCTGTAGTTTCTCAGTGCCGGGAATCACAGTGTATGTATTGATCCCCACTTGCATTAGAGTTCTAATTAAAAGTCATTATTGAGTGGACAGGCCATTGAGGAAAGGCAGGGTCACTTGTATTCAAGATATCGTGCAGAATGCAGCTGCAAGAGCAATCATGGGCTTTCCCAAAAATGCCCATGTTATACCAACACTCCGCAGTCTGCATTGGTTGCCGATCAGTTTCCGGTCACAATTCAAAGTGTTGGTTATGACCTATAAAGCCTTTCATGGCACCGGACCAGATTATCTCCGGGACCGCCTTCTGCCGTACGAATCCCAGCGACTGATTGGGGAATTCTGGGAGGGGAATTCTGGGAGTTGAAGTCCACACATCTTCAAACGGCCAAGGTTGAGAAACACTGTGATAACCAATTGAAACAATGCATGTTCGGCATCTCTCCCTTCGCGGTCCCACTTGCATCCCAGGGATGAAGGAAGCGCCCCAGATACGAACTGCTAAATTGACCTGCATCCACTCATTGTGATTTCTGCATTTGTCGGCTGAAGACGTCACCGATTCTCCGTCTGCCATTGAAAGATTCCTTGCGTCAAAATTTGCCTTCCGTTTACAGCTCAGCGAATACCATCCACTCATCTTGTTCTTTTCCCTTTGTGGTCTTTACAATAATAGTAATAGGTTTGTGTATACAATCTATAATTAAGTAGAAGGAGTGCAACATTAATTATTCGGTTAAATTGTTAATCTGTGGGGTATTTGATCCTCTCTTTCTCTCTCCCTCCCCCCACCTTTTCTTCTTCTGTTAGCTAACCTGTCAGGGTTTAATATGTTACCATGAAGTGGGTTGGTCTGAGGTCCCCAAGGAAAGCAAATTCTCTGGTTCCATTAGCACGAATGCATATAGATTATTTTTAGCACTAATCTAGGGCTAAAATCAATTATGTCTCTTGTATTTAAGAATTAAATTGACTCGCCATGGGAGAAGGATAAAGGCAAAAAAAAAAAAAGAAATAAATTCCCAACCCCACCGCATTCTTCCTATTATATCTAATTACAATTGTAAAACATTTTCCATCGAAATGTAATTGCTGCCTATTGAGACTTGGTCTGCAGAGCTTAAATTGTTTAGTTGACTCCTTTGATTGTCTCTCAAGATTCTCCTTGGGACCGTTCAAATCACGGGGAAGCAATCTCTCCGATGATGGGACTTCAAAGATCTTTGTACGAGGGTGCGGCTTCATAAATGGGGATAAACCACATTTGCAGATTGTAGCGATGGCTTTCACACCAGGGGTGGTATTTGTTAAGGAGTGTGCAGAGTGATCTCTGAGATGTCAAAGATATACATTCACAGAGGAATGGAGGTGTAGCCGATATCCACCTGATAGCCCAGAGATTGATTGATTGATTGATTGTTTTATTTACTTACTTACTTACTTACTTACTTACTTACTTACTTACTTACTTACTTACTTACTTACTTACTTACTGGATTTGTATGCCGCCCCTCTCGGAAGACTTGGGGCAGATAACATCAATAATAAAACAATGTACAATAATAATCCAATAAATACTAAAAAAGATTAAAAACCCATTAATATAAAAAACCAAACATACATACAGACATACCATACATGAAATTGTAAAGGCCCAGTGGGAAAGAGCATCTCAATTCCCCCATGCCTGGCAGCAGAGGTGGGTTTTAAGTAGCTTACGAAAGGCAAGGAGGGTGGGGGCAATTCTAATCTCTGGGGGGAGTTGGTTCCAGAGAGCCGGGGCTGCCACAGAGAAGGCTCTTCCCCTGGGTCCCACCAAGTGGCACTTTTTAGTTGACGGGACCCGGAGAAGACCCACTCTGTGGGACCTAACCAGTCGCTGGGATTCGTGCAGCAGAAGACGGTCCCTGAGATAAGGCGGGGCTTTGACATCACGGAGACTACTTCCGGGCCTGTCGAAACAGGGAGGAAGGAGTCTCCGTGACGTCAAAGCCCCGCCCCCGGAATCCCATCATAGGATTCCCCACCTCCTTTTGCTTGTAGTGCTGGTGTGGCATCCTTTTCTGTAAAAATAAAAGTAAGCAAAAGGAGGTGGGGAATTCCCCACCTCCTTGTTTACTTTTGCAGGAAGGACACTGCAGCAGTGATGCTGCTGTTCAGGTTCGGCTAAAGTTCGGGTTCGGGTTCGGTGAACTCACCCGAACTTCACGGCAAAGTTCAGGTGAGTTCGCCGAACCCGAACTTTGTGAAGTTCGTCCAACACTAGTAGTGAGCTCTCAATGCTGATGGACCAACACCAACTGTGATGTCACCAGGGGATCGCTACCAATTTGGGCGATCCAATCAGAACCGGGAGGAATCCACCCGTGCTGATTTCTCTCATTTTGAGATGATATAGGGATTGTGCATGGGGAATCCCTTCCACTGACTCCTCAACTGGAACAGAGAGTAAGGCCCCTAAGTGCAAAAGATTACTACATTGAGTAAAGTACCTGCAGTCCTTAATTCTGACTAAATTCAATCCGTGATAGAAAGAGACTTATTTTTCTCTCTCTCTATTCAAACCCTTTAACGCTTCCCAGCCATTAAAGAAGCTTTCAAAGACGGTATAATTAGCTCGTGAAAGGCAGCTGAGCTGTGTGTTAATGCGGCACTTTGTGAAGCAAAGGGAACACAATACTAATCTCAGGAGCGAAGGGGAAACCTGATTCTCTTTGATGAGATACTTTGCATTCAATTGAGGGCTCTAAAGGTAAAACCAGAAGAGGCTTTTTATATATAAAAAAAGCAGAGCGGGGCAATGTGGCTCATTCAAACCCTTTTACCAGCCAAGAGTTGTTTCTCGAATGTTGCGCGCACAGTGGGGCATATCACACGACATGTTTCGGGATGCCGTGGGGCCAATGGCACAAATCGCCTACTTGGAAAATTGGGGATTAAAGTCAGATGGCGGAAATAGTCCATTGCTGGGGTGACGACATAAGATGC
This sequence comes from Erythrolamprus reginae, assembly GCF_031021105.1. Classification (NCBI taxonomy): domain Eukaryota; kingdom Metazoa; phylum Chordata; class Lepidosauria; order Squamata; family Dipsadidae; genus Erythrolamprus; species Erythrolamprus reginae. The sequence continues at coordinate 347,192,415 of NC_091951.1, forward strand.
AGGATCTAATTTTGAGGTTGTTTATTTATTTATTAGATGTTAGATCATATGCTGCAACGTTCTACCTGTCAATGACTACTTCAGCTGCAACCGCAACAACACAAGAGCACACAACAGGTTCAAGCTTAATATTAACCGCTCCAAACTTGACTGTAAAAAAATATGACTTCAGCAACCGAGTTGTCGAAGCGTGGAACTCATTACCGGACTCAGTAGTGTCAACCCCTAACCTCCAACATTTTTCCCTTAGACTATCCATGATTGACCTCTCCAGGTTCCTTAGAGGTCAGTAAGGGGCGTCCATAAGCGCACCAGTGTGCCTTCCGTCCCCTGTCCAATTGTCTCTCCTTATCTCATTTATCTTTTCTTCCTTTCAAATATGTTCACCTATACTTTGATATCTTTTCTTCTATTCTTTTCTTTATTTATATTATTACATATCTATTCTCTTCAATGTGTATTATGTATTTGACTAAATAAATGAATGAATGAATCAATGAATGAATGAATGAATCAATCAATGAATCAATCAATGAATCAATGAATGAATGAATGAATGAATGAATGAATGAATGAATGAATGAATGAATGAATCAATCAATCAATCAATCAATTAATCTATTAATCAATTGTTTGCCTCGCCTTTATTACTTTATAGGTAACTCAAGGCAGTGAACATATATGGCAGTTTTTCCTCCTATTTTCACCTATTTGACTTTCATGCCTACAGGAGGACTAGAACTCACCATCTCCTGGTGACTGGCCTCAAGACACCCAGCTGATTTTCATTCCTAAAGTGGGACCAGAACTCTTTATCTCCTGGCGATTGGTCCAAAGTCACCCAGCTGCTTTCATGTCTAAGGTGGCATTAAAACTCACAGTCTATTGATGATTGGCCCAAAGTAATCCATCTGGCTTCCATGCCTAAAGTGGGATTAGGACTCAGTATTTCCTGGTGATTGGCCCAAAATCAGCCAGTCTGCTTTCATGCCTATAATTACAATCCTAGGTTTGGAAACTTAGAACTACATCGCCTTAAGCACAACTTAAGCATAGCCCATAAAATCATCTGCTACAACATCCTTCCTGTCAAGGACTACTTCAGCTTCAACCACAACAACACATGAGCATACAACAGATACAAATTTAAAGCAAACGTCTCTAAACTCAACTGCAGGAAATACGACTTTAGTAATCTTGGAGTTAATGCATGGAACTCACTTTAGTATCCTCACTTAACCCCAAAACGTTACCCTTAGACTATCTACTGTTGACGTCACCCGATTCCTAAGAGGTCAGTAAGGGGCATGAATAAGTGCACCAGCATGCCTTCCATGCCCTGTCCTAATCTCTCTCTATCTCACCAGTATCATGTATATAGACATTGTTATATCTTTGTACAGTGATGCCTTGTCTTACAAACTCCTCATCATACAAACTTTTCGAGATACAAACCCGGGGTTTAAGATTTTTTTGCCTCGTCTTCCAAACTATTTTCACCTTACAAACCCAAGCCGCCACAACTGGGATGCCCCATCTCCGGACTTCTGTTGCCAGCGAAGCGCCTGTTTTTGTGCTGCTGGGATTCCCCTGAGGCTCCCCTCCATGGGAAACCCCACCTCCAGACTTACGTTGCCAGCGAAGTGCCTGTTTTTGCACTGCTGGGATTCCCCTGAGGCTCCCCTCCATGGGAAACCCCACCTCCGGACTTCTGTTGCCAGCGAAGCACCCGTTTTTGTGCTGCTGGGATTTCCCTGAGGCTCCCCTCCATGGGAAACCCCACCTCCAGACTTACGTTGCCAGCAAAGCACCCGTTTTTGCACTGCTGGGATTTCCCTGAGGCTCCCCTCCATGGGAAACCCCACCTCCGGACTTACATTGCCAGCGAAGCACCCGTTTTTGCACTGCTGGGATTCCCCTGAGGCTCCCCTCCATGGGAAACCCCACCTCCGGACTTACGTTGCCAGCGAAGCACCCGTTTTTGCGATGCTGGGATTCCCCTGCAGCATCACAAAAACACTGAAGTCCGGAGGTGGGGTTTCCCATGGAGGGGAGCCTCAGGGGAATCCCAACAGCACAAAAACGGGTGCTTCGGCTGGCAAAAGGGGTGAGTTATGGGCTTGCACACATTAATCACTTTTCCATTGATTCCTATGGGAAACATTGTTTCGTCTTACAAACTTTTCACCTTACCAATTAAGTTCATAAAATGAGGTATCACTGTATACTACCAATACACACTTGACCAGTGAAGGGCTACCAAAATTTTTACTACCACACTGTGGGCATGGTTTATGCAGGACGCCCTGCATTTTCTTTCAATATCTTTCAGTGCAAATTGGGTTCTCTGGGGTGGAGCTTTATTTTCACTATCCCACTGCATCCCCCCACCCCGTCTGGGCAATAGCACTTGACACATACACAAAAAAAGTTGGATTAGAACTCACCATCTCCTGGTGATTGGACCAAAATCAGCCATCTGGCTTTCATGACTAAAGTGGGACTAGAACTCACAGTCTCCTGGTTTCTAGGCCAGCACCTTAAATGTTGCATTAAACTGGCTCTCTAGAAGCTTAATTAAATTAAATTAAATTAAAAATTAGACTCATGATAAAACAGACACATTTTTGTCTTCTTCTAGAGGCCTGTATTCATGAGATCACTTGAGGTGGTCCTTTGCTTGATCAACCAAGCTTCTGTTATAAAGCTTTCTACACTTTTGAGAAAGTATCATCTTCTCTTGTTGACCTTGGTCAAAGTATATGAAAGATTCTATTCTTTCATAAATCAAATGTCCTCTCCTCTCTCTCCTCCTTCCAAATTAACTTTCCATTTCCTATCAGTTCAGCCACAACCTTTATGAGGGAGCATGTTATGAATCACAGTCCTTAATATGAGAGATTAACTTCACATTGTATCCTAGTAAAGTGCTTGTCTTAAAAAAGACATTGAAACTCTGGAGAAGGTGCAGAAAAGAGCAACCAAAATGATCAGGGGTCTAGAAACCAAGACTTACGAAGATAGACTGAGGGAACTGGGCATGGATAGCCTAGAGAAAAGGAGGGCCAGAGCGGACATGATAGCAGTCTACAGGTATACGAGGGGTTGCCACAGAAAGGAGGGGATCACTTTATTCTCCAGGGCACCGGAGGGATGGACGAGGAACAACGGCTGGAAGCTGACCAAGGAGAGATTCAACCTGGAAATAAGGAAGAACTTCCTGATGGTCAGAATGATCAACCAGTGGAACAACCTACCAGCGGATGTTGTGAACTCCAATACTCTGGACATTTTTAAGAGGAAATTGGACTGCCATTTGGCTGGGGTGCTATAGGGTTCCTGCTTAGGCAGGGGGTTGGACTTGATGACCCGCATGGTCCCTTCCAACTCTAACAATAAATAAAATAAAATAAAAAGACTCTCAATTGTGAGTTTCTTCCTCCCACTCCTCCCCTTTCCCCTGCCATCTTTAAATTTCTTTTTCCCCCTACATTTTATTTATTTATTATTTGTATTTATATGCCGTACTCCAAAAGGGACTCAGAGCAGCTAGCAATAATCATAAATACAACAACGATAAATATATAGCAATGAAATCAGTGATACAATAAAAGCAATGATATCCTACAAAAACCTTCCCTACTTGCAGTCATTATTAATTTGTTTTAAATAAAAATAAAGCAATGACAACAAAAAAACCTACTAACCAATGAGAAAATATAATAGAAGAGAGAAGAGAGAAAGCTATGATGCATAGATACAGAGAAAAGCGACGAGATGTTTTCGCGTTTTTGCTTCCTTTTTGACTTTTTGATTGTCTCTTGAATGACATGTAGATGTTGATTATCTCTATGTGCCTGTTGATGGCTGATTTGTCTGAGAGTTTAGAGTTTTAATAAACAATAAAATAGAAAAACAGGTCATAGGCATCCAGAAGATAACCATACATATGAGATAAAACAACTCACATGAACTTGGCACCCACAGTACCCTAGAATCTGGGAGAATAGCCAGGTTTTAAGTGACTTTCTGAACATCATTGAAATGGGAGCTAAATGAGTCTCCAAGGGGTAATAATCTAGAGGGCAGTCATTGTGACTTCTTGTAAACATAGTCGTAGAATGTTTACGTGCTGCTTCCTTTATCAGCTTCCAATTTCTTCTGATCCATTTTGAGATGAAGGGTTTGGACATTAAATCTCTCCAGGACCTCAAATCAATATATTTTTAGGGCAGAGCACTAGACCTTGGCTACACAGATCTGGACTAGGTGACTATAGAGAGAAAGAGAGAGACTGAAAACTTTTTGTGGTTATTTATTGGCTACCCAAATATTTGTAGCTCATCTCTATTTAGCCTGTCATCTGCACCTCTATAACTGTTTGGTTTGGTTCTGCAACCCAATAAGACTAAAGTGACCAGACGTCCAGCCTTCAGCGGGACAGTCCTGCTTTTAAATGATTTTCCCGCGGCGGTTCAAAAATGTCCCAATTTTCTCCCAGTCCCAAAGCCTGGTAAAGTTTGCCAAAAGTTTGGAGCAAACGTACACACAGTGCTTCCATGGAGGCACTGAGCTTCCACCCTTCGGCTACGGAGGCGGCCTCTCCCACAGCTGCAGCGCCCCGTCCGGCTTCCCTGGTGGCAGTGGCTGGTGAGCTTGGGGCCCGGCAGCGGCAGGTGAGTTTTGCAGCTCTCAGGCGGCAGGAAGGGCGGGGCTGGTCAGCTCTGGTGGGTGTGGGGCAGCGGGCTGGGCAGTGAAGGCGCCGCCACCAAGCAGGGGTTGAAATAGGAGCAGGAGGGCGCCGGCAGCAGCGGCACCAGGCAGTAGCCGCGAGGTGCCAGTGGGGCAGTCAGCTGTGAGCAGGAGCTCCAGGATGGACATGTTGCTGAACACCGTACATGCTGACGCTGCGCTCGGCATGGGCGTGGGGCTGGCACCTACATCCTGGCCCAGCCAGCGGGCCACTGCCAACCCTGCACCCATGCCGACTGCAGCGCCAGCATGTACGCCGTCCAGCAACACGTCCAGCCGCCACCATCAGTGCCTCCACCTTGGAGCTCCCACTCACAGCTGACTGACACTGCCGGCGCCCTTCCGCTCCTACTTCAACCCCTGTATGTGGTGAACGAGAGAGAAAGAGAGAGACGGAGAAAGAGAGATAACAAGAGAGAGAAAGAGAGAGAGAGAGATAGCAAGAGAGAGAGAAAGAGAGAGAGAGAGAAAGAGAAAAAGAGAGAGACTCGGGGCGGCTCACAACATAATAGTGATACAATACATTACAAATCCAATAGTAGAAAGTTAAATCAATTTAAAAACATTAATACATAGTAAAATCCCTAGCTATACATCGTGCATCTTGTAGTCCAAAAATACGGTAGTTCTTGCAACCATCCTTCATATGTTTTAGCCTCCAGCTTCCTAATCATCTTGGTTGCCCTGGGGCATGTGTTTTTGGAATTGGGAGGGGATTTGTAGAAGTGGAGGGGTTGTTTTTGCACTAACCCAGTTATAAGGGGGTCAGGAGATGTGGGTTTACAACTTCCGAGATTCCTGAGCTTCAATGATATTGCAAAAGAAGACAGAGTAGACCACTTACTGAACCTGATTACGGAATTAATCAGGTGTCTAGTTTAATCCAACTGAGGGATGAGTTTGTACCTAATAAGTTGGATGGCGGGCAATTTGCCAAGGTTAAAATTAAACAAGCTTGGAAAGTTGTTCCAATCACAAGGTCATTAATTGAATCGGTTAAATCTGTTGTGTGAATATCCCCCTAAGAAGGTGAGCATTCCTCCTCCTCCTCCTCCTTTCCTCCTCCTCCTCCTCCTCCTTTCCTTTCCTCCTCCTCCTCCTCCCCCCCTCCTCCTTTCCTTTCCTCCTCCTCCCCTCCTCCTCCTCCCCTCCTCCTCTTCCTCCTCCTCCTTTCCTTTCCTCCTCCTCCTCCTCCTCCTCCTCCTTCCCTCCTCCTCCTTTCCTTCTTTCCTTTCCTCTTCTATGATTCCTTTCATTCTTTCCTTTCGTTCTTTCTTTTCCTTCTTCCCTTCCCTCCCCTTTCCTCCCCCTCCTCCGAGATATAATGCTATAACACAATGCCTTCAGTAGGGGAACCATTTTGAAAGCTTAACCTAATAATAACCCAACAATAGAAATAACCACGATTCTCTAAGGTGGGAAAACTCAATTTACTGTCCTTTTTGTATACTGCTATCTACATCTTCACCCTGCTTAATTTTGCGAAAAAGAGTTTCAACTTAAACGCAACAATTTTAATAAATAGGGTAGCTAGATCTCATGAATTTAATACACTGAAGTGGTTTAGAAGCGAGTCAGCGGAGACAGGGTAAGATATTGGCATTTCGAGCAGCACATTTCACAGCGACATTGGTTTATTTGTTCCTGTTCAAGGTTGGGAGGAATGTACATCAGCCTAACAGTGAAGAAACACCATCAGAAGGCAATAAAATAAGAACACCAAGAAGAGCAGCAGCTTGTTCAATTGCCTATTATTTTATTAGATTTAGATGTGGCCCAATTCCAAAGCAACTTTGTATGGCTTCCAATTTAAAACAAGCAACAATAAACACCGTATAATATACAATATACAAAAACAACTTCTGTCCATCTGTGCATTATATGTACAAAAAATGCATCTAACCGGAGGGCACTTTGTCCAACTCAAAGATATTTATTTATTTATTTATTCAATTTATTTGTTTATGATTAACATGAAGATGATAGCAATAAAGGCAAGATTTGCTGTCTTTAGATGCAAACATTAAGAAAAACATTAAGAAAATGCAGGAAGTCCTTTTGCATTGATCCTTACTTAGAATGAATTGTTGTCAACTAGCACCTATGCTAACATCTGGATCCTTGAGAATTAAAAGCCAGCTTCCTGCTTTCTTTCTTTCTTTCTTTCTTTCTTTCTTTCTTTCTTTCTTTCTTTCTTTCTTTCTTTCTTTCTTTCTTTCTTTCTTTCTTTCTTTCTTTCTTTCTTTCTCTATCTATCTATCTATCTATCTATCTATCTATCTATCTATCTATCTATCTATCTATCTATCTATCTATCTATCTATTAGATTTGTATGCCGCCCCTCTCCGCAGACTCGGGACAGCTAACAAAAATAGTGAAACATCATATAACAAATCTAGTATTTAAAATAATTTAAAAGACCCTAATTTAAAAGACAACCAAACATACACACAAACATACCATGCATAAATTGTATAGGCCTAGGGGGAAGGGCATATCTCAGTTCCCCCATGCCTGACGACAGAGGTGGGTTTTAAGGAGCTTTCGAAAGGCGAGGAGGGTGGGGGGCAATTCTGATCTCTGGGGGGAGTTGGTTCCAGAGGGTTGGGGCCGCCACAGAGAAGGCTCTTCCCCTGGGTCCCGCCAAATGACATTGTTTAGTCAACGGGACCCGGAAAAGGCCAACTCTGTGGGACCTAACTGGTCACTTGGATTCGTGCGGCAGAAGGCTTTCCCCATCAAATTGTCCTGCAGGCTTATATGGTTGAACATACTAGATAAAAAGGTAAAGGTAAGTAAAGTTCTACATTTAGGCAAGGGAAACAAAATGCATAGGTACAGTATATGCTCAACAGTAATACTGGTGAAAAGGATCTTGGAGTCCTAGTGGACAACCATTTAAATATGAGCCAACAGTGTGCAGCTGCTTCCAAAAAAGCCAACACAGTTCTAGGCTGCATTAATAGAGGGACAGAATCAAGATCACTTGAAGTGTTAATACCACTTTATAAGGCCTTGGTAAGGCCACACTTGGAATACTGCATTCAGTTTTGGTTGCCACGATGCAAAAAGGATGTTGAGACTCTAGAAAGAGTGCCGTGAAGAGTGACAAATATGATTAGGGGACTGGAGGCTAAAACCTATGAAGAACGGTTGCAGGAACTGGGCATGGCTACTTTAATGAAAAGAATTAGGGGTTGCCACAAAGAAGAGGGAGTCAAACTTTTCTCCAAAGCACCTGAGGTTAGGACAAGAAGCAATGGGTGGAAACTAAATAAGGAGAGAAGCAACTTAGAACTAAGGGGAAATTCCTTGACAATTTAACCTTAGATTGTCCACAGTTGACCTCTCCCCATTTCTAAGAGGTCTGTAAGGGGGGGTGTGTGTGTGTGTGTGTGCATAAGCGTACCATTGAGCCTACCTTCCCTGTTCAGCTATCATATTGTCCTTTTTTATAATTACTTTTTACTTCTGTTATATTTATACAAACTACTATCCTATACTTGTTTGACAAATAAAATCAATCAATCAATCACTGGAACAAGTTGCTTTCAGAAGTTGTGAATGCCCCAACACTGGAAGTTTTTAAAAAAATGTTGGATAACTATTTGTCCTGCAGGTGGTTGGACTAGAAGATCTCCAAGGTCCCTTCCAACTACTCCTGTTCTGTTCTGTTCTGTACTATTCTATTCTATTCTATTCTATTCTATTCTATTCTATTCTATTCTATTCTATTATTTATTTATTGCTAGAGAAGGGACCATGAAGGCCAACGGGTTCAACCCCCTGCCCAAGCAGGAACCCTATAGTACACCAGTCAAGTGGCAGTTCAATCTTCTCTTAAAAATGTCCAGAGTGTAGGAGTTCACAACGTCCGCTGGTAGGTTGTTCCATTGATTGATCGCTCTGACCGTCAGGAAGTTCCTCCTTATCTCCATATTGAATCTCTCCTTGGTCAGCTTCCAGCCATTGTTCCTTGTCCGGCCCTCTGGTGCCCTGAAGAATAAAGTGATCCCCTCCTCTCTGTGACATCCCCTCGTATACCTGGAGACTGCTATCATGTCTGCTCTGGCCCTCCTTTTCTATAGGCTATCCATGCCCAGTTCCCTCAGTCTCTCTTCGTAAGTCTTGGTTTCCAATCCCTTAATCATCTTGGTTGCTTTTTTTTGCACCTTCTCCAGAGTTTCAATGTCTCTTTTGAAGTGTGGTGATCAGAACTGAATACAGTACTCCAGGTGTGGTCGGACCAGGGCATAGTAGAGTGGTATTAAGACTTCCCTGGTCTTGGAGTGTATTCCCCTGTTGATGCAGCTTAGGATTGTGTTGGCTTTTTTAGCTGCTGCTGCACATTGTTGCCTCATGTTTAGTTGATTGTCCACCAAGACTCCGAGGTCTCTTTCGCAGTCGCTACTGCTAAGAGGGGTTTCTCCCAGGTTGTATGTGTGTACGGGGTTTTTTCTGCCTAGGTGAAGGACTTTGCTCTTGTCGATGTTAAACATCATTTTGTTGGCATGGACCCACTGTGTTAGTCTATTCTATTCTATTCTATTCTATTCTATTCTATTCTATTCTAGATTTCTCTTCCCGTTGTGCCTGACTAGAGGATGGTCCATCAAGGGCTATCAGTCTTGAAGATTCAAGGCTTTCTCCAGGTTTAAGGGTCATATGAGTTGCCTTGCAAGAAAAATGCATATGGAATATTGACCAGATTTTAGTCTTTCTCTCAGTTGACTTTATTATTTTGGATTATTTCAAACATAGCATGGTGGCTCAGTGGCTAAGATGCTGAGATTGTCGATCAGAAGGTCAGCTGTTCAGTTGTTCAAATCCTTAGTGCTGCGTAATGGAGTGAGTGCAAGGGGGACCATTACCTTTATCTAGTGCTCTCATGGAGTCAATTTAAACAAATGTGGAAGATTATTGACAGAGGAATGAAATAATGATTGATTGATTGATTGATTAAATGATTGATTGATTGATTGATTGAATGAATATTTCACAATACTTTTCAATAAGACTATTCCTAGACTGTCAGATTCTGTTTTGAATCTCAGCCTGGATTACTGCCAATGTCCAAGCTACAGTTAGCTTTGAAAATAATGCCACCATGTCTAGTTATGGAGTAATCTTCTGGAAAACACAGTTTCCATCCATCCATCCATCCATCCATCCATCCATCCATCCATCCATCATTGTATCTATCTATCTGTCTGTCTGTCTGTCTGTCCGTCCATCCATCCACCCACCCATCCATCTCATCAATAAAATGTTGATAAAATGGTCATTCATTAAACCTTGTACTTATTTAAGCAGTTGGTAAGAATTAATTCATTTTTGCTTTATAGTCTCCAGATATTTGGTTTCTAATATCCCATAATATTGTAGCTTCTACAATTAACCACAGCTGATATCCTGTAATTATACAAATACTTTATCTCTCACCATCTCTTGGTCTCACTGTCTCTCTGTATATGAATGATTATTTAACCAAGATTCTCTCTCTGTGTGTGTGTGTGTGTGTGTGTGTGTGTGTGTGTGTGTGTGAATGCTTCTTTGCCTTAGTTACATTTCTAACACAAAATTGAGACTCTGGAAAGTTCGAGGTAGTGTCACACTGGGATAATTTTATAAAACTTTGAGTTTACATCAAATAATCCTTGAGGGAATTTCTTCATATATAGTTCTACTGTCCTTCTGAGACTGCAGCAGTATTGCCATTTCACATTTATTTCATTATCATATGTTTGTTTTTAAATATTTTAGATAATAATCCTTTCAGAAGCATAAAAATTAATATTTTCCCCTCCAAAGGGAATTCAAGCTATTTCTATTCCATCTGACAGTTTCTATGTGTAACTCTTAATTCCCCCAAAAATTAAAAAAGGGGAGGGAGGGAAACATAAACTCCTATTTGTATGCTTTATTTGATTATAAGAAAATATAAATTCAGCTCAAAATGAAATATTCATGTCCTGTCAGAATTATTTACACCAAGCTTCCCAATGAAGCTCAGAGGAACCTCCTTGATGTAAATTTAATCCATCCCCCCCCTAATTTCACCAAACTTGAATAATTTGATGGGTTTTCCAACTTGCTCCTTCCTGATCATCATCAACTTTTAACGACCCCATAATCCCTTGCAGGGTGAAGTCTGGGCAACTGAATGGAGCAAGTGGGGAGTGTTTTAATGGCCAGATGCCCTTCCTGTCATTCAGCAAATATATTCTCATTGTGTGAGAGAAATATCTGCCTCTACCTGTTGCGAGTGCTCCTTGTCCATCTCAGGACATGTCAGATTCTGAGGATACCCTGGGCCAGGGGGGTTGCCAGCTGATGCAGAAAGTAAGAGTGAGGGAGAAAGTGACCTGAGTGAACCCAAGGAACCATTAGAGGGGGTTGATATGACAATGGGGGATGGGTCCCAGTCAGAGGATGAGGAAGACATTAGAGTGGATAGTCCGTGGATAGATCCTTGATATAGGAGATTGCTGAGGAGGCAAGAGGAATTGCATAGTAAGAGATACTAGTTTATGTTGTGGTTAGCTCTGGCCCAGGTCCTGCCCCAAGGACTGTGGATGTGGGGGAGACATCCACATGCTGCAGGCCTGTTTTGCCCCCAGTGGAATCTGATGATGAAGGCTCCTCTGACCAAGAAGACATGAGTGACAGGGAGGAGGAGAGTGTGGCAGACAGCTCAGAAGGAGATCAATTATCTAGCTCCTCCTTGGATTTGGAACAAGAGTTAATGATACAGCCACGCATGCGGAGAGCGATGCATAGGCAGCAACAATTGAGAGATTATTATCAAAGAAAATGAGGCCACCTGTGGTTGGGTGGGGCTGTGGTCATTAGTGAGGCTGCTATAAAGAGCAGTGTGTGGTTTTGGCCATCATTGAGGATTATCTGATTGTTGTGCTTCATGACTGCTTTACTGACTTTGACCTTTGGTGTGCTGATTTTCCCCCACTTTGAAACTAAACCAGAGCAAAGTGTGTTTCACTTTGTGAAAGAAGAAGGACTGTGAATTGCCTCACAGCTGCAAGCTAAGTATCACAGAACTGATAAGGGACTTGTACAAATTACCAGTTTGGTTGGAGACCAGTGCCCTTTGCTATACCAAAAGAGGGCTTGGTTTAAGTGAATTTTCATTATAAAGAACATTGTTTTGAATTTTCAAACGTCTGTGTGTATAAAATTTGTACCTGTGAATTTTTGGGAGGAGTGTACCAGAGAGCCCGACAGAACAGTTTATAGCCTTATATCTTTGGGGAGTGATGTCCCTTAGGCAATACAAAAGCAAAGGATTTGGGGTAATTGGGTGTGGGGTTTTAGAGTCGGGGTGTGCTTGAAAAAAGCTTCAAAACCATGACTTCTGCCTCAATAAAAGACACTCTCTGCTGGATGATTTTTGCCCGGAACTTCAGTGAGCTGATTTATATTCTTCAATGACTTTGTTATCCAAGGAATGCCATTTAGGCCATGTTTGGCACCTTTCCCAGACTTTGTTGACACTTCAATCCGGAAAGAGAAATAACTCCCTTTTCCTTGCCATTCAAATCTGCTTTTCGCTGTGTGTGGTTTTATTAGTAGAGTATGATTTTACCATGTAATAAGGGATTTTTGAGTTGGTGGGTTCACTCCGAGAACAGTGCACAGAACACTACCTAGGATCGAACTCACAGCCTCCTGATTGTGAGGTGAGAGTTCCACCTCCAGGCCACTGCACCACTCTTTCTTTCTTTCTTTCTTTCTTTCTTTCTTTCTTTCTTTCTTTCTTTATTTATTTATTTATTTATTTATTTATTTATTTATTTATTTTATTTGTATGCTGCCCCTCTCCATAGACTCAGGGCGGCTCACAACAGTAATAGAAAAAACAACTTACAATACAAATCTAATAATTAAAACTAAAAACCCATAATTTAAAAAACATGCACACAACATTCCATATATAAACAATATAGACCAGGGGAAGTTATCTCAGTTCCCCCATGCCTGACGGCAGAGATGGGTTTTAAGGAGTTTATGAAAGGCAAGGAGGGTGGGGGCAGTTCTAATCTCAGGGGGGAGCTGGTTCCAGAGGGTCGGGGCCGCCACAGAGAAGGCTCTTCCCCTGGGACCTGCCAAACAACATTGTTTAGTCGACGGGACCCAGAGAAGGTCAACTCTGTGGGACCTAATTTGTCGCTGGGATTCGTGTGGCAGAAGGTGGTCCCGGAGATATTCTGGTCCGATGCCATGAAGGGCTTTATAGGTCATAACCAACACTTTGAATTGTGACTGGAGATTGCTTCTTTTTGATGTGCAGATCAAATCCAGATATCTGTAGCAGGTTTCCACAATCTGGATACTCTCCAAATGTGTGGAATTATTCCCAAATGGGCCATTTTTGTGCTCATATCAGCGGTGGATTGCTCCCGGGTTGGCCTGGTTAGGCGAATTGGTAGCAGTTGCAGTGAGAGATTCCACCCACCCACCTGGGATGCTTCTGCACATATACACGCAAGAGCGCGAACCAATAGCGACAGGATTTAGAACCCACTGCTGGCTCATACCATATTTTTCGGAGTATAAAACACACCTTAGTTTTTTGGGAGGAAAATAGGGAAAAGAACCTGCTTATCAGGTATTTATCTGGGTAGCCTCCTTAGTCTGGTCAGCTTCCGCACATTATTTTATCCCCTGGTTAAGGGCTTAAAAAACCCTTTATTCTGAGAGACTAACAGTGAAAGAGTTTGCAAGCCAGTAAGAGCTGGGAATATCATTTTCACCTGGAAAGAAACAGTTGGAGCAAGTTAGACCAATGGAAAAAACCCTGCAAAGACTTAGGGCTTGGAAAACATCCTTCTTTGCAGAGAGTTCACAATGAAAGAGCTTGCAAGCCTTACGAGCTGGGAATATTGTTAGCACCTGAAAAGAAACGTTTGGAGCAAGTTAGATCAATAGAAAAAATGTCTGCAAAGACTTAGGGCTTGGACATTCTTCACAGAGAGAAACAATGAAAGAGCCTTCAAGGTAAGAGCTGGGAAGATCGTTAGCAGCTAGTTAGGGCTGGAGCTAAAAAAAGCTACATTCAGAGTATAAAACACACGCTAAATATCAGCTTCTTTTCGGGAGGAAAAAGGTGTGTCTTATACACCGAAAAATACGGTATGTTAATACAGATTTTTCATTCATTCATTCATTCATTCATTCATTCATTCATTCATTCATTTATTTAGTCCAATACACAATACAGTGTTCCCTCAATTTTCGCAGGGGATGCGTTCCGAGACCGCCCGCAAAAGTCGAATTTCCGCAAAGTAGAGATGCAGAAGTAAATACACTATTTTTGGCTATGAACAGTATCACAAGCCTTCCCTTAACACTTTAAACCCCTAATTTGCTATTTCCCATTCCCTTAGAAACCATTTAGATTATTACTCACCATGTTTATTTATTAAAGTTTATTAAAAAAAATATTTATTAAAGGCAGACGAAAGTTTGGCAATGACACATGATGTCATCGGGCAGGAAAAACCGTGGTATAGGGAAAAAACCCGCGAAGTATTTTTTAATTAATATTTTTGAAAAACCGTGGTATAGACTTTTCGCGAAGTTCGAACCAGCGAAAATCGAGGGAACACTGTACATATTGAAGAGAATAGACATGTAGTATTATATATAAAGAAAAGGATAGAAGAAAAGATATAAAAATAGAGGAGAAGATATCAGAAAGGAAAAAAAGATATATGATATATGAGATGAGGAGAGACAATGGGACAGGGGATGAAAGGCACAATAGTGCACTTATGTATGCCCCTTACTGACCTCTTAGGAACCTGGAGAGGTCAATCGTGGATAGTCTAAGGGAGAAATGTTGGGGGTTAGGGGTTGACACTACTGGGTCCGGTAATGAGTCCCACGCTTCGACAACTCGATTGCTAAAGTCATATTTTTTACAGTCAAGTTTGGAGCGATTAATATTAAGTTTGAATCTGTTGCGTGCTCTTGTGTTGCTGCGGTTGAAGCTGAAGTAGTCATTGACAGGCAGGATGTTGCAGCATATGATCTTGTAGGCAATACTTAAATCGTAAATACTTTAATCCTCAATTTTAAATACTTAAATCCCCAACTTACAACCACAACTGAGCCCAACATTTCTGTTGTTAGGTGAGACATTTGTTAAGTGATTTTGGCTCAGTATTGGGTTCCTACCAGTACGGGCCACATGTAGCTCTTGTAGGGAAAATGGGGTAGGTCAGTGATGTTTCTTCAGATATTCTGGACCCATGTTATGAAGGGGTTTAAAGGGTTTAAAGGGGTTTAAATCAACATCTGGGCAGCCACCTATATGGAATGGTATTTATTTTATTTTTTTATTGGATTTGTATGCTGCCCCTCTCTGTATACTCGGGGCGGCTAACAACAGTGGTAAAAGCAACATGCGATAATCCAATACTAAAACAGCTAAAAACCCTTATTATAAAACCAATCATACATACAAAGATACCATACATAAATTGTAGGGGGAAAGAATATCTCAGTTCCCCCATGCCTGACAACAGAGGTGGGTTTTAGGGAGCTTACGAAAGGCAAGAAGGGTGGGGGCTATTCTAATCTCTGGGGGGAGTTGGTTCCAGAAGGCTGGGGCCACCACAGAGAAGGCTCTTCCCCTGGGTCCCGCCAAATGACATTGTTTAGTTGACAGGACCCGGAGAAGGCCAACTCTGTGGGACCTAACTGGTCGCTGGGATTCGTGCGGCAGAAGGCGGTCCCGGAGATAATCTGGTCCTGTGCCATGAAGGGCTTTATAGGTCATCACCAACACTTTGAATTGTGACCGGAAACTGATCTGCAACCAATGCAGACTGCGTAGTGTTGGTGTAACATGGGCATATTTAGGGAAACCCATGATAGGGTTTGAGCAAGGGATTGGACTAGATGACCTCCAAGGTCCTTTCCAACTTTGTTATTCTAAAAATTGACAACTTTTCCTGGCAATCCTAAGGAATCGTTCAGTTAAGGAAGACTTTGAATCACGGCTTTGTCTGTCTATTCATTTCACTCCTAATTTGCCAAGAAAAAAAGTTATTAAACAAAGCAAAACCAAATATTCATTTCAAACTTGGTTCCCATCAAATGAATAAGTAAGGAGGGGATCCAGATGTTTGTTTTAAATAATTATAGTTTGCTAATTGATATTGCAAATCTTGGTAATTAAATACAGAAGGATTCCATTCACTGAATAGCCCCATCCCATCCCAAAGCATCTTAAAAAAAACCAGTTCTTTCTCCTTATTTGTTTCACTCTCCTAATCTTCTCTGAACAGTAATTTATAACGCAATCCAGGATTATGAAATTTGGGGTCGGAGAGTCACTTTGCTGCTCAGAGCTGTAATTGATTCAAATTCAGGATTTCAGGGAATCCTAAAATATCTACATCTAAAGCAGTGTTTCTCAATTATTTTCTGTTATGTCCCCTGTTCAGGAAGCATGTTTTCGCTGAGAAAACTCAAGCAGTTTATCAGCGTGATTGGGGTGTAATGTGTTTAAGTGACACCTTAATTTATTTGGTTTCATGCTGTCCGCTGCCAACATTTTTAGACATAGCAAACATGCCGGTCTTTCCTTGTCTCCCACTATAGCCACAGTGAAGCCAAGCATTACATACATATTGTTCTGCCGGCGTGTTCCAACCACTCGCAATTACAGGGTAATTAGTCCAGAAAGACACACACCACACGATAGAAGGAAAACCAAATGTTTTTATCAACAGAAAAGCAGAAAAAACTCCTTTTTTTATTAAATGTCAAAGGGATTTTCGGGTATACACAAGGCACAGGTTAAATGCAATCCAATTTCTCACCCAGTAACTGGGAAAATTGAGTCCAATTCCAAAGTCCAGAAAGTCCGCACACAGTCTTGAACAGGGAAACAGCAAAAACCATGATCTTGATGAAACTATGAATCAGATAAACTTCCACAAGGTTAAACCAGCACGCTGCTCTTTTTATCTGTAGCACTAATTACAGCAGCCCCACCCAACCACTGACTCTATAGTGCCACCATATTGTTTTTCATTTCTGCGCATGTGCAGAAAATTAGTTTTCAGCACTGTGCATGAACATAAGAACATAAGAATAGCCATGCTAAATCAGGCCAAAGCCCACTGAGTCCAGCATTCTGTGTCACACAGTGGCCCACCAATTGTGAGAAGAAAGAGAAGGCAAAACCCTCCCTTTCCCTTGACCTCCAACAAATGGGACCCAAAGAAATCCTGCCTGCCTCAACCAACATAGAGGCGGCACCTGGACATCCATTTCAATAACCACCGATACATTTGGCATCCATGAATCTGTCTAATCCTGCCTTCAAGCTATCAAGGCTGACAGCTGTCACAACCTCTTCTGGAAGTGAATTCCATAAACCAAACGACGCTCTGGGTGAAGAAATATTTCCCTTTATTTGTCCTCACTTTCTTCCCTATGAGCTTTAGGGAGTGGCCCTCGTCCTAGTATTGTGTGATAGAGAAAATAATTTTTCTCTATCCACCTTTTCTATCCCATGCATGATTTTATACACTTCGATCAAGTCACCCCTTAAATGCCAACCTATTTTTGATTCTCTTCCTAATCATGCCAAGCATGGAATTTGCTTTTTTTACTGCTGCTGTGCACTGGGTCGACATCGTCATTGAGCTATCCACCAAAACCCCAAGATCTCTTTCTTGGGTTGTCTCATGGTTGCGTGGAGCGCAACATGCAGGGACCCATGTGGTACGAGAGGAAGTGAACTGGCAGCGAGGGAAATCCCCGATTCAGGTCTTCTGGCAAGGTGATGTACTTACTCCGTCTAGCCTAAAAATATATTTATTTATTATTTATTTATTTATTTTATTTATTGGTTTGTATGCCGTCCCTCTCCGCAGCCTCGAGGCGGCTAACAACAATGATAAAAACAGCATGTAACAATCAAATTAATAAAACAACTAAAAACCCTTATAATAAAACCAGACATACGCACAAACATACCATGCATAACTTGTAATGGCCTAGGGGGAGGGAATATCTTAACTCCCCCATGCCTGGTGGCATAAATGAGTCTTGAGTAGCTTACGAAAGACAGGGAGGGTAGGGGCAGTTCTAATCTCCAGGGGGAGTTGGTTCCAGAGGGACGGGGCCGCCACAGAGAAGGCTCTTCCCCTGGGGCCCGCCAAATGACATTGTTTAGTTGATGGGACCTGGAGAAGGCCAACTCTGTGGGACCTTATCAGTCGCTGGGATTCATGCGGTAGCAGGCGGTTCTGGAGGTAATCTGGTCCCATGCCATGTAGGGCTTTAAAGGTCATGACCAACACTTTGAATTGTGACCGGAAACTGATCGGCAGCCAATGCAAGCCACGGAGTGCTGAAGAAACGTGGGCGAATCTTGGAAGTCCCACGACGGCTCTAACGGCTGCGTTCTGCACGATCTGAAGTTTCCGAACACTTTTCAAGGGTAGCCCCATGTAGAGAGCATTGCAGTAATTGAACCTCGAGGTGATGAGGGCATGAGCGACTGTGAGCAATGACTCCCTGTCCAAATAGGGCCGCAACTGGTGCACCAGGCGGAACTGGTGCCCTTCTTGGCGTGGAGGTCTGAAATGGTTGTTCGAGGAATCACTGAGTGCTTTTGCAAAGTGTCCTCTGCTGTTTGATTTAGCGGTATGTTCTTTCGGGTGGCTCCTATCATCCATTCTGCATCCGTCCAAAGGCTCATTTGGCACACTTGGCACAGACTCAGCAATCTAAGAGTTCCTCCATCTCAACAAATGAAGAGCAAATTAGCTCTGCCAAGAAGCTACAAAAATAACCTTTCTATTTCCTGAAGACGCTCGCGCTAGTAAATGCCATGCTTCACTCCGAAGCCTTGAATCTAAACAATATCCACTAAATGACGGGTGGGAGGGAGGGAGAGAAGGGGGCGAGAGCAGCTCAATTGCTATCAATCCCATTCACGCTGGCAGAATGTCTCTAATAGCAGAAGACGCTTATGAGGAGTCATCAATTATCCTTTTTATAAACGACGCGGCTTGGCATTGGTTTTCAATGGGCCACGTACGGCAGAAGCATTTCTGAATAGCTTGAACTGATGAGCAGGCCAGAGGAAGGAATTCAATTTGTTGAAATGCTAAAAGGCTTATTGAACTTCCCAAAGGTGGCTTTTCCAAAAGGCAACTGGACTTTCTTTGTTTTTAAAATATTAATAATAATAACAGCAGAGTTGGGAGGGACCTTGGAGGTCTTCTAGTCCAGCCCCTTGCTTGGGCAGGGAAACCCTACACTACTTCAGACAGATGGTTATCCAACATCTTTATTTATTTATTTTATTTATTCATTTGTCCAATACACAATACATATGGAAGAGAATAGACATGAAGTAATATATATAAAGATAATATGTAAAAATAGAGGAGAAGATATATGAAAGGAAGAAAATATATATGATATATGAGAAAAAGGAAAGACAATTGGACAGGAGACGAAAGGCACACTAGTGCACTTATGTATGCCCCTTACTGACCTCTTAGGAACCTGGAATGGTCAATCGTGGATAGTCTAAGGGAGAAATGTTGGGGGTTAGGGGTTGACACTATTGAGTCCGGTAATGAGTTCCACGCTTTTACAACTCGATTGTTAAAGTCATATTACAGTCAAGTTTGGAGCGGTTCGTATTAAGTTTGAATCTGTTGCGTGCTCTTGTGTTGTTGCGGTTGAAGCTGAAGTAGTCATTGACCAGTAGGACGTTGCAGAATATGATCTTGTGGGCAATACTTAAATTGTGTTTTAGGCACCGTAGTTCTAAGCTTTCTAGACCCAGGATTGTTAGTTTATTTTCGTAGGGTATTCTGTTTCGAGTGGACGAGTGAAGGGCTCTTCTGGTGAAATATCTTTGGACGTTTTCAAGGGTGTTGATGTCCGAGATGTGGTATGGGTTCCAGACAGATGAGCTGCATTCAAGGATGGGTCTGGCAAAAGTTTTGTAGGCTCTTGTGAGTAGTGTGAGATTGCCGGAGCAGAAGCTACGTAGGATCAGGTTAACAACTCTAGAAGACTTTTTGGCGATATTGTTGCAGTGGGCTTTAGCACTTAGGTCATTTGATATTAGTATTCCAAGGTCTTTTACTGAGTGGGAGTTGGCTGTGAGATTTTGTTTATTCAGTTTATATATGAGGTTTGGATTATTTTTGCCGATGTGGAGGGTAGAGCATTTGTTGGTTGATATTTGAAGTTGCCATCTTCTTAAAATCTTCCAGTGTTGGAGCATTCATAACCTCTGGTGGCAAGCTGTTCCACTGATTAATTGTGCCACTGATTATTTTTTTCTCTGATTATTTGATTTGATTCTTGTTTTTTTACTCTTTCTTGCTCATCATGGTGATAACCATGACTTGGATACTTTGGAATCACTCCATGTTGCTTGGTTGTTTTCTTTCTTTCCTTTTTAAAAACAAAATATTTTATTTTAATATAAACAATCGATCTTCCATTAAACAGCGTGTTGCGGCGCAGGCGGAGTAACAGTCGGACAACAGTGTATGGGTATAAATAGGGTCACTTTTATTAACTCAACTTAATTAACTTATTTAACCAAATAAGCCCACGTGACCTGCAGTGGTGCATAAACTCAAATGGGGGCGGAGTTAACTTCAAAACAAACTCAACTGAGCAACTTCTGGGCGAAAGCTCCATGCCTGGGTGCAGGGTCATGGTAAAATTACACCTGCGCCCTGCCCCTTGCTACGCCCCCACGGCGTATGGGATGGCTCGCCACTGGTCACTGATAATATCCATGCAGCGAGCCACAGAAGCAACCCCCCTCAACGAACCCAGGCCGGTCGAGCCCTGTAATCCGAGAGGGAGATCACCCCTTCACCTCAGTAGAGGTGCCCCTAAAGGAGATCACCGTTGCTGCTTACGCCCATTTCCGCCCCCTATCGGCCAACCCCCCCCAGTGATCTTGAGGGGGGGGCACTAGTCGGTGAGACCACCCCCTAACCACACTCCAACGTACAGAGTAGAGCAGGCGAAAAAACAACCAGAGCTGGGCCAATTTGCTGTGGTTGCAAAAAATTCCTACTCGGCCCCACCGAGGGCGACCCATCATATGTACCCTGCAGCAGAGGGAGGGTGGGCGGGTGTCTCCAAACTGCCGGGCGAGGGTAACTGCGCCACGAGGCAGCCCCTTTTATAGGGCTGCCTCCCCTCGCCCGGCCAATGTGTGGCCAGCGCCACCAAACTTCGTCACTGCGGCCCCTGGGGAGACGAGGGGCCGCAGGCTCCGCCCCAAGATGGCGGCCTCCTTCCTCGGCCCACGCCGCAACCCCGCGCCGACTGGTGAGTCGCCGGCGGCATTGCGGCGCAGGCGGAGTAACAGTCGGACAGCAGTGTATGGGTATAAATAGGGTCACTTTTATTAACTCAACTTAATTAACTTATTTAACCAAATAAGCCCACGTGACCTGCAGTGGTGCATAAACTCAAATGGGGGCGGAGTTAACTTCAAAACAAAGTCAACTGAGCAACTTCTGGGCAAAAGCTCCATGCCTGGGTGCAGGGTCATGGTAAAATTACACCTGCGCCCTGCCCCTTGCTACGCCCCCACGGCGTATGGGATGGCTCGCCACTAGTCACTGATAATATCCATGCAGCGAGCCACAGGAGCAACCCCCCTCAACGAACCCAGGCTGGTCGAGCCCTGTAATCCGAGAGGGAGATCACCCCTTCACCTCAGTAGAGGTGCCCCTAAAGGAGATCACCGTTGCTGCTTACGCCCATTTCCGCCCCCTATCGGCCACAGCAGGGGGTGAAATTTTAATTTATTCCCCCTGCTCCCCCCCCTGCACATGAATGTGCAGGCACCTCTGCAGGTCCGCTAAAAATTTGTCATTACCCCTCTCTGACAAATGAACACCGTCCTGCCTATATAAGTCTCTGAGGGATGCCCTAATGTCGGGGTGGTCTATCACCCCACCCCCCTCACGGAGTAACCATTTCCGGACTGCTCGGTTGACCCTCTTCCTAGCCCCATCGACCGCCCTGGGATTTCTAGCATGCCTCCAAACCCTACGGGGCAAAATGTTGGACCACAAGATGCGGGTGTCCGGCCACCGCTTCCAAATAACCTGCAATCCATCCCAAATGTGCCACAGCAAGTCAACGCCCGTAATAGCTCCCAGGTCATTGCCTCCCACATGCAAGACCAACCATCCCGGCACCCCCAGCACCTTCCCGCTGTTGAACAGCAAGGGAAGCAACTCCAACCAACGTAGGCCTCTACGACCCAGCCATTGCACCCTAACATGCTGGTCCAGCTGCAACTGCGTGCCTGGCGTTGTCTCCTGGGCCTGCCGCTCGGCCCAGTATACCATGCTGTGGCCACAGATCAGGACTCTACAGGCCCCCTGTACGTCATCTAAAAAGGGGGAAACAAACAAAACCAAAGTAGCATTAGAATCAGCCACCTGTGCCGCGCCCTGTCCCGCCCCCACTCACCTAAGGACGGATGTAGGCCCGGAAGGCCGTAGAACGCCAACGGCCCACCGCACGTATGTCTGGCGTGCTGAAACCAACTTCGGCTGCAAAAGAAGCTGCGCCAATCCTGAAAGAGTGTGTCCCGTAACGCTTGGGGTCCAGGCCCATCCGGGCCAGGGCCTTGGTAGCCACAGTCCAGAACTGGTACCTAGTGAGAGGGTCCCCGGATGCATGGCAGAAAAGCGGGCCAGGATAACTTCCCCGGATGTCCCAATACGCTGAGATTGCCCCCACGGGGCACACCTTCCTCTGGCTGGTCCTGGAAAGCTGGACCGTCACGCCCCGGCCCCTCTGGTCCGTTTTGGAGCAGCGCAGACGAAGGAAAACTGAGCCCCGCCGAAATCGAATGTCCCTAGTTGTAAAGGCGCGGCCAGAGTGATCGAACTTGGATGCCGCCAAAACCTCGCTTATACGGAACGCACCAAAAAACAACGTAACCGCGACCGCGCGGTAAAGGGCTGCCTCGTACTGGGAGCGACACAGCTTGTCCCACAAATCACCCAAAGCCCGTAGGTGAGCCAACTTGAGGGGGCGTCTCCTATCACCCCGGGGCGGGCCCTTCTCCCTGACCCACCCCTCCAGTGTCTTTCTAATCCTGAAGTCACCTGTGTTATCCGAGAAACCCCTGGACTTGGCTATGAAAGCCAGGCCAGCCATCTTGTCTCGAATTGTGCGGGCTGACAACCCCCGGCGTTTACTAAGAGAACAGAACTCCAGCAGGTGCTCCACCGGGGCCGGCCAAAGCTGATCGTATCTCCTATCATGACGAAAAACCCAAAATTCCCTACCTGCCCGCTGGTACGACCTCCTGGTGCTTGCTGCAATGGACAGGTCGATTGCCCTGCTCACGTAGGCCCTCCAATCTGCCACAGGAGCGGGGGGGGTGCCTCCGGTTGTTCCGCGGCCTGTGGGGCAAGCAGCCAGAACCTAGCCAACTGCCCCCTTGACAAAGCGTCCGCTACCCCGTTCCTGATCCCAGGGACATGGTGTGCCCGGAAAAGCATGTTCCGGGCCAGGCACCTAACCACCATGTGACGCACCAAACCCATCACTCTCTCATTCTTAGAAGAAAGGGTGTTGACCACATGTACAACCGCCATGTTGTCGCACCAAAAATGTATCGTCTTACCGGTGAAGCTAGGGGACCATAGCTCGATAGCCACGACAATTGGGAACAGCTCCAAGAACGTCAAGTCCCTGCACACTGCGGTGCCCTGCCACTCCTGAGGCCAGTCCGCCCTAAACCACCTATCCTTCCAGACCACACCAAAACCAACTGCCCCGGCTGCGTCGGATTTCACCTGGAAGTCGCCTTTCAACAGCATGTCCTGTCTCCAAAAGGAGACCCCGTTGTATGTATGCAAAAAATCCTGCCACACCCCCAGGTCTTTCCTAACGCTAGCCGTCAAGCGGATTCTGTGGTGAGGCTTGGTGAGACCGGCCGTTGCCTGGTAAAGCCTAAACATGAACGCCCTACCCGGCGCTATTACCCTACAAGCGAAGTTCAACAGTCCCGCCAGCTCCTGTACCTGCCTAAGGGTCACCCTTCTGGCGGCCTTAACGACCCTAACCATGTCCCGCAGCTTCGCTAGTTTGTCCTCCGGAAGCCTACAGGTCTGGGCAACCGAGTCCACCTCAATGCCCAGGAATGTAAGCCTAGTGGTGGGCCCCTCGGTCTTCTCATGCGCCAGAGGCACGCCGAGGTCCCCGCACAACCCCTGAAAACCTGCCATTCCCCGCTGGCAGACGTCAGAGCCCGCCGGCCCTGCGAAAAGAAAATCATCTAAGTAATGGACCACTGACCGAATCCCTGAACTCTTCACGTGGGCCCATTCTAGGAAGGAACTAAACTTCTCGAACAATGAACATGAAACTGAACAACCCATCGGGAGGGCCCGATCAACAAAAAAACCCCCCTCAAACTGAAAACCTAAGAGGTCGAAATCCTCGGGGTGAATCGGCAAGAGCCGGAAGGCCGACTTGATATCGCACTTACCCATCAGGGCCCCCGGACCGCACTCTCGAACCACCGAGACCGCCGTATCAAAAGGGGTATAACGCACTGAGCACAGGTCATCAGGAATATGATCGTTAACTGAGTTACCCGGGGGAAAAGACAGGTGGTGAATAAGCCGGAACTCCCCCGCTGCTCGCTTGGGCACCACTCCCAGGGGGGATACTTGCAGAGAAGGCAGGGGCGGCTCCTTGAAGGGGCCCAGCACCCGGCCCTCCCGCACCTCCTTCATAATTTTCTCCCGTACCACGTGTTCCATTCCGGAAACTGACCTCAGGTTGCTAGCCAGGCAAGCAATCCTGGGCCCCCTATACGGAATTCTAAAACCCTCCGAAAAACCTGTAAGCAAGAACTCAGCACCTTTCTTAGGGCGAAAACCCCCAAGCCTGTCTCTCAATCTATCCAATTTAATGGGGGTTGGTCCCCTTGCCCTGAGCTCCAGACGCCTGGGGCTTAGCATAGCCCACTGCTGCCTTGTTGCCGCCTCCCCCCTGCCCTTATAGCAGGCAGATGTCGGGTGTCTGCCATTACACAAGGCGCAGGCATGGCGAAAGCGGCAAGCTGGCCTGGAACAGGCTCCTCTGGCGCCGTACTCGTAACAGTACGGCAGGATCCGAAAGGGCGAACTCGTCGCACCCCACTGCGCCGAGCCCTGGGTCCCCGAGCCCGCCCCCGGGCGGGGGAGGGTAGCCTCTTTTCCTTGGGTCAGCAGCAGGTGGCCAGTAGGCGTCCGCCCGCTAGCCGGGGTGGCGGGTTGCTGCGTGGCTTGAAGCCACAAATCGTTGTGCCGCATGTCCCACGGCCAGTGCCTATTGTGTGCGGCAAACCTCCTAAAATCCTCATCGTATTGCTTCCACGCCTCCCCACCAAACTCCTGATAACCCCAAGATGGCGGCCTCCTTCCCCGGCCCACGCCGCAACCCCGCGCCGGCTGGTGAGTCGCCGGCGGCATTGTCTGAGTACAACAATCTTGTGCAATAACAATGAAACAATTAAAATTTGCAGCCCTATTCATTATTTGTCAACTCCCAAACTGAATACTAATGTACATAAAATGTTTCATACTACAACGGTCCTCTTCTTAGCTTGTTTAATTCTATTAATATATTTCCTATATTTCACTACTCTACTTTTATTTCTAACTTCCATATTTATTCTCTAGCCATCGGGAGAATAGTTCCTATATAATATATTATCCAGTTTGTTCCCACTCTTTAATTTCAAGTGTTAACCTATTCATACCTGCACATTCTAGTATTTTCCTAATCACATTCTCATTCGTGGGAATCTATTCATTTTTCCAATGATGTGTAAATACAATTTTAGCTGCAATTATTACATGGATTGGTTGTTTTCTTGTAGGTCTTTCAATAACCAAACTAGGTAACATCATCCTTCCAAGGTTGGTAAAATAGGCTGACTTTGTAAACTGTTTAGAGAGGGCTGTAGAGCATTATGAAGTCATATATAATATACATTCTATTTCTATCCTTCCTTCCTTCCTTCCTTCCTTCCTATTATTATTATTATTATTATTATTATTATTATTATTATTATTATTATTATATTAGATTTGTATGCCACCCCTCTCCGTAGACTCGGGGTGGCTCACAACAATAATAACACAATGTATAACAAATATAATAATTAAAAGTCACTAAAAACCCTTTATTAAAAAGAAAACATACACACAAAGATACCATGCATAATCTGTATAGGCCTGGGGGAGATGTCTCAGTTCCCCATGCCTGGTGGCAGAGGTGGGTTTTAAGAAGTTTACAAAAGACAAGGAGGGTGAGGGCATTTCTAATCTTTGGGGAGAGCTGTTTCTAGAGGGTCAGGGCTGCCACAGAGAAGGCTCTTCCCCTCGGTCTCACCAGACGACATTGTTTAGTCGACAGGACCCGGAGATGGCCAACTCTGTGGGACCTAACCGGTCACTGGGATTCATGCGGCAGAAGGCAGTCTCGGAGATATTCTGGACCGATGCCATAAAGGGCTTTATAGGTCATGACCAACACTTTGAATTGTGACCAGAAATTGATCAGCAACCAATGCAGACTGCGGAGTGTTGGTGTGACATGGGCATACCTAGGGAAGCCCATGATTTTTTCTCGCAGCTGCATTTTGCATGGTCTGAAGTTTCCAAACACTCTTCAAATGTAGCCCCATGTAGAGAGCATTACAGTAGTCGAACCTCGAGGTGATGAGGGCATGAGTGACTGTGAGTAGTGACTCCGGGTCCAAATAGGGCCACAACTAGTGCACCAGGCGAACCTGGGCAAACGCCCTCCTCGCCACAGCTGAAAGATGGTTTTCTAATGTTAGCTGTGGATCGAGGAGGACGCCCAAGTTGCAGACCCTCTCTGAGGGGGTCAATAATTCCCCCCCCCCCAGGGTGATGGACGGACAGATGGGATTGTCCTTGGGAGGCAGAACCTACAGCCACTCCGTCTTATCAGGGTTGAGTTTGAGTCTGTTGACACCCATCCAGACCCTAACAGCCTCCAGGCACCGGCACATCACTTCCACTGCTTTCTTCCTTCCTTCACTCCTTCCCTCCCTCCCTCTCTGGAGGTGCAGTGGTTAGAATGCAGTATTGCAGGCAAACACACTGCTCACTGTCAGGAGTTTGATCCTGACTGGCTCAAGATTGACTCTGCCTTCCATCTTTCAGAGGTGAGTAAAATAGGATCCATATTGTTGGGGGGCAAGAGGCTGACTCTGTAAACCATTTAGAGAAAGCTGTAAAGCACTGGGAAGAAGTATATAATTGCTATTGCTATATTAATCCATTTATATTGCAAGACAATCATAAAACCTTCCCTTAAAAATGAATATGAGAAACTGGATAAATGATTTGTGCAAAAAAAAATATCCAACTGATGGATTCCTGTCCAAAAATTTTGGATGTAATAGACAAAATAATTATTCAAGGTTCATCCCCAAAGAGCAGATGAAGTCTGTTGCTTCAAGAAGTAGTCTGGGCAATTAACATAATTTACGCCATTTGGACAACTGCTTAATTGGCTTATTTGCATCCATTTAAGTATGCATAAATAATGCCAATGACAAAGTGACAAAAAGCATGAAATTACATCAATTGTGTAATTTTTCCAACAACACAAAATGATTGGATTTTGTTCTTTGCATAAATTTGGATTTAACAGACGCTTAGGTTCAATGGACATGACTTTCCCCCTCCTGGTCTGTAAAACGGAAGAGTTACAATATAAAGGAAAACCCGCCTTCACAGTAAGCTTCTGAGAATCAGATCACAACATGTGGCTTGTTTATTTTGCAAGGAATAACTAAAACGGGGTTCTGCTGGGAGGCCATTGTGTGACACAGAATGATGGACTCGATGGGCTTTGGCCCAATTCAGCATGGCTCTTCTTATGTTCTTATGTTCATGCACAGTGCTGAAAAGTCAGCTTCCCCTCCCCCTCCCCCTCCTCCCCCTCCCCCTCCTCCCCCCTCCTCCTCCTCCTCCTATTCTTCTTCTTCTTGTTCTTCTTGTTCTTCTTGTTCTTCTTGTTCTTCTTGTTCTTCTTGTTCTTCTTGTTCTTCTTGTTCTTCTTGTTCTTCTTGTTCTTCTTGTTCTTCTTGTTCTTCTTGTTCTTCTTGTTCTTCTTGTTCTTCTTGTTCTTCTTGTTCTTCTTGTTCTTCTTGTTCTTCTTGTTCTTCCTGTTCTTCCTGTTCTTCTTCTTCTTCTTCTTCTTCTTCTTCTTCTTCTTCTTCTTCTTCTTCTTCTTCTTCTTCTTCTTCTTCTTCTTCTTGTTCTTCTTCTTCTTGTTCTTCTTCTTTTTGTTCTTGTTCTTCTTCTTCTTCTTCTTGTTCTTCTTCTTCTTGTTCTTCTTCTTCTTGTTCTTGTTCTTCTTCTTGTTCTTCTTCTTCTCCTCCTCCTCCTCCTCCTCCTCCTCCTCCCTGTTTTGAGTGTTGAAGGAGATAAAAGATTCTGGTTCTTGTATCTCCTAGGAGCAATTGGCTCACCCTGTAAACTGTTTAGAGATGGCTGTAGAGTATTATAAAGCTGTATATAAGCGCATTTGCTATCCTTCCTTTCCTTCCTTCCTTCCTTCCTTCCTCCCTCCCTCCCTCCCTCCCTCCCTCCCTTCCTTCCTTCCTTCCTTCCTTCTGGCAGCATCGACCATTGTGGTGTGATGCTGTTGTAGTGAGTCTAATTTTTTTGCCCCTTCATCTGCTTCTTAGTCTGCCTCGTGCTCTTTGACCTTCTCCATTTTTTGTATCACCCAATACTAGGACAAGGGGGCCCTCCCTAAAGCTCATAGGTAAGAAAATGAGGACAAATAAAGGGAAATATTTCTTCACCCCGAGGGTCATTGGTTTATGGACTTCACTTCCAGAAGTGGTTGTGACAATTGTCAGCCTGGATAACTTCAAGGCAGGATTAGACAGATTCATGGATGTCAAGTGTATCTGTGGTTATTAAAACGGAGGTCCATGTGCCGCCTCTATGTTGGTTGAGGCAGGCAGGATTCCCTTGGGTACTGTTCTGTCGGGGTCTCTGGTAGACTCCTCCCAAAAATGCACAGGTACAAATTTCAGACACACACACGTTTGAAAATTCAAAACAATGTTCTTTATAATGAAAATTCACTTAACCTAAGCCCTCTTTTTGGTATGGCATAGAGCACTCGTCTCCAAACAAACTGGTAATTTCTACAAGTCCCTTATCAGTTCTGAGATACTTAGCTTGCAGCTGTGAGGCAATTCACAGTCCTTCTTCTTTCACAAAGTGAAACACACTTTGCTCTGGTTTAGTTTCAAAGCGGGGAAAAATCAGCACACAAAAAGTCAAAGTCAGTAAAGCAGTCACGAAACACAACGATCAGATAATCCTCCACAATGGCCAAACGCACAGGCTGCTATTTATAGCAGCCTCACTAATTACCACAGCCCCACCCAACCACAGGTGGCCTTATTTTCTTTGATAATAATCTCTCAGTTGTTGTTGCCTACGCATCACTCTCCGCATGCGTGGCTGTATCATTAACTCTTGTTCTGAATCCAAGGAGGAGCTAGATAATTGATCTCCTTCTGAGCTGTCTGCCCCACTCTCCTCCTCCCTGTCACTCATGTCTTCTTGGTCAGAGGAGCCTTCATCATAAGATTCCACCGGGAGCAAAACAGGCCTGCAGCATGTGGAGGTCTCCTCCACATCCACAGTCCTTGGGGCAGGAGCAGGGCCAGAGCTAACCACAACAGGTACCACTTGTTGGGGGTCAAGGGAAAGGGAGAGTTTTGCCTTCTCCTTCTGCTCAAGATCCCCATGGAGAATTGGTGGGCCACTGTGTGAAACAGTATGCTGGACTCGATTCAGCAGGGTTATTCTTATGTTCTTATGTATCTACCCTGTATGGTATAGAATCCCACGGGATCCTCTCCAGGTGAGCAGACGAGTTAAATCGCCATCTTTGCATCTAGTATAAGATCGATTCTATGCCAATTCTTTCTGTTTCTCTTACCCTTTCAGTCCGTGGGTAGGCAGCCGAAATTGCTTCATATGATTCATTTTCACAAACGACAAACAAGTCAAGGACCATCTGTCGTACAAAGTGATGAAACGCTGGGCTTTTGCTACGCACACACAAACACATTTTTCTCACAATCCTACCCACCATCACCTGCAGGATCATCAAGTTCTATCAATGCTATGTTAACACACTAGCTTTTGGCTCTTCCGGGGGAGAAACTGCTTTGTGTTTCCATAATTTCTCCCTAGTGCTGTGATTCAGGTTGTGATGATTGTTGTTCCAAACGCGTTGACATGTTGCTTCGTTTGGCTTTCGAATTACGCCAAGCGTTCTCTCCAGCAAGAGAAAAATAGCTTCTGGGGTACACCAGCTGGTCTCGCTTGACCCCAAATAAAGGATCGGGCCATTGCGTTTGCTAAGGATGGAAATCAAAGATAAGACATGTGGTTCGGGGATGGAGTTCACCAACCAGAAGGAGCCTTGCGAAGGAAAACAAAAGCTGGTGGGAACTTTTCAAGGGGGCACCAAGGTCTGTGGGATTAGGCTTGTAGGCTGAGCCGAGTGCCCAATTAAAACTGGCACTGTTAATTAGATTTATGCACAAATAGCTTCCCGAGTAGAGAAATTTGGGTAGATGATTTCGCTGAATTGGTATAAAATGGTGTAGCAACTCCTGGTTGAGCAAAGGGGTTGGAGTAGAAGGTCTCTTTGAACTCTTATTCTGCAAGAGCAGGTAGAGCTGAGAGGGCAGAGTTTTTTAATTTATTTATTTATTTGTTTTGTCAATGATATATTGGAGGTATACAAAGATATAATAGTCTTTACTTTCTCACTTATTTATTTATTTATCTTTTTATCTATTATCTATTATCTATCCTATCTATCCTATCTATCCTATCTATCTATCTATCTATCTATCTATCTATCTATCTATCTATCTATCTATCTATCATCTATTATCTATCATTATCTATCTATCTATCTATCTATCTATTATCTATTATCTATCTATCTATTATCTATTATCTATCTATCTATCATCTATTATCTATCATTATCTATCTATCTATCTATCTATCTATCTATCTATCTATCTATCTATCTATCTATCTATCTATCTATTATCTATCATTATTTATTTGTCTATCTATCTATCTATCTATCTATCTATCTATCTATCTATCTATCTATCTATCTATCTATCTATTCATTCATTCATTTATTCATTCATTTATTTATTGTATTTATGTGCCGCTTACTCCAAATGGACTCTGAGCGGCTAACAACAGGAATAAATACAACAACAATAAAAACAGATTAAAATCAATAATAAAAGTCAGTAATAACAGTAATAACATAAAAAAACATACATACTTGCAATCAGTCTAATTCCAGGCCTGCCGGAAAAGCCAGGTCTTAATGGCTTTCCGGAAGACCGATAGGGAGGAGATAGTGCTGATCTCTGGAAGCAGTTGGTTCCAAAGGCTTGGGGCTGCCACAGAGAAAGCTCTTCCCCAAGGTCTCGCCAACCAACATTGTTTGACAGACGGGACCTGGAGAAGGCCAATTCTGTGGGCCCTTACTGGCCTCAGCGAGGTATGAGGGAGGAGGCGATCCCGTAAATAGTCTGGCCCTGAGCCATTTAGGGCTTTAAAGGTGATAACCAACACCTTGAATTGCTTTCGGAGACCCACTGGCAACCAATGCAGCACGCATCATGTTTATATACAGTACATGATACTAGTAAGAGAGAAACATTAGGACAGGGGACGGAAGGCACAACAAGATTAATTTCAGGGCAAAACTTCAGGACCTTATGGTGAGATTTATTCAAGCAGATTACACAAGAATCTAGTCAACCAAGCTCAGCAAGAGCTGATAGATAAATTAGTGAAGATTGGACTTAATCCCTGGATAGTTCAATGGATTTGCAGCTGGCTAAACGTAGACATCACAGAGTTATTGTTAATGGCGAGTATTCTGAGCAGAGACAGGTTGCAAGCGGTGTGCCACAAGGGTCTGTTCTGGGTCCTATTCTTTTTAATATGTTTGTGAGTGACATAGGGGAAGGTTTGGTAGGGAAGGTTTGCCTATTTGCCGATGACTCTAAAGTGTGCAATAGGGTTGATATTCCTGGAGGGGTCTGTAATATGGTAAATGATTTAGCGTTACTAGATAAATGGTCAAAGGAATGGAAACTGCAGTTTAATGTTTCCAAATGTAAAATAATGCACTTAGGGAAAAGGAATCCTCAATCTGAGTATTGTATTGGCAGTTCTGTCTTAGCAAAAATGCCAGAAGAGAAGGATTTAGGGGTAATGATTTCTGACAGTCTCAAAATGGGTGAACAGTGAACAGTGCAGTCAGGCGATAGGGAAAGCAAGTAGGATGCTTGGCTGCATAGCTAGAGGTATAACAAGCAGGAAGAGGGAGATTATGATCCCACTATATAGAGTGCTGGTGAGACCACATTTGGAATACTGTGTTCAGTTATGGAGACCTCACCTGCAAAAAGATATTGACAAAATTGAACGAGTCCAAAGATGGGCTACAAGAATGGTGGAAGGTCTTAAGCATAAAACGTATCAGGAAAGACTTAATGAACTCAATCTGTATAGTCTAGAGGACAGAAGGAAAAGGGGGGACATGATCAAAACATTTAAATATGTTAAAGGGTTAAATAAGGTTCAGGAGGGAAGTGTTTTTAATAGGAAAGTGAACACAAGAACAAGGGGACACAATCTGAAGTTAGTTGGGGGAAAGATCAAAAGCAACATGAGAAAATATTATTTTACTGAAAGAGTAGTAGATCCTTGGAACAAACTTCCAGCAGACGTGGTTGATAAATCCACAGTAACTGAATTTAAACATGCCTGGGATAAACATAGATCCATCCTAAGATAAAATACAGAAAATAGTATAAGGGCAGACTAGATGGATCATGAGGTCTTTTTCTGCCGTCTGTCTTCTATGTTTCCATTAAATTGATGCTAGAGGAAGGTTGAAAAAATTCAGGAGGGGTGGGACTTAGACGGCTTGTGGCAATGTAAGGACTATAAGCTAATGACACATTTAACTCTGCCCGCCCCAATTCTGTCTGCTCTACATTTACACAAAGAATAGGATTAATTTCACAAATATATTTTCTGCCCCTTGGGAGCAGTTCTCTCATTATTTATACAGCTGTGGTGGCAAAGTGGTTAGAATGTAGTATTGCAACCTAATTCAATGCTCGCTGTCAGGAATTTGAATTTCACCAGGCTGAAGGTTGACTCAGATGTCCATCCTTTCGAGGTTAGTAATATGAGGACACAGAATGTTGCGGGCAATAGGCTGAATCTGTAAATTGCTTAGAGATGGCTGTAGAGCATTATGAAGTGGTATATAAGTGTTATTGCTACCCTTCCTTCCTTCCTTCCTCCCTCCTTCCCTTCCTCCCTCCATCCCTCCTTCCTTCTCTGGAGGTGCAGTGGTTAGAATGCAGTATTGCTGGCAAACACACTGCTCACTGCCAGGAGTTCGATCCTGACCAGCTCCAGGTTGACTTCCATCTTTTAGAGGTCAGTAAAATGAGGACCCAGATTGTTTGGGGGGGGGGGAGAGGCTGACTCTGTAAACCATTTAGAGAAAGCTGTAAAGCGCTGGAAAGAGGTATATAATTGCTATTGCTATATTAATCCATTTATATTGCAAGACAATCATAAAACCTTCCCTTAAAAATGAATATGAGAAACTGGATAAATTATTTGTCCAAAAAAGAAAATCAATCTGATGGATTCCTGTCCAAAAATTTTGGATGTAATAGACAAAATAATTATTCAAGGTTCATCCCCAAAGAGCAGATGAAGTCTGTTGCTTCAAGAAGTAGTCAGGGCAATTAACATAATTTACGCCATTTGGACAACTGCTTAATTGGCTTATTTGCATCCATTTAAGTATGCATAAATAATGCCAATGACAAAGTGACATAAAAGATGGAATTACATCAATTATGTAATTTTTCCAGCAACACAAAGCGATTGGATGTTGTTCTTTGCATAAATTTGGATTTAACAGACGCTTGCATTCAATGGATATGCCTTTCCCCCTTCTGGTCTATAAAACTGAAGAGTTACTATATAAAGGAAAATCAGGCCTTCAGAGTAAGCGTCTGATTAATTGATTGCAACATGCAAGCACGCCACACTCTACCTGTTGCTTTCTTATTTTGCAAGGAGTTATTATAGTGGGACTCTGGTGGGAGGCATTGTGATGACAGAACAGAACAGAACATAATTCAATTCTTTTTTGCCCAATTGTGATTGGACGCACAAGGAAATTGAATAGAATAGAAAGAATCAGAACACAAAATACAAGCTTGGTGTTGTGGTTAGCTCTGGCCCAGCTCCTGCCCCAAAGACTGTGGATATGGGGGAGACATCCACATGCCTCAGGTCTGTTTTGCTCCCAGTGGAATCTACTGATGAAGGCTCCTCTGACCAAGAAGACATGAGTGACAGGGAGGAGGAGAGTGTGGCAGACAGCTCAGAAAGAGATCAATTATCTAGCTCCTCCTTGGATTCTGAAAAAGAGTTAATGATACAGCCATGCATGCGGAGAGCGATGCATAGGCAGCAACAACTGAGAGATTATTATCAAAGAAAATGAGGCCACCTGTGGTTGGGTGGGGCTGTGGTAATTAGTGAGGCTGCTATAAATAGTAGTCTGTGGGTTTGGCCATTGTGGAGGATTATCTGATTGTTGTGTTTCATGCCTGCCTTGCTGACTTCGACCTTTGTGTATTGATTTCCCCCCGCTTTGAACTAAAGCAGAGCAAAGTGTGTTTCACTTTGTGAAAGAAGAAGGACTGTGAATTGCCTCACAGCTGCAAGCTAAGTATCATAGAACTGATAAGGAACTTGTACAAATTACCAGTTTGTTTGGAGACGAGTGCTCTTTGCTATACAAAAAGAGTGCTTAGTTTATTTGAATTTTCGTTATAAAGAACATTGTTTTGAATTTTCAAATGTGTGTGTGTGTGAAATTTTTATCTGTGAATTTTCGGGAGGATTCTACCAGAGAGCTCTACAGAACACTTAGAAGACACAACTTTGTAGATGACCCTCACTCTGTCAAGGACCTTGGAGTACCCGGTACATGGTAGATCACATTCAATTTGAGATTATGGATAAAAGGATGAATTTGGTTAATGAAACTGATTTGTGACAACTGATGGGACAATGGAACAAGGTAAGACGATATATGGCAAGTAGAATCCGAGACCAAGCTACAAGAAACAAATTGCAAATCACTTTATAATATGTAAATAGATACTTTGCTCTTGGGTTAAAATGGTTTATACAAGAAACACCCCCGATTTGGTGGTGGGGTGTGAATGCTTGTCTGGTATTGGGCACTAATCACAAAGCACCTGTTTTATGTTGTGTGTGTGTTTATACTTTAAAAAAATATTAATAAAAAAGGACCTTGGAGTACTTATCTCAAATGATCTAAGTGCCAACATTGTAACAACATTGCCAGAGCCCACAGTAACAACATTGCCAAAAAGACACTTAAAGTTGATAATCTAATCTTGTGTAGCGTCTTCTCTGGCAATATTACACTGCTAATCAGAGCATACAAACCATTTGCTAGACCAGGGGTAGACAATAGAATAGGAATGGATAGGATAGAACAGAACAGAATAGAATTCTTTATTGGCCAAGTGTGATTGGACACACAAGGAATTTGTCTTGGTGCCTATGCTCTCAGTGTACATAAAAGAAAATATAGATTTGTCAAGAATCATGTAGTACAACACTTAATGATTGTCATAGGGGTCAAATAATCAATGAAGAAACAATCAATATTAATAAAACTCTTAGGATACAAGCAACATTCTAGCATGATTGTCTCAGGAATTCTGGGAGATGAAGTCCACAAGTCATAGAAGAGCCAACTTCCCCCACCTCTCTGCTAGACCAATTCTCGAATACAGCTCTCCTGTCTGCAACCCGCACTGTATATTGGACATTAATACAATTGAGAGAGTCTTCATTCTGCATCCTTGGTAAAATCTTTTTTTCCCTGTCTTTTGGGTTCAACCTGAGTAATAACGTTCTTCTCTTTCTCCCATTTCCTAAATATGTAATTTATCTAATAAAATAATTGTTATTAATGCTGCTGATATTATTACTTTATGTCACTGTTCATTTTCTTGCTGCTAGGTCGTATTTTAAATCATATTAATTTTCATTAGAGATGCTAATTAGCAGGCAGTTATAAGGTTTTAATAATTTTGTAATGCCGTGCCTTTTTTAAAAAATTGGGTACTTCATTAATTTAGATCAGCATATAATCAGCTATGTTAACTCAATTCTTCAGCTTAAAATTTCCCATTTTCCTGACAGATCGCTTAGATAGCTGCTTGTGCATGAAAACAAGCTAGAGAGAGTTGAAATAAAT
Source organism: Erythrolamprus reginae (assembly GCF_031021105.1). Classification (NCBI taxonomy): domain Eukaryota; kingdom Metazoa; phylum Chordata; class Lepidosauria; order Squamata; family Dipsadidae; genus Erythrolamprus; species Erythrolamprus reginae. The sequence continues at coordinate 347,228,680 of NC_091951.1, forward strand.
CCATGAACCCAACCATTTTGCTGCAGTTTTTGTACTGAAAATAGAATTTCAGCACAATAGGACAAGGGGATATTCTACGCTTGCATTTTATTCTTTTTAATTAGGTAAGAAAACTTGCTGGGTAACAATTTCAATCTGTTTCAGGCCAGGATGTCACAACATTTGCTGCTTTACAGCTTGAATAACACGAGTTGGAAGGGACCTTGGTGGTCTTCTAGTCCAACCCCCCTGCTTAGGCAGGAAACCCTACACTACTTCAGACAAACGTCTTCTTTAAAAACTTCCAGTGTTGGAGCATTCACAACTTCTGGAGGCATTCATGCCATCGGACCAGAATATCTCCGAGACCGCCTTCTGCCACACGAATCCCAGCGACCAATTAGGTCCCACAGAGTTAGCCTTCTCCAGGTCCCATCAACTAAACAATGTCGTTTGGCAGACCCAGGGGAAGAGCCTTCTCTGTGGTGGCCCCGACCCTCTGGAACCAGCTCCTGCCAGAGATCAGAATTGCCCCCACCCTCCTTGCCTTTCATAAGCTCCTTGAAACCCACCTCTGTCATCAGGCATGGGGGAATTGAGATATTCCTTTCCCTCCAGGCCTATTACAAGTTATGCATGTTATGTTTGTGTGTATGTTTGATTTTTAATAAGGGTTTTTTAGTTATTTAAAATATTAGGTTTGTCATATGCTGTTTTATTATTGTTGTTAGCCACCCCAAGTCTACGGAGAGGGGCGGCAAACAAATCAAATAAATGAATGAATGAATGAATGAATGAATAAAGGAATAAAGGAATAAAGGAGTAAAGGAATAAACGAATAAACGAATAAATGAACAAACGAACAAACAAATGAACAAACAAACAAATGAACAAACAAACAAACAAACAAATAAATGAATGAATGAATAAAGGAATAAATGAATAAAGGAGTAAAGTAATAAAGGAATAAAGGAATAAACGAACAAACAAATGAACAAACAAATGAACAAACAAATGAACAAACAAATAAATAAATGAATGAATGAATGAATAAAGGAATAAAGGAATAAAGGAGTAAAGGAATAAAGGAATAAAGGAATAAAGGAATAAAGGAATAAATGAACAAATGAACAAACGAACAAACGAACAAACAAATTAATAAACAAATGAACAAATGAACAAATAAACAAATAAATAAATAAATGAATGAATGAATGAATGAATGAATAAAGGAATAAAGGAATAAAGGAGTAAAGGAATAAAGGAATAAAGGAACAAACGAACAAACGAACAAACGAACAAACGAACGAACGAACGAACGAACAAACAAACAAACAAACAAACAAACAAACAAACAAACAAACAAACAAATAAATACAGTTGTTCCAAAGATTAATTGTTCTGTCAGGAAATTTCTCCTTAGTTCTAAGTTGCTGCTCTATTTGATTAGTTTCCACCCGTTGCTTGTCCAGCCCCCAGGTGTTTCGGAGAATAGGTTGATTCCTTCTTTGTGGCAACCCCTAAGATATTGGAACACTGCTTTTATGTCTCTCCTAGTCCTTCTTTTCATTCAACTAGACACACCTAGTTCCCATAACCGTTCTTCATATGTTTTAACCTCCAGTCCCCTAATCATCTTTGTTGCTCTACTTTGTACTCTTTCTAGAGTCTCAACATCCTTTTATATTGTGGTAATCAAAACTGGATATAATATTCCAAGTGTGGCCTTGATAAAACCATGCTTGGAATACTGTATCCAGTTCTGGTCACTTCAATATATATATAAAAATGTAAACTTTCTGGAAAGTGTGCAGAGAAGAGCAACAAAGATGATTATTAGGCTGGAAGCTGAAACGTGTGAAAAACAGTTATAGAAAGTGGGTATGTCTGATCTAATGAAAATAAGGACTAGGGAAGGCAGGACAGCGGTGTTTCAATATCGGACAATATCCGAGGGGCTTTTACCAAGCCAAGGGCCCAGGATAGAATCGAATCGAAAAATAGAAAATAGAAAATAATAGAAAATAGAAAATATTAGAAAATAGAAAACAGAAAAAAGAAAAAAGAAAACAGAAAATAAAAAATAATGGAAGATAGGAGAGAACAGAACAGAATAGAATAGAATAACAGAGTTGGAAGGGATCTTGGAGATCTTCTAGTCCAGCCCACTGCTCAAGCATGAGAACCTATACCATCTCAGACAAGTGACTGTCCAGTCCCTTGAACAGAACAGAACAGGATAGAATTCTTTATTGTCCATGTGTGATTGGACACACAAGGAATTTGTCTTTGGTGCAGATGTTCTCAGAGTACATATACATAAAAGAAAATATACATTTGTCAAGAATGGTGAGGTACAACACTTAATGATTGTCAGAGGGGTCAAATAAGTAATCAGGAAACAATCAATATTAATAAAAATCTTAAGGGTACAAGCAACAAGTTACAGTCATACTGTAAGTAGGAGGAAATGGGTGATAGGAATGATGAGAAAAAATTAGTAATAGTAGTGCAGACTTAGTAAATAGTTTGACAGTGTTGTGTGAATTATTTGTTTAGCAGAATGATGGCATTTGGGAATATTTTGCCTAAAAGGCAAATGAAAAATAATGGTTGGGAATCAACCAAGGAGAAAAGCAATCTAGAACTAGGGAGGAAATTTCAGTGAGAGTAACCGGCCAATGGAATGGCTTGCCTTCAGAAGTTGTGGGTGGTCAGAAGTTGTGGGTTTTTTCTTTCAAAAACAGACTGGACAACTATTTACCAACACTGTTCTGCCGGCGTCTTTCAACCTCCCGTAATTACAGGGTAATTAGTCCAGGAAGACATACACCACACGATAAAAGGAAAACCCAAAAGTTTTTATAAACAGAAAAACAGAAACAGCTCCCTTTTTAAATGTCAAAGGGATTTTCTGGTACACACAAGGCACAGGTTAAATGCAGTCCAATTGCTCACCCAGTAACTGGGAAATTGAGTCCAATTCTAAATTCCAGAGAGTCCACACACACAATCTTGAACAGCAAAAACCACAATCTTTAGGAAACAATGAATCAGATAAACTGCCATGAGACTAAAACACCAGGCTGCACTTTTATCTGTAGCACTAATTACAGCAGCCCCATCCAACCACAGGTGGCCTCATTTTCTCTTGTAATAATCCTTCAGTTGTTGTCTCCTATGCATCACTCTACCCATGTGTGGATGTGTCATTAATTCTTGTTCAGAATCCAGGGATGATACAGATGACTGATCTCCTCCTGGGCTGTCTGCCAAACTCCCCTCTTCCCTGTCACTCACACTTCCTTGGTCAGAGGAGGCTTCGTCGACAGATTCTACTGGGAGCAAAACAGGCCTGCGGGATGTGGATGTCTCCCCCACATCTACCTCCACATTCCTTGGGGCAGGAGCTGGGCCAAAGCTAACCATAAAACAACACAATGGACAAACCAGAAATGTGTTTTCCGAATTTTGGTTTGCCCATTTAGGCATTTTTTTCATCTACTAGGCTCTGGAAAGGCCTGTGCGCATGCATGGCGGGCAGCGCAGGAGAGGGGGTTGCACATGCATAAGGGGAGGGTGCCCCCACAATCCGGGTCCTCATTTTACCCACCTCGGAAGGTTGGAAGGCTGAGTCAACCTTGAGCCCGTGATGAGATTTGAACCACTGACCTACAGATCTAGCAGTCAACTTTAGTGGCCTGCGGTACTGCACTCTACCCACTGTGCCACCTTGGGTTAGTCCACTTATATTGGCCTGCTGCATTCTCTACCAAATTTATGAAATGCCTCCCTCTCCTAGGGGTGAATTTCATCAAGTGCCCTTGTAAGAAAACATTTACAGCAATCTGAATTGACCCTGAGCGGTGAGAGAAACATGAAACAGGGACCAGTGGCCCAGAAAACCAAATTGTTTAGGTTTGCTGACCATATCTCAAAGGCAATATACCTAGCACGTCCGACTAAGTGGGAAGGGATCAATAATCAGGTCACCTAGCTGGCTTTATGAAAACCATTTCAACCTCACGCTTCAATTTGTATTCTGTTCGCCTTTTTCTTTATCCCATTTTTTTGAAATGTGGTAGGTTAAAATTGTATAAGCTGTAAACCTTCTGCCAAGTTTTATAAAATTCTGTTTCAGCTTGGTTATTTAACCATCTCGTCGTCATACAGTAATACCTCGTCTTACAAACCTAATTGGTTCCCGGGGGAGGTTCGTAAGGCGAAAAGTTCATAAGACAAAACATTGTTTCCCATAGGAAACAATGTAAAATGAATTAATTTGTGCAAGGGGAAAAAAATGCAAAAAACCTCCGCTGCCCGGCTGTCACCTTTTGAAACAGCCGGGCGCTTCTCAGTGTTCTCCCAATGCCAAACCCGGAAGTTCGGCAAAAGTTCGGGGGGCTTCTCAGCGGCCTCCCGAACCCGAACATTTGCCGAACTTCTGGGTTCGGCATTCGGGAGGCCGCCGAGAAGCCCTGCCACCCGGCTGTCACCTTTTGAAATAGCCGGGGGGCTTCTCGGCGGCCTCCCGAATGCCGAACCCAGAAGTTTGGGTTTGGCATTCGGGTTCAGGAGGACGCTGAGAAGCCCCCCGGCTGTTTCAAAAAGCAACAGCCGGGCGGCGGGGCTTCTCGGCGGCGGCGGGTTCGTAAGATGGAAAACGTCCGTAAGAAGAGGCAAAGAATTTCTGAACAAACTTCCAGCAGACGTGGTAGATAAATCCACAGTAACTGAATTTAAACATGCCTGGGATAAACATATATCCATCCTAAGATAAAATACAGGAAATAGTATAAGGGCAGACTAGATGGACCATGAGGTCTTTTTCTGCTGTCAGACTTCTATGTATCTATGTTTCTATCCCAGGCATGTTTAAATTCAATTACTCTGGATTTACCAACCACGTCTGCTGTAAGTTGTTCCAAGCATCTACTACTCTTTCAGTAAAATAACATTTTCTCACGTTGCTTCTGATCTTTCCCCCAACTATCTTCAGATTGTGTCCCCTTGTTCTTGTGTTCACTTTCCTATGGAAAACACTTTCCTTCTGAACCTTATTTAACCCTTTCACATATTTAAATGTTTTGATCATGTTCCCCCTTTCCCTTCTTTCCTCCAGACTATACAGATTGAGTTCATGAAGTCGTTCCTGATAAGTTTTATGCTTAAGACCTCCCACCATTTTTGTAGCTCGTCTCTGGACCCATTCAATTTGATCCATATCTTTTTGTAGGTGAGATCTCCAGAACTGAACACAGTATTCCAAATGGGGTCTCACCAGCACTCTATACAGCAGGATCACAATCTCCCTCTTCCTGCTTGTTATACCTCTAGCTATGCAGCCAAGCTTTCTACTTGCTTTCAGTAAAGTTCAGTTTCCATTCCATTCCATTATCTCGTATCTTCATAGTGACTGGGCGGTTTTAAAGGTCTATGGAAATTCTCAGTCATCCAGGTCATGGTTGTCCCAAAGGTGCTTTTTCCAAAGGCAATTCATCTTCCTTTGGTCTTGAAGACATTTCATTTTGTTGGAGTAGCATTTTGCAAAAGCTTGCCCACCCAGATAGCTAGAGCAGCTAACTAGCCTGCCTCAGACCAAGATATCAAGAACCGTAGTCTTGAAGATAATTGAAAACGAGTACTGCAGAGTTTCTTAAGAAAATATTTACTTCTTTCCTAGCAAAACTACACTATTTACAGTTTAGTTATGTCTCTAGTAGATATTATACACAATACTCACACATCTCTATCTACTATTCTGAAGAATATCTTGGCTGAAGACTTGAAGCTGAATATTGTAACTGAGAGTAGAATAGAATGGAATAGAATAGAATAGAATAGAAGATAATTCTTTATCACTCTATTCTATTCTATTCTATTCTATTCTCAGTTACAATACTCAGCTGCAAGTCTTCAGCCAAGATATTCTTCAACCACCAAAAGCCACACTAAGCCACAATATCTTTAAGCCAATATCTCTAAACAAGCCACACCTATGCAAAGGTGCATCATGATATATACATTTGTCAACCAATCAGATCACATTACAATCTGTAGACTAAGCAGTTTTACATTGATTACAATTCTTCTCTCTGCAATTTGGAATATTACATCAGGTGGGGCCCTGATTCTGACATGTTTCTCACTCAAGAAGCTTCTTCAGTTCTAATTCTTGAATTCTGAGTCAGAACTGAAGAAGCCTCCTGGATGAGAAGCAGAACCTCTTCAAGGAAAAACAAAGTTTAGTTGCATTTTTTTTTTGAAGAAGCACCTTTGGGTTGTTTTAAGAATGTGAGGTTTGGGCCATATCAAGGACATCAATTAAAAGGCACTTTTTGGTGATCAGGAACACTCCTAAATCCAGTCCAGCATAGAACATACAATAATACAGTGGAAGGGGTGTGTTTTACAATACAGCCCTCTGCTCAAATTTTCAGTCTAGAATGCAGGGGTGGGTTCTGAAAGCATGCAGCCCTCCCCCAGTGGGTCGACCTCTAGGGAGGCACAGCATGCCATGATTGCCACATCAGAATGAAGCGACAGAGAAAGTTTTCTCGATGAGACAACCTCGAATGAATCAAGATCTCTCCTTTTTATTGTATTTCAATCTTCTGACATGTGGTACAGAATAACTAATTCGCGAACGCCACATACATTAAGCCATCCTCCAACTACTATTCACTCTTGCACCATATAAGGCAAGCTTCTCCTGACTTCCCTATAGATAATTAATGGAAGCTACATTCTTTGCCTTTTCCCTGGATTGTGTGTTTGCAAAGGAATGTGAGTATAAGGCATATATTTCCTTATATGGAAGTTAGCTATAGGTTTTGTTCATATTGCATACCAAGTTAAATTGCTTTACCCCGTGGTCATAGATTCTGCAGAATGCTTACTCAGCCTAGACTTTGCTGCCTTTCCATAGAGGAAGAATTAAAGTTTTATTCAGCACACAATTAGGCTTAAAACATCACTCTCCAGTAATATTTTATTCCCAAATTTCAGTGCCCATAAACCTATGATTACAACAGGGTTCTAACTTACCTCGCTACTGGTTCGCTTCCTCCTGGGCCACGTAGGCGTACATGCGCAGTGCAAAAATATTCTGAATTATTATTATTTTTAAAGCCAAAAAACAAGATGTCAACATATGTACAGTGACAGAAACTTGGCTTCTGCACATGCACAGGGGGGGGGGGGATACCAAAAAAATTGTTTTGAAAAAAATCATATTTTTTTAAAAAAGATGGCAGCACCCACAGACCACCACTGACTGAACTGGTTCTGTGATGTCATTGTGACGTCACCAGTGGTTTGCTACTGGTTAAGGAGAACCAATTCAAGCTGGGAGGAACCCACCACTGGAATGGTGTAAGAACTCCTGTTTGACCGGGGGGTTGGACAAGAAGACCTCCAAGATACCTTCCGACCCTATTATTCTATGTCCTACACAGTGTACAGTTATATTCAGGTGAAGAGTAGAGCAAGGTGAATAGATCTTGTGCGGCCCATTGGTGTCCTGCACAATTAGTAGTAGACCCAGAGGACTCAGAGACAGTGGAGACACTATACAGTGTCCTGTGTTCCTGGCACCTGAGACTGACAGTGAAGAGGATGTGGTGTCAGAGGCTGAAGAGCAACCAGGGCCTTCTGCACCTCCTGAGAGGAGTGACCCAGGAGAACAGGAGGAACCTCATCTTGATGCTTGGGTTCGCAGGGCCTCTAGGAGGTATGAATGGCTACTAAGGAAGATATTTACGTGTGAGTAAATCTGGCTATTGGGCCATGCCCTCAGGCTATGACAGAGTCATGCATCACCTAAGTGCAGAGAACAGTGTCGTTCACCTTAGAAATCTAGTTTCCGTTCCCGTATTTCAGCTTGTGTTTTAAAAGGACTACATTCTTGGCTTTCTTGATGAGCTCCAGGCTCCAGCAAGAGTCGATGATAAGAAAACCTACTACAATCTAGTAATTAGTTGTATTTATCTCTTCCTGGGACTCTGATCAGCTGCTAAGACTTTATAATCAGTCCAGTGAAGCTTTTGCTAGCATAGAAACATAGAAACATAGAAGACTGAAGGCAGAAAAAGACCTCATGGTCCATCTAGTCTGCCCTTATACTATTTCCTGTATTTTATCTTAGGATGGATCCATGTTTATCCCACGCATGTTTAAATTCAGTGAATGTGGATTTACCAACCACGTCGGCTAGAAGTTTGTTCCAAGGATCTACTACTCTTTCAGTAAAATAATATTTTCTCATGTTGCTTTTGATCTTTCCCCCAACTAACTTCAGATTGTGTCCCCTTGTTCTTGTGTTCAATTTCCTATTAAAACACTTCCCTCCTGGACCTTATTTAACCCTTTAACATATTTAAATGTTTCGATCATGTCCCCCCATTTAAGTTCTTTGCGAAAAAAACTCAACTGCATAGGACTTTTGTACATAGTAAAACATTTATTAGCTAATCTGGTGGTGTGCATCTGATTCTTGGGGGGCTCGGCGCTGGGACAAAACAAGATCTATAGATGCCTATTGTTAACACCAGGGGGACCAGACTTGTATGGTTGTTGTTGTTTTTAAATGTGGCCATTTGAGAATAACATATGAAATGATTTGAGCAGAGGCTCAGAACAATCTTTACTGATGTAAATTATAAATATCTAAATTGCAGGAGTGGCAGGGAACAAGGCATTACGAAGAAAGCTTTTCTGCAATGCTTTGCATTCTCACCTTGGTGGATGTTCCTTTTTAGTCTCTCCTATTTTTTTCTTTCTTTTTTGCATTTTTCATTTTCTGAACAATGTAGCTCTTTCAGAAAACACTTCTACATCGTCCTCTTTTGGACAGCTACATTTGGCTCCTCCAGTAAAGGACTCAAACATTTCTCCTCTCCTGCCCCCTCCCCCCCTTTTCTTCTTTTAAAAAGTGGTATTTAGCATTCCAATCCATTTTTGCATCGACCATAGAAAAATCTGGCCAGCGTTATGGCATAATTGTATCATCTTCTGCACCTCCTCTCCACACAATCCTTGCAATTCTAAGCTCTAAAGGCAGCACGATTCTGCTTTTCCCCCTCCTTCTTTTTATTTTTCTTTTTGGCCTGCCCTGAATAAATCACAGAAGCGACGTGGTTTGCCAAAAAAGGATGCTTTGTAAAATAGGTCACTCCGAGGCCCAGAAACTCTGCTGAGAGATTATTTATTTATTTGTTCATTGCCCTGGTTCTCTCTCTCTCTCTCCCCGCTTCTTACTCTCTCTCCTCCTATTTTTGTACAGCTTGGGTCAACCTTCCAGAAATGCAGTTCGAAAAAGAAATAAACAATTGTAAAGACATAGCACATCTTCAAACCAATCTTTTGTCTATTCGATTTACAATTTCAGAATAATTACAGGCAGTTCTTAATTTAAGAATGTCTTAGATAAATAATGACCAGATTATAACCTAGGTAAAGCGGGGACCGTTCATTCATTCATTTATTCATTCATTCATTCATTCATTCATTCATTCATTCATTCATTCATTTGCATGCTGTTTTTATCATTGTTGTTAGCTGCCCCTAGTCTGCGGAGAGGGGCGGCATACAAATCCAATAAATAATAAATAATAAATAATAATAATAATTTATTAGATTTGTATGCCGCTCCTCTCCGAAGACTCGGAGAGGCTCACAACAATAAAGCACAGTACAAATCCAATTTTTAAAAACAATTTAAAACCCTTAATATAAAAACAATCATACATCCCAGACATATCATGCATAAAACGGAACGGCTCAGGGGAATCAATTTCCCCATGCCTGGCGGCAGAGGTGGATTTTAAGGAGTGTGCAAAAGACAAGGAGGGTGGGGGCAATCCTGATCTCTGGGGGCAGTTGATTCCAGAGGGTTGGGGCCACCACAGAGAAGGCTCTTCCCCTGGGTCCCGCCAGATGACATTGTTTCATCGACGGGACCCGGAGAAGGCCAACTTTGTGGGACCTAATTGCTCGCTGGGATTCCATTGCCAGGGGGAGGAGAGAGGATGGGATGGATGGCTTTTTTGTGTGTGTGTGAAGAAGCCTGCCGGCTATTTCCAGGGGAAAGAGATATAAGAAAGGACCCTTACAACAGAAGCCACCTTGGAAACCCGGAAGCGTAGCGGAAAGAAAGGTCCAAAACAATCCAAAGAGAAAGCCGCAGAAACGGGTTAAGGAACATTTTGAAATCTGTAGGACTGATCATCCTTTTAAAAGACAACAACAACCCAAAGTGCAGCCACTCCTAACTGCTGGAGCAAACGTGGGAAGGTGACAGCGGGAGGAGCGGGGACAAAAAAGAGGGATGGGCAATGATAGGGGTCATGGCAGTTACCATAGAAACTCACCAACGGGTGTGTCGACTTCAGCCGCCATTTTGTTCTCCCTGCTGTGAGCCCCAAAGAGAAAGCAGGAAGGAGCGACATCCTGGTACTTTTCGAATGATTCCAGTGCTTGCCTTGAAGGGGCTGGGCCTACAAGTCCCAGAATTCCTTGCTCAAGATGCTGAGGGGCCATTTTGGGAAGCGTAGATGTAGCGGGTTTGGGATGAAGGGACAGTTTATTATAAAGGCGCTGAGCTGGTAAAGTAAGGTGATCAGACATCCTGTTTTTTTTAAAAAACAGGACTTTTTAAAAATGCCGTGGGATGCGGGACAAATTGCTCAAAAGCGGGACTGTCCTGCCAAAAGAGGGACGTCTGGTCACCTTAGTATACAGACTCCTGCTCGAGAGGGGGGCTGGACTAGATGACCTACAAGGTCCCTTCCAACTCTAATAATAAATCTAAATTTAAAGCCTTCATGTTTCCAGTGTTTTTCTCCCAGCTTGGATATTTCTTCCAACATACCTGTTGTGGTTAGTTCTGGCCCAGCTCCTGCCCCAAGGACTGTGGATGTGGGGGAGACATCCACATGCTGCAGGCCTGTTTTGCCCCTGGTGGAATCTGATGATGAAGGCTCCTCTGACCAAGAAGACATGAGTGACAGGGAGGAGGAGAGCGTGGCAGACAGCTCAGAAGGAGATCAATTATCTAGCTCCTCCTTGGATTCAGAACAAGAGTTAATGATATAGCCACGCATGCGGAGAGCGATGCATAGGCAACAACAACTGAGAGATTATTATCAAAGAAAATGAGGCCACCTGTGGTTGGGTGGGGCTGTGGTCATTAGTGAGGCTGCTATAAATAGCGGCCTATGGGTTTGGCCACTGTGGAGGATTATCTGATTGTTGTGTTTTGTGACTGCTTTACTGACTTTGACCTTTTGTGTGCTGATTTTTCCCCACTTTTGAAACTAAACCAGAGCAAAGTGTGTTTCACTTTGTGAAAGAAGAAGGACTGTGAATTGCATCACAGCTGCAAGCTAAGTATCTCAGAACTGATAAGGGGCTTGTACAAATTACCACTTTGGTTGGAGACAAGTGCTCTTTGCTATACCAAAAGAGGGCTTCCTTTAAGTGAATTTTCATTATAGAGAACATTGTTTTGAATTTTCAAAAGTGTGTGTGTGTCTGAAATTCGTACCTGTGAATTTTTGGGAGGATTCTACCAGAGAGCCCGACAGAACAATACCTAGAGTTCAGACAATCAGGTTAAAGGCCTAGATTGGCAATTAGCTTCAGAGTCCCCTTAGAAAGTGGTGTAGCAGTGGAGATGCTGGTCTGGGAACCAGAAGATTGTGAGTTCTGGTTCTGCTCGAGGAAACAGACCATTCTTTCCCAAGATCATTTTCACATAGAATTAGAAGCCGCAGAGTCCTAAAGTTATGGGAAAATGTTGATGTAAATATTCAGTACATTAACTTGCTGATCTAAGGAGAGTATTTAGGTGGAACCTCATTTTTACCAGCTCTCAGTGTGGTGGACTTCGCATACGGCAGTCCAAATTTATGCACATTATTTGCTTAATGGCATCATTATGCAAATAGCTCAAATGACATAATAGTGCCATTTGTATAATTATGCCCTTCGCATCAATTTCCATCCCTTGCATCAATGCATGTAATTTGAGTAAATCCTACATCGTGCCAATCATCCAAATGCAATGGCCCTCTGACTGACTTGGGGGCCTTTCCTCAAAAATGAGCACCCCACATTTGTTTTAGGGTGCTAAAATGAAATTTTGGCGTACCGTTATGGTGACGTTTTCCTAAGTGAGGTAATCTATACAAAATAAGTTGCTTTGCAGCGTTAACTGATTAACAGAGTTGGAAGGGACCTTGTGGGTAGTGTTGGGCGAACCCAACAAAGTTCAGCAATAATTGGTGCAGAACAAAGTATTCAATGAGAACATTTAATTCATTCAGATCTAGGATGTGTTCTTTGAGTGTTCCCTTTATTTTTTTTTTAGCAATATGTGTGTATGTATGTATGTATGTATGTATGTATGTATGTATGTATGTATCTGTACTATGGGAACATCTGAGCATGTGCAGAAGCTGAATTTGCAGCAATTCACATGCATTGCCATCTTGTTTTCGGTTTTGCTTTTTTTTCTTTTTGCATTTTTCAAAAAAAAAAAGGCACTGCACATGTATGCGCATGTAAAGCACAGATGTGCCACTGAGGCACAGCCACACAGAACAGGAGAAAGCGAACTGGCAATGTGATGATTTAGAATCTACTCCTGAGTTTCCTAATAATTTTATTATTTCATGGTTGGGTATCACCCCAACATGGGGAACTATATTAAAGGGTCACAGTTCAGAACCATTGCTTTAGAGACTGGTATTGTTGATCGTGTCCTCCTGTTAATGCAATTTAGGGTTGCATTGGCTTTTTTAGCTGCTGTTGCACACTGCTGGCTCATATTTAGCTGGTTGTCCACTAAGACTCCAAGATCCCTTTCACAGTTATTGCAATTAAGCCTGGTTTCACTCCGTCTATATGTGTACTTTTGGTCTTTTTGCCTAAGACTTTACATTTTCAAAATTGCATTTCATTTTGTTAGATAGGGCCAGTAGTGGGTTCCTATTAGTATAGTCAACATCATCGTACCAGTAGTGAAAATGGAGCTGCACCGGCAGGCTTCGTGCTGTTGGGGAAGCGTAGGTCAGAACACCTGGCGTTTGCTTGGCTAGCAATTTTCCATCCATCCATCCTTCCATCCATCCATCCATCCATCCATCCATCCATCCCTGGCTGCCGGCCTGCCTTTCTATCTATCTATCTATCTATCTATCTATCTATCTATCTATCTATCTATCTATCTATCTATCTATCTACCTACCTACCTACCTACCTACCTACCTATCTATCTATAAATCTATCTATCTATCTATCTATCTATCTATCTATCTATCTATCTATCTATCTATCTATCTATAAATCTATCTATAAATCTATCTATCTATCTATCTATCTATCTATCTATCTATCTATCTATCTATAAATCTATCTATCTATCTATCTATCTATCTATCTATCTATCTATCTATCTATCTATCTATCTATCTATAAATCTATCTATCTATCTATCTATCTATCTATCTATCTATCTATCTATCTATCTATCTATCTATCTATAAATCTATGTATAAATATATCTATCTATCTATCTATCTATCTATCTATCTATCTATCTATCTATCTATCTATCTATCTACCTACCTACCTACCTACCTACCTACCTATCTATCTATCTATAAATCTATCTATCTATCTATCTATCTATCTATCTATCTATCTATCTATCTATCTATCTATCTATCTATCTATCTATAAATCTATCTATAAATCTATCTATCTATCTATCTATCTATCTATCTATCTATCTATCTATCTATCTATCTATCTATCTATCTATAAATCTATCTATCTATCTATCTATCTATCTATCTATAAATCTATCTATCTATCTATCTATCTATCTATCTATCTATCTATCTATCTATCTATCTATCTATAAATCTATGTATAAATATATCTATCTATCTATCTATCTATCTATCTATCTATCTATCTATCTATCTATCTATCTATCTACCTACCTACCTACCTACCTACCTACCTACCTATCTATCTATCTATAAATCTATCTATCTATCTATCTATCTATCTATCTATCTATCTATCTATCTATCTATCTATCTATCTATCTATCTATCTATCTATCTATCTATAAATCTATCTATAAATCTATCTATCTATCTATCTATCTATCTATCTATCTATCTATCTATCTATCTATCTATCAATCTATCTATCTATCTATCTATCTATCTATCTATCTATCTATAAATCTATCTATCTATCTATCTATCTATCTATCTATCTATCTATCTATCTATCTATCTATCTATCTATCTATCTATCTATCTATCTATAAATCTATGTATAAATATATCTATCTATCTATCTATCTATCTATCTATCTATCTATCTATCTATCTATCTATCTATCTATCTATAAATCTATGTATAAATCTATCTATCTATCTATCTATCTATCTATCTATCTATCTATCTATCTATCAATCTATCTATAAATCTGTCTATCTGTCTGTCTGTCTGTCTGTCTGTCTGTCTGTCTGTCTGTCTGTCTGTCTGTCTGTCTGTCTATCTATCTATCTATCTATCTATCTATCTATCTATCTATCTATCTATCTATCTATCTACCTATGAAGGTCTTGGCATATTCGGGTTTCTTCCCGTGTAGGATTTAGAGATGTTTCAACGAGGTCCCACTCATCATCTTCAGGCTGGTGTTTCTGTCCTTGTTCTAGGGCAAACAGCCTGAAGATGACAAGTGGGACCTCGTCGAAACTTTGCCAGAAATCTCTAAATCCTACACAGGAAGAAACCCGAATATGTCAAGACCTTCATACCTGTACCCATGAAAATCTACGAAAACAACTATCTATCTATCTATCTATCTATCTATCTATCTATCTATCTATCTATCTATCTATCTATCTATCTATCTATCTATCTACACACACACACACACACACACACACACACACCTGGCAACACTATAAATCTGGCAATTAATAAAACAAATAAATCACTTTGGTAAAATTCATCTCTGCTATGCCCAAATGCTTTTCTAGATTTTTTTTTTAAAAAAACATGGCAACACATTTCTTTATTATTATTGCATTTGTTTAAACATCATTTTTTTTTAAAAAAAAAATTATGCTGAACATTGCAGAGGGGTTGATCCTTCATCTTTAGCAAATCTCATCAGCAAGTAAAACATTACCATAAAGGGTAATTTCTCTACCAAAGCCTTATTTTTCTCTATCATAATCACCTCATTTTGTCTGTCGTAACCAGCTGGAGATTTCAGCCAGGGAATGTTGTAACTCAGGCATTGAAATGGCCTCTTGTTACCAAGACAGCCACAGGAAGAAAAAAAGTGAACTGAACTTGAGAAGGTTAGAAGGAGGGAGGAAAAAAGAAAGGAAGGAAGGAAGGAAGAAAAAGAAATAAAGGAAGGAAGGAAGAAAGGAAGGAAGGAAGGAAGGAAGAAAAAGAAAGGAAGGAAGGAAGGAATAAAAAGAAAGAAAGGAAAGAAGGAAGGAAGGAAGAAAGGAAGGAAGAAAAAGAAAGAAAGGAAGGAAGGAAGGAAGAAAAAGAAAGGAAGGAAGGAAGGAAGAAAAAGAAAGAAAGAAAGAAAGGAAGAAAGAAAAAGAAAGAAAGGAAGGAAGAAAAGGAAAGAAAGGAAGGAAGGAAGAAAAAGAAAGAAAGAAAGGAAGGAAGGAAGGAAGGGAAAGAAAGGAAGGAAGGAAGGGAAAGAAAGGAAGGAAGGAAGGAAGGAAGAAAGAACAAATGAAAGAAAGGGAAAGAAAGAAAGAAAGAGAAAGAAAGAAAGAAATTTAGAATGGCATTTAGAATGCAAATGGAGATAATTACATTTGACCTTCTCTGTTATCAGATGTGATGGGAATTCCCTTTCTTGATACGGTAATATTTCTCCCCCCAACCTCCTCCTATTTCCTAAATGGAACATGAAGGGGATCAAACAAGAGAGGTGTGTCAAAGTCACAAGTAATCTAATTCACGGTGCTCAGCTCTCCGTGGTGGAGTCGAGAAGGAGGGAGAGGTGGGAGCGGATTAAAGACTTTGTGCATTTGTGCTGCAAGCTGTCCAAGGTGCTTAAATGAGTACAGTGGTACCTCTACTTACGAACTTAATTCGTTCCGTGACCAGGTTCTTAAGTAGAAAAGTTTGTAAGAAGAAGCAATTTTTCCCATAGGAATCAATGTAAAAGCAAATAATGGGTGCGATTGGGGAAACCACAGGGAGAGTGGAGGCCCTGTTTCCTCCCAGGAGATTCCTAGAGAGGCCCCATGGAGGCTTCTCCCCGCCTTTTCTGGCCCTGTTTCCTCCTAGGAGATTTGTAGAGAGGCCCCATGGAGGCTTCTCCCTGACTTTTCCGGTTACAGTTTCAGAGGCATGGGTTAGTAAGTAGAAAATGGTTCTTGAGAAGAGGCAAAAAAATCTTGAACACCCAGTTCTTATCTAGAAAAGTTCATAAGTAGAGGTGTTCTTAGATAGAGGTACCACTGTATCTAGATTTGGCAAGAGGTTCTCATCTCCTCAGGCAGGTATTTTTCAATCTAAAGAGGAGAGGAGGAATTCAACATACACAGTACTCCTTTTTCCTCTTCTTTTTCCCCAGAACAACAATCCTGTGAGGTGTATTGAGCAGAGAGAGACAGACTGGCTCAAAGTCGCCTAGCTTTTGTGCCTAAGAAGGCACTAGAACTCACAGTCTCCTGACCATTGGCCCAAGGTTACCTAGCCAGCTTTTCACCTGGTGATAGAACTAGAATTCACAGTCTCCTGGTCGTTGTTTCAAAGTTGCTCATCCAGTTTTTGTGCCTAAGAAGGCACTAGAACTCACAGTCTCCCAATTTCTAGCCTAGGGCCTTAACCACTAGAACAAACCCTGATCATTGGTTCAAGGTTACCTAGAGGGCTTTCATGCATGTGACAGGACTCAAACTCACAATCTCCTGGTGATTGACCCAAAGTCACTCATCCAGCTGTTTGTGCCTAAGGTGAGACTAGAACTCACAGTCACCTGGTAACTGGCCTACAGTTACCTAGCCAGCTTTCATAAATGTTGGCAGAAGTAGAAGTCACAATTCTCCCCCTCCCCTTCCCTCCTCCTCCTCCTCTTCTTCTTCCTCCTCCTCTTCCTCTTCTTCCTCTTCCTCTTTTTCTTCTCCTTCCTCTTCCTCTTCTTCCTCTTCTTCCTCTTCCTCCTCTTCCTCCTCTTCCTCCTCTTCCTCTTCTTCCTCCTCTTCCTCCTCTTCCTCCTCTTCCTCCTCTTCCTCCTCTTCCTCTTCTTCCTCCTCTTCCTCTTCTTCCTCTTCCTCTTCCTCCTCCTCCTCCTCCTCTTCTTCTTCTTTCTCCTCTTCCTCTTCTTCCTCTTCCTCTTTTTCTTCTCCTTCCTCTTCCTCTTCCTCCTCTTCCTCCTCTTCCTCCTCTTCCTCCTCTTCCTCCTCTTCCTCCTCTTCCTCCTCTTCCTCCTCTTCCTCCTCTTCCTCCTCTTCCTCCTCTTCCTCCTCTTCCTCCTCTTCCTCCTCTTCCTCCTCTTCCTCCTCTTCCTCTTCCTCCTCCTCCTCTTCTTCTTCATCTTCTCCTTCATGGCATCTGCATTTTGAGATCTATGGTTGCCACCTGGGGTGGGAGGGATGGAATAGGGAGTAATTATATTGGCTTGTCTCCAACATGAATGAAAAATTTCTTATCACTCGCCTCCTAGGATGTTTGTCAGGCAGACAGCTATAATGTAGAGCTTAACAGCTTGGCGAGAAAGAAAATTGAAAAGAGAAAATGGCTTGAATTCAACTCTTCTCTCTTTCCTGGGAAAACAATGCAATCACAATGCATCCATGAACACCAACGAGCAATGAAAAGACATGATGAAATACTCTTTAATTTCACAACATATGGACAGCTTTCACTATCATTTTGACTGGGAAACTGTGGGCATATTGGGACCAAGGCAAGTCTAAACATGCTAGAACAGTGATGGAGAACCTATGGCACGGGTGCCACAGGTGGTACACGGAACCATATCTGCTGGCATGCGAGCTGCTGCCCTAGATCAGCTCCAACGTACATGTATGTATTGGCCAGCTGATTTTTGGCTCACACAGAGGCTCTGGGAGAGCCTTTTCAATTTCCAGAGAGCCTCCGGGGAACGAGGGAGAGTGCTTTTACCTTCCCCTTGCTCCAGGGAAGCCTTTGGAGCCTGGAGAAGGCAAAACATGAGCCTATTGGGCCCACCAGAAGTTGGGAAACAGGCCATTTCCAGCCTCCAGAGGGCCTCTGGGGGGTGGGGGGAGCTGTTTTTGCCCTCCCCAGATATTAAGTTATGAATGTGGCACTCACACACATGCGACAGCGCATACATATGCTATTTTGGCACCCGCGGAAAAAAAGGTTTGCTATCACTGTGCTAGAGAATTCTAGGAAAGGTGCCTGTTGATGGACAAACTGTCCATCAACAGGCAGATTGAGATAACTAACATCTACATACTGTGCCAAAGGGACAATCAACAAACCAAAAGGGGAACAGAAAGACCTCTCCATCAACAATTAACATGTAGATATCAACACCAAAATTAACATCTGACCAACAATTAAGAAGTAATCTATACCCCAATCAAGGAACTGTCCAAGAAGCAAATAGTAATCAGCCCAATCAAAGAACTGCTGAGACCACTTTGACCAACATTGACAGGGAAAGCCACTAATAGAATACAGAATGCCAGACTTTGAAGGGACCTTGGAGATCTTCTATTCCAACTGCTTGCCCAAATAGGAGACTTTAAGCCACTCTGAAAAAATAACTGTCCAATCATAGGAGAAAGTGGAGGAGGAGGAGGAAGAGAAGAAGAAGAAGAAGAAGAAGAAGAGGAAGAGGAAGAGGAAGAGGAAGAGGAGGAGGAGGAGGAGAAAGGACAACAATAACAAGAAGAACAACAAAAAGAGCAAAAGGAACAACAAGAAGAAAAAGAAAAAGAAGCAGAAGAAAAAGCAGAAGAACAAATGAGGAAGAGGAAGGACAGCAACAACAAGAAGAATAACAACAAAAGAAAGAGGGACAAGAAGGAGAAGTAGGAGGAGAAGAAGAAGGAGGAGGAGGAGGAGGAGAAACACAACAACAGCAGCAGCAGCAATAACAACAACAACAACAACAACTTTTAGTACAAATGTTACCTTGTTTGGGTAATAAAACATCTGCAAGAAAACAACCAAGGTCAGAGATGACCAAGGATCCCTCATTTCAACTCTGAGTTACCAATATTCTCCTTTTTTGGTTCTTAAATCAGTAACACTAACAACGAACCAGTTTCATGCAAATATTCTGTCATTTACGGTATGTTGCAAATGCATTTTTTCTCCATAGAAAATTCCCAACCTGAGATCCCATTAAGCTGGAATGGGAGGATGAGTTTGGCTTGAGGGCGGTTCACAGAGACTTTTGCAGAAATGGATCAAAAAAAGGTCAAGACAGCTAAAGATAAAACAAAGCCCCACAACCCTATAGGATTGAAGCCTCATCTTCTTGTATGTGCATCACGCAAACACTTTGTCGCTTGTATCCTTACCATTTATATTGGCTGGTTCCTAATATGATTGGATTGCTTATTTGTACCTGGACTATCATTAAGTGTTGTACCTTATGATTCTTGATGAGCCTATCTTTTCTTTTATGTACACTGAGAGCCTATGCACCAAAGACAAATTCCTTGTGTGTCCAATCACACTTGGCCAATAAAATTCTATTCTATTCTATTCTATTCTATTCTATTCTATTCTATTCTACTCTACTCTACTCTACTCTACTCTACTCTACTCTACTCTACTCTACTCTGTATGACTGTAACTTGTTGCTTGTATCCTTAAGATCTTTATTAATATTATTGTTTCTTCATTGCTTATTTGGCCCCTATGACAATCATTAAGTGTTGTTCCTCATGATTCTTGACAAATCTATATTTTCCTTTTTGTACACTGAGAGCATCTGCACCAAAGACAAATTCCTTGTATTTCCAATCACACTTGACCAATAAAATAATTCTATTCTATTCTATTCTATTCTATTCTACCATCTTGATATTTTTTTGGACTCCTTTCCTTGGTTCATGAAAGCACAAAGATCAGTTAAAATTTTTTATATTGCCTTGATTACTATTGGAGACAACCAGACAAGGAAAACTACATGTAAGCTTAATTCATTCTCAAGAAAGCTCAGATTTAGGAAGACCAGAAACATGCAGTATATTTTCACTTGACCGGTGGTTGAAATCAAAGAGAAAAGAGATTCCAAATAAACCCTGCAACTTTTATACATTCGGAACGATTTCCAGCATGGCTTTGATTTCCTTGGCATAAGAATATTTGTTTGTTTTTTTGTCAATGTTGTTTGCTTGTTTCTTCTTTGGTGGAGGGCAAAGCCTTTTTATAAGCATTTTAAAAAATGAAAAAGCCAGCCATGTTAGAATTTTTTTTAAAAAAAGTAAGAAAAGGAGTTTTCATGCAGTTTTAAATTCAGACCAGCAAGTTGGAAAAATTAGGTCAGTCAGCATGGGGAAATAAATTTCACAAACTAGTCTCTGTATCTATTGCCAAAGGAAAGCAGAAATCTGGAAACAGGAAATTACATTGGCCCAATAGAGATATTAAAGTACTATAATCACTCTTTCTTTGAGATACATCTTTCCCAAGTCCCTACTCAGAAGCTGTAAGTGTTAGAAACAAAACCAGCTGAATTGTTGATCTGGGCTACCAATAAGAGCTAAGCCAATAGCATCGGGCCGAGCTGAAAGAAACCTACTTGGGCTCACGGAAACATAAAATCTATTTTAGTGAAGGCTTTCTCTTCATGTTATTTGACCTTAAAAAAAGAAGAAGACATATTCGATTCGGTCTCAGAAGACTAAGTAATGACACCAAGCTGGTAGGAAAAGCCAACCCTCCAGAAGCACTATTGGGTTCCTACCAATAGCATAGTTCCATGTCCCCTACATGTGCACAAATTAGATTTGGCTTTTACGCATGCGCCGGAAGTGAAATTTTGCGTGAAGATGCTCATGCGTGCAAGATTTCGCTGATTTTTGGTGGGGGTTTTTGGTTCCGCACATGCTAAAAGGATGTTAAAAAGGATTCTTATGAAAACAAATGGACTCAAGTAGTACAATGCCCACCAAACACATAATGTAGGTGTTGTGGTTCCGTCTGAGGCCCCTCAGGGAACGGCTGATCTTCTGTCGGTTTCCAGCTCAGAGGGAGAGGCTGAGGAACAGGAGGTGCAGGCAGACGAGGAGGAGGAATCCCAGGCTGAAGAAGAGGGAGGACAGCCAGAGTCCCACCAGGGGGAGCTCTCCCCAGCAAGCAGCCTGGATTCCTTAGAGGAAAATGCACAAGCCATAATTGATCTGCGACAGAGAAGAGCTACTCAGAGAAGGAATCAATTGGCTAAGTACTTTCAGCATTAAAGAGGCTTGTGCATTTTCCTCTAAGGAATCCAGGCTGCTTGCTGGGGAGAGCTCCCCCTGGTGGGACTCTGGCTGTCCTCCCTCTTCTTCAGCCTGGGATTCCTCCTCCTCGTCTGTCTGCACCTCCTGTTCCTCAGCCTCTCCCTCTGAGCTGGAAACCGACAGAAGATCAGCCGTTCCCTGAGGGGCCTCAGACGGAACCACAACACTGGTGAGACCCCATTTGGAATACTGTGTTCAGTTCTGGAGACCTCACCTACA
Organism: Erythrolamprus reginae; assembly: GCF_031021105.1. Classification (NCBI taxonomy): domain Eukaryota; kingdom Metazoa; phylum Chordata; class Lepidosauria; order Squamata; family Dipsadidae; genus Erythrolamprus; species Erythrolamprus reginae. Next base: position 347,250,402 of record NC_091951.1, read on the forward strand.
AAAAGATATTGACAAAATTGAACGGGTCCAAAGACGGGCTACAAAAATGGTGAATGGTCTTAAGCATAAAATGTATCAGGAAAGACTTAATGAACTCAATTTGTATAGTCTGGAGGACAGAAGGAAAAAGGGGGGACATGACCGAAACATTTAAATATGTTAAAGGGTTAAATAAGGTCCAGAAGGGGTGTTTTTAATAGGAAAGTGAACACAAGAACAAGGGGACACAATCTGAAGTTAGTTGGGGGAAAGATCAAAAGCAACATGAGGAAATATTATTTGACTGAAAGAGTAGTAGATCCTTGGAACAAACTTCCAGCAGACGTGGTAGATAAATCCACAGTAACTGAATTTAAACATATATC
>NC_091951.1:347255766-347275766 GCF_031021105.1 Erythrolamprus reginae
CCAGAACTGAACACAGTTATATTAAAAAATAATCTAAAAAACCCCAATTTAAGAGACCAATCATACAAACAAGCATACCATGTATATATTCTATAAGCCTAGGGGGAAGGGAAAAAAATTTCAATTCCCCCATGCCTGACGACAGAGGTGGGTTTTAAGGAGTTTGCCAAAGGCAAGGAGGGTGGGGGCAACTCTGATATCTGGGGGGAGCTGGTTCCAGAGGGTCGGAGCCGCCACAGAGAAGGCTTTTCTCCTGGGTCCCGCCAAATGACATTGTTTAGTCAACAGGACCTGGAAAAGACCCACTCTGTGGGACCTAACTGGTCGCTGGGATTCGTGCAGCAGAAGGCGGTCCCTGAGATAATCTGGTCCGGTGCCATGAAGGGCTTTATAGGTCATAACCAACACTTTGAATTGTGACCGGAAATTGATCGGCAACCAATGCAGACTGCGGAGTGTTGCTGTAACATGGGCATATTTAGGGAAGCCCATGATTGCTCTCGCAGCTGCATTCTGCACGATCTGGAGTTTCCGAACACTTTTCAAAGGTAGCCCCATGTAGAGAGTGTTAGAGTAGTTGAACATCGAGGTGATGAGAGCATGAGTGACTGTGAGCAGTGAGTCCCGGTCCAAATAGGGCCGCAACTGGTGCACCAAGCGAACCTGGGCAAACATCCCTCCTGCCACAGCTGAAAGATATTTCTCTAATGTGAGCTTCTTCTTCTTCTTCTTCTTCTTCTTCTTCTTCTTCTTCTTCTTCTTCTTCTTCTTCTTCTTCTTCTTCTTCTTCTTCTTCTTCTTCTTCCCCAGCCATTATTAGATGCTCCAGTCAAACAGTTCTGCCGCTTTACAAATTAATTCTGAACACTTCATTTAATGCGGCGAGAGACGTGATGTCCGCAGCTTTTTTTCTTTTCTTTTTTTCCCGAGCTTTGCCAAAGTAATTTTGTAACTGCCAATTGAACATTTAGAGGAAACACAGCTCGGTTGTGTTCAGCCAATGAATCCCGCGAGTGTCTTTGCTTCATTAACTGTTTACACAGTGACCTCGGTTAAAAAAAAATAAGAAAATAAAAGTTCTAGCTGGGTGAAATCTCTATTCTCACAGTGCCTCTGGCAATGTGTGCATGTACATATACAATGGACTCTGATTTAAGAAATATGGCATTAGCATGCTTAGATCCAGGCAGGAACAGTGTACCCTGAATGGTGCAATAAAGAATAGGCAGATTTATTTATTTTATTTATTTATTGGCCATACAAATATAGTATTGTATTGTAGTATGTTTAACATAATATAAGTATAAAGTAGAAATAGAAAAGATAAAAAGACATTAGGACAGGAATGGTAGACACGAAGGTGCACCAGTGTTGGTAGCAATTTGCTGATGCTCTATAAACCACTTAGAGATGGATGTAAAGAACAACAGCAGCAGCAACAACAACAACAGAGTTGGCAGGCCAAAGTCTCTAACTCAAAACGATAGCTTCAGACTGACAAATTGTATGAATGACCTAATTCTGTAATGAAGTGAAATGCACTGAGCAAATGAGTCAATAAAAACCGCTTCCTCAGTTACTACCACCACTACTACTACTGCTACTAATGATAATAATAATGATGATGATGATGATGATGATGATAATAATAATAATAATAATAATAATAATAATAATAATATTAATAATAAATCGAGCTGCAACGACTCTGGCATAAGCCAGTGAAAGTGGTCCCAGTGGTACATGGCACGCTGGGCGCAGTGCCAAAGGATCTCAGCGGACATTTGAAAACCATTGGAATTGACAAAATCTTCATCTGTCAATTGCAAAAGGCCGCTTTACTAGGATCGGCAAACATAATTCGCCGCTACATCACGCAGTCCTAGGTGCTTGGGAAGCACCCGACTGGTGATGAAATATGAAATCCAGCATAGTGATCTTGTTTGCTGTGTTGTACTGACATAATAACAACAACAACAACAACAGAGTTGGAAGCACCCTTTGAGGTCTTCTAGTCCAACCCCCTGCTTAGATAGGGAACCCTACATTACTTCAGACAGATGTTTATCCAACATCTGCTTAAAAACTTCCAGTGTTGGGGCATTCACAACTTCTGGAGGCAAGCTGTTTCACTGATCAACTGTTCTGACTGTCAGGCAATTTCTCCTTAGTTCTAAGTTGCTCCTCTCCTTGTTTAGTTTCCACCCATTGCTTCTTGTTCTCAGGTGTTTTGGGGAATAGGTGGACTTCTTCTTTGTGGCAGTCCCTGAGATATTGGCTTATTACCACCATTTTGGGCTTAGATAGCCTAGAACTTTGTCACTTTCTATCAGATCAAAATGTAGTTCATATATTGTCCTACCTGTCAAGGATTTCTTCAGCTTCAACTGCAACAAGATATTGAGATATCTTCCTGAGATATTGGAAGACTGCTATCACTTCTCCCCTGGCCCTTCTTTTCATTAAACTAGCCATGCTCAGTTCCTGCAACCATTCTTCATGTGTTTTAGCCTCCAATCTCCTAATCATCTTTGTTGCTCTTCTCTGCACTTGCTATTGCTAAATGCTAATTGAGCCCAAAATTTGTGCTGCAAAGTGGAAACTATCAATCCTGAAGCTGTCTTGGCCAAAGCCATAGTTGTCTGCTTCAGCATTGCCACACTGGAGCTCAGGATCAAGGAGAGGGCTGGATTTGAGAGAAAGAGTAAGATTTTGGCAGCTAAAGCAAAATACTTTCTCTTGAGAAACAAGGACATTCTTGCACCTGGTCAGAGGAAAGTGAGACACACACACACATGTTGCTCTGCTTTGGTTTCAAAGGCATGAAAAAATCAACAAACAAAGTGCAGAAAACAGCAACACATGATTCCTGAAGAACTGTGATCAGATACTCTTTCACAACGGCCAAACCCACACGCTGCTATTTATAGTAGCAGCCCTAATTACAGCAGCCCCACTCAACCACAGGTGGCCTCATTTTCTCTTGTAATAATTCTTTAGTTGTTGTCTCCTATGCATCACTCTACGCATGCGTGGATGTGTCATTAATTCTTGTTCAGAATCCAAGGATGATACAGATGATTGATCTCCTCCTGGGCTGTCTGTTAAACTCCCCTCTTCCCTGTCACTCTCGCTTCCTTGGTCAGAGGAGGCTTCATCGGCAGATTCCATTGGGAGCAAAACAGGCCTGCGGCATGTGGATGTCTCCCCCACATCCACCTGCACATTCCTTGGGGCAGGAGCTGGGCCAGAGCTAACCACAACACTGGACTAGTCAGTCGTCTGTCTGAAATTGTATAGGGCCTCCTGCTTGAGTAGGGGGTTGGACTAGATGACCTCTAAGGTCCCTTCCCGCTCTATTCTGATTAACTGAATACAATCGACTTTGAATTATGAAATACAGCATTGGCATGTTTAATCCTGCTGAGTTAGTGGTCCCTGCTCTTCTCCCCAACTGAATTTATCTCGCTGGGACTGGTCATCCTTTATAATTTGCAAACCAAGTGTGCTTCTCTCTCTCTCTCTCTCTCTCTTGCTCTCTCTCTCTCCCTCCCTCTCCCTCTCTCTCTCCCCGTCCTCCATTTGTACTCAGCCGGAGTGAAAAAGATGCATTTGCATTGAAGTCTGGCGGTCATATTTCAAGGAACTCTAATTCGGAGCTTCGCAACTGACTGGACTAACAGCTTCCACTCTCTTTTAATGGCGCCATTATTTGGCTCATGAATCACAATGTCAAGGAAGCTCATGATATTTAAATTTTACGAGGGCTGCCTTGCAAAGTAACAACTTTCTAACTCAGCAGAAAGTGGAGGGAAAGTGGAGAGAAATGCCTTACCTTCCAGGGGGAAACCAACTTGCCTTGGCAAGAAATCATTCCCAGGAGGCCACTGAGAGTCCAGATTATTAGCCTGGATGTCCCATCGCAGACATTCTGCCAAGGTAATAATTCTCCCCCTGGCTCCACTGCTCTTTCCACTTGTAAACCACAACGTAGATAAATAGAAGGTATTAGTTAGCATCCCCGAGCAAGTGATGTCTTTTGATAGATGCATTTTTATTCATTAGGAGGCACTGGGGCAGGGAATCTATTCCTTACCATATTGATCAATCTGAATAGAGCTGGAAGGAATCTTAGAGGTCTTCTAGTCCAGCCCTATGCTCAAGCAAAAGACCCCGTACCATTTCAGGTAGGTCTATTCTAAAAAAAAAAGTAACCTCCAGTGATGAAGCTCCCACAACTTCTGGTGGCAAGCTGTTCCACTGGTTAATTGTCCTCACTGCTAGGAAATTCCTCCTGAATTCTAGTTTGCTTCTCTCCTTGATTAGTTTCCAACCATTTCTTCTCCTGCTCTCTATTTCTTTGGAAAATGAATTGGTCCCCTCTTCTTTGTTTGCCCAGGTTCGCCTGGTGCACCAGTTGTGGCCCTATTTGGACAGGGAGTCACTGCTCACAGTTGCTCATGCCCTCAACACCTCGAGGTTCGATTACTGCAACGCTCTCTACATGGGGCTACCTTTGAAAAGTGTTCGGAAACTTCAGATCGTGCAGAACGCAGCCACGAGAGCCATCGTGGGGCTTCCAAGATTCGCCCATGTTTCCTCAGCACTCCGTGGCTTGCATTGGCTGCCGATCAGTTTCCGATCACAATTCAAAGTGTTGGTCATGACCTTTAAAGCCCTACATGGCTTTGGACCAGACTAGCTCCGGAACCGCTTGCTACCTCACGAATCCCAGTGACTGATAAGGTCCCACAGAGTTGGCCTTCTCCGGGTCCCCCCCGATTAAACAATGTCATTTGGTGGGCCCCAGGGGAAAAAGCCTTCTCTGTGGCGGCCCCGGCCCTCTGGAACCAACTCCCCCTGGAGATTAGAATTGCCCCCACCCTCCCTGTCTTTCGTAAACTACTCAAGACTCATTTATACCGCCAGGCATGGGGGAGTTGAGATATTATTATTATTATTATTATTATTATTATTATTATTATTATTATTATTATTAATTAGATTTGTATGCCGCCCCTCTCCATAGACTCCTTCCCCCTAGGCCATTACAAGTTATGCATGGTATGTTTGTGTGTATGTTTGGTTTTATAATAAGGGTTTTTAGTTGTTTTATTATTGGATTGTCACATGCTGTTTTTATCATTGTTGTTAGCCGCCTCGAGTCTACGGAGAGGGGCGGCATACAAATCCAATTAATTATTATTAATTATTATTATTGTGGTAGCCCCTCAAATACCCCTTCGCATAAGTTCATCTTGTGCACCAGCTGCAACTCTACCTAGACCAGGAGGCTCTTTGCACGATCACGCACGCCCTCATTACCTAATGCCTTGACTATTGCAATGTGCTCTACATGGGGCTACCTTTGAAAAGCATTCGGAGACTTCAACTGGTTCAAAATGCAGCTGCATGAGCTATCATGGGTGTACCGGTTTACACCCATATAACTCCATCTCTCTGTGAGCTCCATTGACTACCAGTAGGTCTCCGGATGCAATTCAAGGTGTTGGTTATTAGTCCAGTGATGGGATCCTATGGGTATGGTCAGGTATGTAGATAGGCGTTAACTATTTGTAGGCATTAACTATTTGTAAAGGGTATTGATTATATATGAAAATTGATATGGAAGCGATTAGGAGAGATTTGAAACATTTCAGCCTATTCAATGGGAGGTACTAGAATTTGGAACAGCTTAAATCGGGTCTTAGTTAATAGTATATTTCTATAGCATTAAAAAATTGGGCAGCTATTTTTATTCAGATGTTAAAAGTGAAGGTGGTAACATTGTATTCTATAACTTCCTGAAATTGATTTATTGTAAAACAATTTGATGTTGTTGTTATAACAGGAAAGACTTCATGAACTCAATCTGTATAGTCTGGAGGACAGAAGGAAAAGTGGGGGGGGGGGACGGACATGATCGAAACATTTAAATATGTTAAAGGGTTAAATAAGGTTCAGGAGGGAAGTGTTTTTAATAGGAAAGTGAACACAAGAACAAGGGGACACAATCTGAAGTTAGTTGGGGGAAAGATCAAAAGCAACATGAGAAAATATTATTTTACTGAAAGAGTAGTAGATACTTGGAACAAATTTCCAGCAGACGTGGCTGGTAAATCCACAGTAACTGAATTTAAACATGCCTGGGATAAACATATATGCATCCTAAGATAAAATACAGGAAATAGTATAAGGGCAGACTAGATGGACCATGAGGTCTTTTTCTGCCGTCAGTCTTCTATGTTTCTATGTTTCTAATTTTTATTGTACTGTGATTGGAGAGAAAAAAATAAAAAATAATTTGCCAGGTATGCATAACCAGTAGAAAAAGTTTGATCCCCCCCCCCTTCTGGGCTCTGGGTATGTTTTTCCTATTGCAGTCAATGAGGTTGAATGTGTGTCTCTTTGAGGCGAGGAGAGGCCAGGCACCCTAACCCTAACCCAAACCCTTGACATGAGTGACGCCAAGTTGGCCATCTTTAAGCCCGTCACATGACCTTTAAGCCACCTGCGGTCACATGATTGGCAAGCCACTCCCACTTGGTCGCATGGTTGGCAAGCCAAACCCACAAAATAAGCCACGCCCACAGTGTGGTAGTAGGTTAGGTTAGGTTAGGTTTATTGGATTTATATGCCGCCCCTCTCCGCAAACTCGGGGCGGCTCACAACAATAATAAAAAAAAAACAGTACAGTACACAATACCAAATCCAATGCCCACCCATCCAGATTCCAATTGAAATTAATAATCTCATAAAAAAACAGTATATATAAAAAACAGGCACACAGTCAGTCAATCAACAAAACAACATGGGCAAGGGGGAGGTGTTTTAGTTCCCCCATGCTTGACGGCAAAGGTGGGTCTTAAGGAGTTTACGAAAGGCAGGGAGGGTGGGGGCAATCCTAATCTCAGGGGGGAGCTGGTTCCAGAGGGTCGGGCCCCCCACAGAGAAGGCTCTTCCCCTGGGTCCCGCCAGACGACATTGTTTAGTCGACGGGACCCGGAGAAGGCCAACTCTGTGGGACCTAACCGGTCGCTGGGATTCGTGCGGCAGGAGGCGGTCCCGAAGATATTCTGGTCCGGTGCCATGAAGGGCTTTATAGGTCATAACCAACACTTTGAATTGTGACCGGAAACTGATCGGCAGCCAATGCAGACTGCGGAGTGTTGGAGTGATATGGGCATACTTGGAGAAGCCCATAATTGCTCTCGCAGCTGCATTCTGCACGATCTGAAGTTTCCGAACACTTTTCAAAGGTAGCCCCATGTAGAGAGCGTTACAGTAGTCGAGCCTCGAGGTGATGAGGGCATGAGTGACTGTGAGCAATGACTCCCGGTCCAAATAGGGCCGCAACTGGCGCACCAGGCGAACCTGGGCAAACGCCCCCCTCGCCACAGCTGAAAGGTGTTTTTCTAATGTGAGCTGTGGATCGAGGAGGACGCCCAAGTTGCGGACCCTCTCTGAGGGGGTCAATAATTCCCCCCCCAGGGTAATGGACGGACAGATAGAATTGTCCTTGGGAGGCAAGACCCACAGCCACTCCGTCTTGTCTGGGTTGAGTTTGAGTTTGTTGACACCCATCCAGGCCCCAACAGCCTCCAGGCACCGGCACATCACTTCCACTGCTTCGTTGACTGGACATGGGGTGGAGATGTACAACTGGGTATCATCGGCATATTGATGATACCTCACCCCATGCCCTTGGATGATCTCACCCAGCGGTTTCATGTAGATATTAAATAGCAGGGGGGAGAGGACCGACCCCTGAGGCACCCCACAAGGGAGAAACCTCGGGGTCGACCTCTGACCCCCCACTAACACCGACTGCGACCGACCGGAGAGGTAGGAGGAGAACCACTGAAGAACAGTGCCTCCCACTCCCAACCCCTCCAGCCGGCGCAGAAGGATACCATGGTCGATGGTATCGAAAGCCGCTGAGAGGTCAAGGAGCACCAGGACAGAGGACAAGCCCCTGTCCCGGGCCCGCCAGAGATCATCCATCAACGCGACCAAAGCAGTTTCCGTGCTGTAGCCGGGCCTGAATCCAGACTGCTGAGGACCTAGATAATCGGCTTCATCCAAGGACCGCTGGAGTTGAAGTGCCACCACCTTCTCGACAACCTTCCCCATGAAGGGAAGGTTGGAGACTGGACGGTAGTTATTAAGCACGGCTGGGTCCAGGGAAGGCTTCTTGAGGAGGGGGCGCACAACCGCCTCCTTATAAAGTGGCGGAAAGGACCCCCTCCCCAAGGAGGCGTTGACAATCTCCTGGACCCAGCTCCGTGTCACCCCTCGACTGGCCGAAACCAGCCAAGAGGGACACGGATCCAGTAAACAGGTGGCGGAACTCACAGCTCCAATGGCCTTGTCCACTTCATCAGGTGTCACCAAGTCAAACTCCTCCCAGACAGATGGACAAAGACGTTTAGCCCCAGTCACCTCGACTGACTCATTGTCAGTCGACTCTGTTTCACAATTGGAGTCGAGGTCTGCTCGGATCCGGTAAATTTTTTTGCAGTCCTTCACTACAAAGGGTAAACTAGACGTTCAGAAAAACCAACTTCCGGTTTGTCCATGGGGCGGTTTTTCGATTCTGGGGCTTCCGGAAGCTTCCCTGAAGGCTCCAGAGTGTGAAAGACAGCACAACGGGCAAACCGGAAGTCTGTTTTTCCAAACTTCCAGTTTGCCCATTTGGCTGTTTTTTCCTAGTTCCAGGCTTCAGTGAGGCCTGTTTGCATGGGCAGGAATGCGGGGTGGGTGGGTTGTGCACATGCATGGGGCAGCACATGTGCGTGTTTGCATGTATGTGGGGAGAGAATGGATGTGGGCAGGTTTGCGCACACTAGTACATGCACACAAGTGATGGGCTGCCAAAATGTTTACTGCCACACTGTGGGCGTGGCTTATTTTTGGGTGTGGCTTGATGGTCATGTGACCGAGTAGGAGTGGCTTGCCGGCTATGTGACCAGGTGGGAGTGGCTTGACAGTCATGTGACCGGGGATGGCTTAAAGGTCATATGATTTGGTGGGAGTGGCTTACGGACCAAGATAAGTTTTCAAATAGGTGCGTGGACTCTTTTTTAGTTGATTAAGTCACATTATTTAAATAGACACAGAAAGAACAAATGATAGACAGCATTATTTATTAAGGAGCACAGTTAACATTTTAAGGTTTTGTACTGAAAACCCACAAGGTTCAGTATGATAACAGATTAGGCAAGTAGCTTGATTTTCTTTAATTGTTATAAAATTTAATTGTTCTTAAAATTAATTTAATATTGGATTTGTCTTGTATTGCTGTTGCTGTGAGCCGCCCCGAGTCTGCGGAGAGGGGCGGCATACAAATCTGATTAAACTAAACTAAACTAAACTAAAAGTTCAGTTCTAGATAATGATTAAAATGATTAAAGCATTTATGGGTAAAAAACCCTACTATTTCATTATTTCCTATTTTAAAAGTAATTAAGAATTAAGGTGCTAGAGAAGGAAGGACAATAAAAAAAGCTATTACGTATTCAATAAATAGTGCATGAACTTACTACACCCACTGCGCTGCCCCCCTCTATGGGGGCAGCAGCCTATTACTGATGCACACACCCGCTTTTGGCACGTGGACCGAAAAAGATTCACCTTCACTGGACTAGGGGGTGACTTGATAGCAGTCTTCAAATATCCAAGAGGCTATCACGAAAGAGAAGGAGTCAACCTATTTTGCAAAGGATCTGAAACCAGGAGAAGAGGCAACAGATGGAAACTCATCAAGGAAAAAACCAACCTATCACAATTATCACAGATAATCCCCACTCGGTTAAAGACCTTGGTATACTAATAACAAAAGATTTAAGTGCTAAAGCCCACTGCAACAATATAGCCAAGAAGGCTTCAAGAGTTGTAAACCTAATCCTATGTAGCTTCTGCTCTGGCAATCTCACACTGCTTACAAGAGCTTTCAAAACTTTTGTCAGACCCATCCTCGAATACAGCTCATCTGTTTGGAACCCATATCACATCTCAGACATTAACACCCTTGAAAATGTCCAAAGATACTTCACCAGAAGAGCCCTTCACTCCTCCACTCGAAATAGAATACCCTATGAGACTAGACTTTCAATCCGGGGCCTAGAAAGTTTAGAACTAAGACGCCTTAAACAAGATCTAAGTATTGCCCACAAGATCATATGCTGCAACGTCCTGCCTGTCGGCGACTACTTCAGCTTCAACCACAACAACACTAGAGCACACAACAGATTTAAACTTAATATTAACCGCTCCAAACTTGACTGTAAAAAATATGACTTCAGTAACCGAGTTGTCGAAGCGTGGAACTCATTACCGGACTCCATAGTGTCATCCCCAAACCCCCAACACTTTACCCTTAGATTATCTATGGTTGACCTATCCAGATTCCTAAGAGGTCAGTAAGGGGCGAGTACAAGTGCACTAGAGTGCCTCCGTCCCCTGTCCTATTGCTCTCCTATATCTCCTATTCCTTTCTTCTATTCCTATATCTCTTCTTCTATTCTTTCATTGATATGTTCTATTACTTTATCTTCTTTTCTATTATTTCTTAGATATATTTTACTATGAGTATCTCCTCTATAACCTTCATCATGTATTTTACTATGTGTATATAGATATATACCCACTAAAACCCTCATTGTGTATTGGACAAAATAAATAAATAAATAGATAGGTAGGTAGGTAGGCAGATAGATAAATAAACAAACAAACAAACAAACAAACTAAGGAGAAATTTCCCAACAGAAATTCCAAGAATCAGTTGGAAATTCTATTGATCCTCCCAAAACAAGAAGCCAAGGATGGAAGAGAGAAGCACAAAAGCCGAATCTTACTTTCCACTATAATTAGAACTTGCATTTGCACTGGACAAATGGCTCGCAATGCTTTCTTAATAGCATCTATAATTCTGGCCATCAATTATTGATGCGTGGTCTGTCTCCTCAAAATCCCTATCAGTGCAACTCTGGGTTTTTAGTCTCAGCCAATGAGAAGTTGGACATCAGACCTTTTTTGCTGGCTCAAATTATAATCAATCAGTTTCCTGTTAAAAAATGGGGGGGGGGGGAGTTGCAACAGCAATTCTGGGTTATAAAAACATTGAAACATCTATAAATTACGAGCAAACAGATAGAAAAAAATTTCTATGTTTTTGCTGCCAGTTAGAACGACAACCATATTATCTCAATTTTTGCAGCCCAGACCACATCTAGACTCTATTAACTCTTAACTACTACTACTACTACTACTACTACTACTATTATTATTATTATTATTATTATTATTATTATTATTATTATTATAGAAACATAGAAATCTGACGGCAGAAAAAGACCTCATGGTCCATCTAGTCTGCCCTTATACTATTTTCTGTATTTTATCTTCGGATGGATATATGTTTATCCCAGGCATGTTTAAATTCAGTTACTGTGGATTTATCTACCACGTCTGCTGGAAGTTTGTTCCAAGGATCTACTACTCTTTCAGTAAAATAATATTTTCTCATGTTGCTTTTGATCTTTCCCCCAACTAGCTTCAGATTGTGTCCTCTTGTTCTTGTGTTCACTTTCCTATTAAAAACACTTCCCTCCTGGACCTTATTTAACCCTTTAACATATTTAAATGTTTCCAATGACTCTGGCATAAACCAGTACAGGTGGTCCCAGTAGAAATCGGCACATTGGGTGCTGTGCCAAAATACCTCAACCATCATAATCTGTCAGTTACAAAAGGCCACCGTACTTGGATCTGCGCACATTAAACTAAAATACATCACACAGTCCTAGACGCTTGGGAAGTGTTCGACTTGTGATATTGTGATACAAAATCCAGCATATCAATCTCGTTTACTGTGTATTATTGTTTTTTGTGAATAAAGTAATAGTAATAATAATAACTACAACAACAACAACAACAACAACAACAACAACAACAATAAGAAGTTGGAAGGGACCTTGGAGGTCTTCTAGTCCAACCTCCTGCTTAGGCAAGAAACCCTACACTACTTCAGACAAATAGTTAACCAACATCTTTGTAAAAAAGTCCAAGGTTGGAGCACGCACAACTTCTGAAGGCAAGTTGTTCCATGGATTAATTGTTCTCACTGTCAGGAAATTTCTCCTAAGTTCTTAGTTGCTTCTCTCCTTAATTAGTTCCCACCCATTGCTTCTTGTTCTACCCTCAGGTGCTTTGGAGAATAGTTTGACTCCCTCTTCTTTGTGGCAACCCCTGAACATATGAAGAGCAGATGTTTTAACCTCCAGTCCCCTAATCATCTTTGTTGCTCTTCTCTGAATTCTTTCTAGAGTCTCAACATCCTTTTTACATTGTGGCAACCCAAAGTGAATGCAGTATTGCAAATATCGCTTACTTACCTACTTACAGAGGCCCAAGGGAAAGTCTTTCTATTGTCTGGAGTAGCACCAGCTTGGCTGATTTCTCTTATGAGCTTCCTAGAGGCAGTTCATTGTTGGCTGAAATCAAATCAAAGAAAAAAAAAAGTAAGTCACGCATGGAATAAAGTGTCTAATACTTTTATTTATTAAATTTGTACTCCACTTTTATTACTTCTACAAATAACTCAAGGCAATAAGTTTACTTCTTCCTCCTCATCTTTTCTCCTGGCTTGGAACTGAACCTGATGGATGTTTCCTCCGACAACATCTAATAGTCCTTCCTCCTTCTCTTTTCCCCTGAACAACAACCTGTGAGATATATTGCCTACAGTACGTAACTGGCCCAAAGTCACCCAGATGGTTTTCAAGTCTTAAGGTCAGATTAAAATTCACCATTTCCTAGTTTCTGTTATGGTTTCTGGTAGAACTTTAGCTATTACTTCATGGCACCGGACCAGATTATCTCAGGGACTGCCTTCTGCTGCACGAATCCCAGCGACCAGTTAGGTCCCACAGAGTGGGTCTTTTCTGGGTCCCGTCAACCAAACAATGGAAGAGCCTTCTCTGTGGCGGCCCCGGCCCTCTGGAACCAACTCCCCCCAGAGATTAGAATTGCCCCCACCCTCCTTGCCTTTCGAAAGCTGCTTAAAACCCACCTCTGCCGCCAGGCATAGGGGAACTGAAATACACTTCCCGCTAGGCCTTTACAATTTTATGCATGGTATGTCTGTATGTATATTTGGTTTTTATATAATGGGTTTTTAACTGTTTTTAGTATTGGATTTTGTTATATACTGTTTTATTGCTGTTGTTAGCCGCCCCGAGTCTGCGGAGAGGGGCGGCATACAAATCCAATAATAAATAAATAAATAAATAAATGAATGAATGAATGAATGAATAAATAAGTAAATAAACAAATAAACAAACAAATAAATAAATAAAATATTACAAATAACTCGTACTAAATGCAGTATTTCATGAACAAAGAAACTCCATCTTTATTCTCTTCCCTTTCGTATTCAAAGTACAGTTCATACTAGCACATTCCTCTTCCTCCCGTTATCTTTCTTAATTGCATTCCTGATGCATTCCTCCCAGCCTCCTCCGTTTAACAAGATTTATGTACTCACAGCATGATTCAAAAACAGCAGAAATGACTGTAAAATAACACGGAATGCATTTGCTTGCCTGGGAGCTGAACAGAAATACCTTTCATTTTAGCCCTACAACATTGAAACTCCACCCTTCTTCCCCACTGACCCCCTGACGTACCAAATACATCACTCCAGTATTTAACCCATTCCTCCCCTTAATATCTTCTTCCAAACACCTGTTCCTTACATTTTTGGACCCTTCTGAATTTAGGATTGACCCAGCGAACGTCTGATTCTTCCTCGCTAGATTCTGGACTCATAGCAACATCCTGTGGCTGGCCTCCCACCTGTTCTACTACCTGTAACCCCCGGGCCCACCACTAATTCATAAACACTATCTGTATCAGAGTCCTCAATTTCTTCATCATCCTCCAACTGACCAGGAGTATGTACAACAGTTTCTAGGCCAGCACTTAACCATCAGACCAAACTGGCTTTTAATGAAACTGGAGTAGCACATGTACATTGAACGAAATATACTGCATTTTTCGAAGTATAAGATGCACCTTTCTGCCCCAAAAAAGACAGTGAAAACCTGGGTGCATCTTATATACCAAATATTGCCCCAGCCTCCCAGCAATTTACCTCCTTACAGCAAACAGAACAGAGCCCATTAAGCCAAGCAAACTCATTATCAGCTTCCCAACTCTCAGCTGATTTGAGGTTGTAGCCAGCCAGTACTAAATTGAAAGTGAAACTAGCTGCAAGAAGGCATATTGCTGGAAGGGAGAGGCAAAATTTTTATTTTCTGCTGAACTGGATGCAACGTGGTAAGTCAATAACTATAAATGTCTGTAGAATGTTCAAATTATTAGACTTATATTTTTAAGACTGTGTTATTCTGCAACCCAACAAGACCGATATAGACTTCAGACGAGAATCAGAACTGCAGAAAAAACAATTGCTTCCAACCTGCCTTTCATTGAGTACTTGTATAATGCACAAATCAAAAAGAGGGAGGTGAAAATATTTACTGACCCCTCGCATCCTGGACACAAATTGTTTCAATTCCTACCCTCAAATGTCACTACAGAGCACTGCACACCAAGACAACTAGACACAAGAACAGTTTATTCCCGAACTCCATCACTCTACTAAACAAATAACTCCCTCAACACTGTCGAACTTTTTACTAAGTCTGCACTTCTATTTCTACTAGTTTTTTCTCATCATTCCTGGGTGACTGTAACTTGTTGCTTATATCCTATGATTTTTATTAATATTGATGGTTTCTTCATTGCTTATTTGACCCCTGTGACAATCATTAAGTGTTGTACCACAGGATTCTTGACAAATGCATATTTTCCTTTATGTACACTGAGAGCATATGCACCAAAACAAATTCCTTGTGTGTCCAATCACACTTGGTCAATAAAGAATTATATTCTGTCTATTCTATTCTGTTCTATTCTGTTCTATTCTATTCTATTCTATTCTATTCTACTCTATTCTTATTGTTCCAGACAACAAGGTGAAGAAGCTTTTTAAAATAAATGCTTGATCTGAAGAGGCCCAGTCGTATTGAATCTTCTTTTAAATAGCAGAGAATAGCTACACTTCCAGAAAGCCACACCAATTTTAACACAATCTGTACAAGTATAGTGTGAAACATAACACTGTCCTGTTTAGTATTAAGATAAGGCAGCTGAGTTAAACCCTGACTTAGTCATGTTTGGAGTAGATCTTTAAATAATTGGGAGGAGTTTGTGTGGCTACATTTAAGAAAACTTTCTGGCATTAATATACTGCCATAACATATGTTTCTCCAGTTCTTTGCTATTTCTATGGGTCAGGCACATATGCAGAGAAATACACAGCAAAGAGTGTCTATCATTTGTGCTGTTTGCTGGGAGGCAAATTGCTGGAAGGCAGAGGCAGATCTCTCGCCCCTTGTTTTCCTCTCCCAAAACTAAGGGGCATCTTATACTCTGAAAAATACGGTATTTTTTTCTGGACCTACCTATTCAAAAATATGGCCCTCAGTCTAAGGCAGTGATTTTCAACCTTTTTTGAGCTGGGGCACATTTTTTACATTTACTAAACCCTGGGGCACATTGAAGGGGGTGGGGGGAGCCCCTAAAAAAAGTTTGGACAAAAAATTCTCTCTCTCTCTCTTCCTCCCTTTCGCTATATTTCTTTCTCCCTCTTTCTCTCCCTTCCTCTTTCTTTCTCTCTCTCCATCCCTCTTTCTTTCTCTTCCTTCCTCTCTTTTTTGCTCTCTTTCTCTCTCCCTCCCTACCTCCCTCTATGTCTTTCTCTCTCTCTCTCCTTCCCTCCCTCTTTCTGTCTCTCTCTTGCTTGCTTTCTCTCCTGCTCTCTCTCTTTCTTTCTTTCTCTTGTTCTCTTTCTCTCTCTTGCTTTCTTTCTCTCTCTCTTGTTCTCTTTCTCTCTTTCTTTCTTTCTCTCTCTTTTGTTCTCTTTCTCTCTCTCTTGCTCTTTCTTTCTCTTTCTTTCTTTCTTTCTTTCTTTCTCTTTCTTTCTCTCTCTCTTGCTTTCTTTCTCTCCTGCTCTCTCTCTTGCTTGCTTTCTCTTGTTCTCTTTCTCTCTCTTGCTTTCTTTCTCTCTCTCTTGTTCTCTTTCTCTCTCTCACGCTCTTTCTCTCTCTTGCTTTCTTTCTTTCTCTTTCTTTCTCTCTCTCTTGCTTTCTTTCTCTCTCTGAGCTTCGCGGCACACCTGACCATGTCTCACGGCACACTGGTTGAAAAACACTGGTCTAAGGAACATGCTGGATTCTAGGGCCAAATCCATCCCAGGTGTCTTTGAAATATAAAGACAAGTACAGTAGCAAAAAAAGAGAGCATAAGAATGAGAAAACATTAATAAAACCAACAGCTAATAAAACCGGCAATTAAGGCACACGCTCGCACACACATTATTAAAATCAGATAATTTCCAAGTGATAAAACCAGACACCGGAACACAGCAATAAAAATGATTTAGGAGATCACTTGAGGGAACAAGCATTTTTTTGGGGGGGTAATCAGCACAGATGAATCAGCTCACCTTTCCTCCGTCTTCAAATTAAAGATTTTTAAGATGCTCTCCAGGTGAACTATATTATATGGAGTTTTCCCCTCAGAAGTTGCTCTGTCGCTCTTTCTCTGTCTTTGATTAATCTCTTACCTGCGGTATTAATACACCGTGAGGAAAAAACTTTGTCCTTTTTTTCTCAATTTAAACCTGGTTTAATCATTTGGAGAGTACCCACAAAGGATACCTGATTGCCCTCCGCGTAAGCTGTTTCAAACCCCAATAATTATATCGGCGTCACAAAGGACGTAAACAAATTTTGGTTTACCACATTATTTATTTATTTATTTTATTATTTTATTAATTACATTGTATGCTGCCCACTCCCGAATGACTCAGGGTGGGTTACAGCAATAAAATAACAAAAACAATATAAACAGTTAAATCACAATAATAGCAACACTATAAAACTGTATTAAAATCTCACTAATGCAATCACACCATATCATACATCCCAATGATCTATCTATCTATCTATCTATCTATCTATCTATCTGTCTGTCTGTCTGTCTGTCTGTCTGTCCGTCCGTCCGTCCGTCCGCCGGCCCGCCCGCCCGCCCGCCCGCCCTCTATCTATTTATCTATCTATCTATCTATCTATCTATCTATCTATCTATCTATCTATCTATCTATCTATCTATCTATCATTTTAGATTAACAAAAACAACATCTATCTTATTCATCAGAGTAGTTGTTATACAGGTGTGATCAATACCTGTCTTTTTCAACAAACCCACAAATCTCTGGTTAGTAAACTCAGTGCCGTTGTCAGTTACAACACTAATCACTCTCTGTTTTGTTTTCCTTTCAATAAGCCTAAGCCAATTTGAAAAAAATGTTGATATGTGTCAGCCTTTGATCACATAAGATAACAAAAACCAAACCTAGAGTAATGATCAACAATGTTGAAAACATATTCTGCACCACTATAACTAGGTTTCATTGGCCCTATTAGATCAACAAAACCAACTTTTAAAATTTTTATTTTATTTATTTGTTTTGTCCAATACACAATAATATACAATGAGGGTTATAGAGGATATAATCAGGTAGAATGTATTAAAGGGGGAATAGAGGAGAAAATAAAGGAGTGAAATATAACTATGAGAGAATATCAAGGTGGTGCCGTGGATATTGCCTATCTGGACTTCAGCAAAGCCTTTGATACGGTTCCACATAAAGAGCTGATAGATAAATTAGTGAAGATTGGACTTAATCCCTGGATAGTTCAGTGGATTTCAAGCTGGCTGAAGCATAGACATCAGAGAGTTATTGTTAATGGCGAGTATTCTGAGCAGAGACAGGTTACAAGCGGTGTGCCACAAGGGTCTGTTCTGGGTCCTATTCTTTTTAATATGTTTGTGAGTGACATAGGGGAAGGTTTGGTAGGGAAGGTTTGCCTATTTGCCGATGACTCTAAAGTGTGCAATAGGGTTGATATTCCTGGAGGGGTCTGTAATATGGTAAATGATTTAGAGTTACTAGATAAATGGTCAAAGCAATGGAAACTGCAGTTTAATGTTTCCAAATGTAAAATAATGCACTTGGGGAAAAGGAATCCTCAATCTGAGTATTGCATTGGCAGTTCTGTGTTAGCAAAGACTTCAGAAGAGAAGGATTTAGGGGTAGTGATTTCTGACAGTCTCAAAATGGGTGAACAGTGCAGTCAGGCGGTAGGGAAAGCAAGTAGGATGCTTGGCTGCATAGCTAGAGGTATAACAAGCAGGAAGAGGGAGATTGTGATCCCTTTATATAGAGTGCTGGTGAGACCACATTTGGAGTACTGTGTTCAGTTCTGGAGACCTCACCTACAAAAAGATATTGACAAAATTGAACGGGTCCAAAGATGGGCTACAAGAATGGTGGAAGGTCTTAAGTAAAAAACATATCAGGAAAGACTTAATGAACTCAATCTGTATAGTCTGGAAGACAGAAGGAAAAGGGGGGACATGATCGAAACATTTAAATATGTTAAAGGGTTAAATAGGGTTCAGGAGGGAAGTGTTTTTAATAGGAAAGTGAACACAAGAACAAGGGGACACAATGTGAAGTTAGTTGGGGGAAAGATCAAAGGCAACATGAGAAAATATTATTTTACTGAAAGAGTAGTAGATCCTTGGAACAAACTTCCAGCAGACGTGGTTGGTAAATCCACAGTAACCGAATTTAAACATGCCTGGGATAAACATATATCCATTGTAAGATAAAATACAGGAAATAGTATAAGGGCAGACTAGATGGACCATGAGGTCTTTTTCTGCCGTCAGTCTTCTATGTTTCTATGTTTCTATGTTTCTATGAATAGCAGAAAAAGATAGAGGGATAGAAGAGAAGATATAGGAGATATAGGAGAGACTATAGGACAGGGGATGGTAGGCACTCTGGTGCACTTATGTACGCCCCTTACCGACCTCTTAGGAACTTGGTGAGGTCAACCGTGGATAGTCTAAGGGTAAAGTGTTGGGGGTTTGGAGATGAAACTACAGAGTCCGGTAGTGAATTCCACGCTTCCACAACTAGATGACTTAAAGTCGTATTTTTTACAGTCAAGTTTGGAGCGGTTAATATTAAGCTTGTATCTGTTGTGGGCTCTTATGTTGTTGTGGTTGAAGCTGAAGTAGTCTTCGACAGGCAGGACGTTGCAGCATAAGATCTTGTGGGCAATACTTAGATCATGTTTGAGGCGTTTTAGTTCTAAGTTTTCTAGACCCAGGATTGTAAGTCTAGTTTTGTAGGGTATTCTGTTACATGTAGAGGAGTGAAGGGCTCTTCTGGTGAAGTATTTCTGGACATTTTCGAGGGTGTTAATGTCAGAAATGTGGTATGGGTTCCATACAGATGAGCAGATGAGAAATTTCCTTGATTTTAAAACCATCCAAACGATTTGCAGGAGTTATTTTACTCTTCTCCTCACTAAAAACATTACAAGTACCTGAAGGCAGGTCAAGAAGCAATGGATGGAAACTATTCAATGAGAGAATCATTAACCCCCTCAGAGAGGGTCCGCAACTTGGGCGTCCTCCTCGATCCACAGCTAACATTAGAGAAACATCTTTCAGCTGTGGCGAGGGGGGCGTTTGCCCAGGTTCGCCTGGTGCACCAGTTGTGGCCCTATCTGGATCGGGAGTCACTGCTCACAGTCATTCATGCCCTCATCACCTCGAGGTTCGACTACTGTAACGCTCTCCTACATGGGGCTACCTTTGAAAAGTGTTTGGAAACTCTAGATCGTGCAAAATGCAGCTGCGAGAGCAATCATGGGCCTTCCTAAATATGCCCATGTCACACCAACACTCCGCAGTCTGCATTGGTTGCCGATCAGTTTCCGGTCACAATTCAAAGTGTTGATTATGACCTATAAAGACCTTCATGGCATCAGGCCAGAATATCTCTGGGACCG
>NC_091951.1:347580766-347783266 GCF_031021105.1 Erythrolamprus reginae
TAGCTCTGGCCCAGCTCCTGCCCCAAGGACTGTGGATGTGGGAGAGACATCCACATGCTGCAGGCCTGTTTTGCCCCCGGTGGAATCTGCTGATGAAGGCTCCTCTGACCAAGAAGACATGAGTGACAGGGAGGAGGAGAGTGTGGCAGACAGCTCAGAAGGAGATCAATTATCTAGCTCCTCCTTGGATTCGGAACAAGAGTTAATGATACAGCCACGCATGCGGAGAGCGATGCATAGGCAGCAACAACTGAGATTATTATCAAACAAAATGAAGCCACCTGTGGTTGGGTGGGGCTGTGGTAATTAGTGAGGCTGCTATAAATAGCAGCCTGTGGGTTTGGCCATTGTGGAGGATTATCTGATCGTTGTGTTTTGTGACTGCTTTACTGACTTGGACCTTTTGTGTGCTGATTTTTCCCCACTTTCAAACTAAACCAGAGCAAAGTGTGTTTCACTTTGTGAAAGAAGAAGGACTGTGAATTGCCTCACAGCTGCAAGCTAAGTATCACAGAACTGATAAGGGACTTGTACAAATCACCAGTTTGTTTGGAGACGAGGGCTCTTTGCTATACCAAAAGAGAGCTTGGTTTAAGTGAATTTTCCTTATAAAGAACATTGTTTTGAATTTTCAAAAGTGTGTTAGTCTGAAATTTGTACCTGTGAATTTTTGGGAGGATTCTGCCAGAGAGCCCGACAGAACAGATAGGAGTGGCTTGGTGGCCATGTGACCAGGTGGGAGTGGCTTGAATGACCATCATCGTTCAAGTGAACTGTTAAGTCCTCAACTTACAACCTTACCAGTGGCGCTCGCTGACAATTTGACAATTTGCCTCGCGTTTCCCACACTCTCCTTCCTGGGTCTCCCCCCTCCGCCTCAAGCTGGGTATCTAGGTAAATGGGTGCTGCCAGAAGCATAAATACTGCTAGCGCCACTTCCACCCATGCCTTCTGCTTGCACCTCAGGTGGGAGGTGGCCACGTGAGGCTGGAAGGGAGCTGGGCAGGAGAGAGGGAAGCTTGTCCGAGCCAGGAAGGAGGAAAGAGGAAAAAAGCAAGGAGTGCAGAGGCAGCAGCAGCAAGGGGGAAAAGGAGAGCTGAGCCGACACCAGTAATTCAGGAAGTGACAGCCGCCGAATCAGCTGGAGCTGCGCACAGATCTTCATTTCCACTGGTGGAACTGTGTTCCACCTTGTCCTGCCTGCTGCTCACCCCTGCCGCCGCCGCTTGCAAGTTCTTGCGGGGCCAGCGCAATTTTGCTGCTGCACCTGTGGAGGCAGCAAAACCATGCACGGAGCTGCAGGTGCGCCTGTGTTTTGGCATGCGCAGGAGCAAAAAAACTCACCGAAACATGGGCGCACCTGCAGCTCCGTGCATGATTTTGCTGCCTCCACAGGTGCAGCAGCAAAATTGCGCTGGCCCTGCAAGAACTTATGAGCCGCGGCGAGAGCAATGTAGCGTTCTGGCTTGTAGGTCACTGCTGAGGACGCCCTGCTTTTTCTTTCAACATCTTTCAGTGCAAATTGGGTGCTCTGGGATGGAGCTCCATTTTCGCTACCCCACTGCATTCCCCCCATCCCAGCAGTAGCCCACCCCTGCGCATACCGCCACTCAAGAATTTGCAAAGAAATTGGTGAAAATTGCTGAAGTCTTGCGCAGGGTACTCGAACACACAAGATTTTGCTGATTTTGGGGTTTTCTTGGCTTCTGTGCATGCGCAGAAGCAAAGAAATCGGTGGAAATTGCCAAAATCTCACACATACAAACGTCCTCGTGTGAGATTTTGGCAATTTTTACCAATTTCTTTGCTTCTGAGCATGAACGGAAGCATATTATCGCCTGTGCCGCCTCCAGAACCAATCCAGTTGGGAAAGATAAGTGTGACCCTTCAGTGATTGGAAGGGAGAAAAACTAACTATAGACACAGTCCAAGCAGGGGTGGACTGATGCCCAGATGGGGAGGAACGTAGTGCGGTAGTGGAAATGGAGCTCCATCCCAGAGCACCCAATTTGCACTGAAAGAAGTATCCTGTATAAGCCACGCCCACAGTGTGGTAGTAAAAATGTTGGTAGCCCTTCACTGAGTCCAAGGAATGGGGTAGGTGCATCTCTTATCAAACCATAAAGCATTGTCACAGAATAACTGAGATGAAAGGTCAGGAGGCAACTAGAACTAGACCCCCTGACCAATAAATGTGGTGTATGGCTGTGATTGAATTGGTTGGTTGATTTTAATATACTGGGTTTTTAGCATTGTAGTTTTATAACTAATTGGACTTGTTTTGTATGCATTGTTTTATATTGTATAGATAGATAGATATAGATAGATATAGATAGATATAGATAGTTAGATAGATAGATAGATAGATAGATAGATAGATAGATAGATAGATAGATAGATATAGATAGAGAGAGAGAGAGAGAGAGAGAGAGAGAGAGAGACAGACAGACAGACAGACAGACAGACAGACAGACAGACTTTGGAGGTCTTCTAGTCCAGTGGCCCACAGAAAAATTATTTGCATTTTTTATATTGTACTAAGTCAGAGGTCCTCAAACTACGGACCCTGGGCCAGATACGTGCAATGAAGGTTTATCTTGCTGCAGAAAGTCTCCCCCTTCAGGGTCTTTTTATGCAGCTTGGAGGGGGGGAGGGGGCAGAAATTCCAACTTGGGGTGTGCTTCAGCTTCCTGATAGGGGGCTTTGAGTAAAGGCTGGTGGCAAAGAGCCACAGAGCCGCGTTCCAATGGGATGGCATCATGGCCTGGAGTTAGCTGACTGTCTCAGCCCGCTGAGCCTCCAGGTATCAGTCCCTGGCCTTGAACTCCTGCAAGTCTTTCCTCTGCTTGAAAATCCTATGCTCGTAGTCCTCAGTGAGGTGCTTCTGCTGAGCCTCCTTCTTGGTCAGATCCAATTTGAACTGAGCCACGTGTTTTGCCAACTCTTTCTCATGGTGGTTGCTTAGCTACTCCTGCTTTATTTTGGGGCTCTAAGGAGCCTGGATGGGCAGGAAGGGAGTGTGAAAGAGGGGAGGGGAGAGTAGAAGCTGGAGAGGCAACCCCCAACATGAATAGAATAGAATAGAACAGAACAGAATAGAAATCATGGAATAGAGTAGAGTAGAGTAGAGTAGAATAGAATAGAATAGAATAGAATAGAATAGAAATCATGGAATAGAGTAGAGTAGAGTAGAGTAGAATAGAATAGAATAGAATAGAATAGAATAGAATAAGACTTAATATTTCCAAGTGAGTCAGACAGATGCTTTCCTAATTTACTGGAATAGCAGAAGGTAGATATATAATATGCAAAGAGATACTTTGCTCTTGGGTTAAAATGGTTTATACAAGAAACACCCCCGATTTGGTGGTGGGGTATGGATTTATTTATTTATTTTATTCATTAGATTTGTATGCCGCCCCTATCGCGTAGACTCGGGGCAGCTCACTGCAACAATAAAACAATGTACGATAAATCTAATAATTTAAAAACACTAAAAACACCATTATTAAAAGCATACACACAAACATGCCATGCATAAACTGTATAGGCCCGGGGGGGATGTCTCAATTCCCCCATGCCTGACGGCAGAGGTGGGTTTTAAGGAGTTTACGAAAGGCAAGGATGGTGGGGGCAATTCTAATCTCTGGGGGGAGCTGGTTCCAGAGGGTCGGGGCCACCATAGAGAAGGCTCTTCCCTGGGTCCCACCAAATGACATTGTTTAGTCGACGGGACCTGGAGAAGGCCAACTCTGTGGGACCTAACCGGTCGCTGGGATTCATGCGGCAGAAGAATGTTTGTCTGGTGGTGGGCACAATTCACAAAGCACTTGTTTTATGTTGTGTGTGTGTTTATATTGTAAAAAATCAATAAAAATGTTTAAAAAGAGCTAAAAAAAAGAGTACCAGAAGGTAGAGGAGGTATAGCACACTTAGAATATAGAATGACTGAGTTGGAAGGGACCTTGGAGGTCTTCTAGTCTAACCCCCTGCTTGAGCAGGAGATCCCATACTCAGAGTGCATTTTTGTAATCTCACTAAATTGTTGTTTTCATCTTCCTGGGCACTAGATCTCCTGGCCTGGTCAACCTACTGGGGCTGAATACATGTCATTGTGCAATAAAAACTAAAAATGTTATTGGTTTGGAAAGCACACCTGGTTTATAAAATAGACTTTTAACTAATCTCAACAGGTGACAGCACATTTTCATTTTATTTATTTATTTATTTATTACTAGTGTTGAAAAGGACCTTGCAGGTCATCAAGTCCAACCCCCTGCTCAAGCAGGAAACCTACACCTCCCCAGCCAGATGGCAGTCCAATTTCTTTTTGAATGTGCTTTGTTTGAGTTCAGGAGGTAAACAGAGTTGAGCTTGATAAGAGACCTCCATTAAATACCAAGGTTATATGCTTGAGTGAGATGCTGAAATTATTTTTGGAAGAAGGCAACGATAAGCCATTTTAATGATTTGTGGAAACCATTTCAGATTAAGAGAATAAAAGAGCTAGAAGGGACTTACTTTGGAGGTCTTCTCATCCAACTCCTTAAGCAAGAAACCCTCTGCCGCCCCCTTCTCTGTTTCTGTCTGTCTCTGTCTCTCCCTGTCTGTCTGTCTCACTCTCTTTTTTTTCTCTCTTTCTGTCTCTCTCTCTCTCACACACAGATCTCTCTCTCTCATCTTATCTCTCTCATCTCTATATCTATCTATCTATCTATCTATAGTGATTGGCGAACCGAACCCGCATAATTCGGGTCTGTACCGAATTTTGCGGTGTTCAGTATGCCGAACATGAACCTGAAATTTTTTGAAACTTCGGGCAAAGTTCGGGGTCGCGTTCGGCATTCGGAGCTTTGATGTCACCGGCAGGTTGCTAAGGACGCCAAGGTGATCACTTCCTGGATTCAATGGAATCCAGGAAGTGATCACCTTGGCATCATAAGCAAGCTGCCGGTGACGTCAAGGCTCCGCCCCCGGAATCTCTTTGTGGGAGGGATTCCCCAACTCCTTCAAAGGGAGGTCTTCACGTAAAAATAAACATTGTTATTTTTACGAAAAAGGACACCGCAGTGGCACTGCAAGCAAAGGGCGGTCCTTTCACGTAAAAATAAACATGGGTTTGCCCATCACTATCTATCTATCTGTCTGTCTGTCTGTCTGTCCGTCCGTCCGTCCGTCCGTCCGTCCGTCCATCCATCCATCATCGTCTGTCTGTATGTCTGTCTATTAATCACTCACTCTCTCTCTCTCTCATCTCTCTCACCTCTATATCTGTCTTTCTGTCTTTCTGTCTTTCTGTCTTTCTGTCTTTCTGTCTGTCTGTCTGTCTGTCTGTCTGTCTGTCTGTCTGTCTGTCTGTCTGATCTCAGCTATGCATGTTGAGAAAGGGATGGTATTTCCATAGACTATAGGTCTAAACTCAAATTCTGGGTCACTCCTTCAAGAGTCAAATTTACTGATGGAGTTTTAGGGAAACTGAGTAATACCTTCTAAAGAACAGCCCAATATTAAAAAAGATTGCCAAAGGTGGCTTGGGTGTTGGAGTGGGTTTAGAAGGAGGCAAAAAAGTGAAGTATTCTAGGTAGGGTCTTGATATCCAGCCAAGGATAGAATTTGCTGGGGACGCGAACACCTCATCTATTAGAAGCTGATTTTATCAGATGCTAAATTTGTATTGGGCACTTCTGCCTGATATTATCTGTGGGTGAGGCCAAGGAGTGACAGAGCAACCATAGCATCATCGTAGCATTGCCACATAACCCCTCCTCTTTTTGATGGACATTGCATGCATGCTCCAAAATTGTAGTGAGATGAGCTGTTGGTGTAGTGATAAAGATGCATTAAAAATCCCTTAGGATTTTATCTTGACTTACTTCCCTTCTCCCTAAATTGGTACCTGGCAAAGTAAGAAAAATAGGCTTGTAAATTGCAATCGTAATCAGTCACCTAGGCAGATCAATGCACATCTGTTGTAACAGCCTTGTTTATGCACCATATTTCCATCCTTTAATCGTTCCATTCTAACTTTAAGATATGAATTTCACCCCTGGAGAAGCACGGTATTTAAGAGGAGGTTGATCAAAGTGAAAGGATTATCTCTAATGATTAATGAACATTGGGTGATTATCAATTGATTCTGCTGTGTCTGATGATTAATGAATATTTCTGCTTGAACATGCATAGGAAAACATAGAATATTATTTTAAACTGTGTTGATCTAAATGATTAATAGGTTTTGCTAAACCATTAATGCCGCATTCTTGAGAATTCCCAGCCAATGTTGGGAAAACTATCTATCTATCTATCTATCTATCTATCTATCTATCTATCTATCTATCTATCTATCTATCTATCTATCTATCTATCTACCGCGTTTCCCCGAAAGTAAGACAGTGTCTTACTTTCTTTTTACCCCCAAAAGCCCCACTATGTCTTACTTTCGGGGTATGTGTTACATTGGAAAATAATTGAAAGGGTCGCGTTCCCGAAGGCATCTCCCCAGAGTCCAGAAGCGCAGCCTCGGGACAAGAGCCTCATGAGCCCTTTTCCAAGTTCAACCTCAGGGCTCCAAGCGGCGTGCACGCATGGAGCCACAGACGCATGTCGGGGAAGCGTGTGTCTGGAGGGGAGGAACCGCTCTGCACAGTTGGGCAGCCCCACCTGCCTGCCGGAAAGGAGGCGGGCGAAGGAGGGCGCAGCTCCCGCAGCTTGCCTCGGAGCTGGTCGGCCTCGCTGGCCACTTGCAGCTGAGCCTCGGCAGGACTTGGTTGCTGGGACGAGTGCCTTCACTGCAAGCCGCCGCCCGCTCGGCTCGCTTCGGACCAGCGCCGTCCTTCGCTTTGCCAAGCCGGGGAAGAGGCAGTGGCGCCGCGGCGAGCCGAAGGTGAGGGGCGCGCGGGGAGCTTGGAAGCGACGTCATCGGGCTCCCCCCGGCAATACCCCCGTGTTTCCCCGAAAGTAAGACATATGTCTTACTTTCGGGGTACGGCTTATATTAGCCGACCCCCCTGAAACCCCAGATACGTCTTACAATCGGGGGTGTCTTACTATCGGGGAAACAGGGTATCTATCTATCTATCTATCTATCTATCTATCTATCTATCTATCTATCTATCTATTTGATTTGTATGCCACCCCTCTCCGGAGACTTGGGGTGGCTAACAGGAATAATAAAACGGCATATAATAATAATCCAATACTAAAAACAGTTAAAAACCCATTATTATAAAAACCAAGCATACATACAAACATACCATGCATAAAATTGTAAAGGCCTAGGGGGAAAGAGTATCTCAATTCCCCCATGCCTGGCGGCAGAGGTGGGTTTTAAGCAGCTTACGAAAGGCAAGGAGGGTGGGGGCAATTCTAATCTCTGGGGGGAGTTGGTTCCAGAGGACCGGGGACGCCACAGAGAAGGCTCTTCCCCTGGGTCCCACCAAGCAACCCGGAGAAGACCCACTTTGTGGGACCTAACTGGCCGCAGGGATTCGTGCAGCAGAAGGCGGTCCCTGAGATAATCTGGTCCGGTGCCATGAAGGGCTTTATAGGTCATAACCAACACTTTGAATTGTGACCGGAAACTGATCGGCAACCAATGCAGATTGCGGAGTGTTGGTGTAACATGGGCATATTTGGGAAAGCCCATGATTGCTCTCGCAGCTGCATTCTGCACAATCTGAAGTTTCCAAACACTTTTCAAGGGTAGCCCCACGTAGAGAGCATTACAGTAGTTGAGCCTCGAGGTGAAGGGGGCATGAGTGACTGTGAGTAGTGACTCCCGGTCCAAATAGGGTCACAACTGGTGCACCAGGCGAACCTAGGCAAACGCCCCCCTCGCCACAGCTGAAAGATGTTTCTCTAATGTGAGCTGTGGATCGAGAAGTACGCCCAAGCTGCGAACCCTCTCTGAGGGGGTCAATGATTCTCCCCCCAGGGTAATGGATGGACAGATGGAATTGTCCTTGGGAGGCAAGACCCACAGCCACTCCGTCTTGTCTGGATTGAGTTTGAGTTTTTTGACACCCATCCAGGCCCCAACAGCCTCCAGGCACCGGCACATCACTTCCACTGCTTCGTTGACTGGACATGGGGTGGAGATGTATAACTGGGTATCATCGGCACATTGATGATACCTCACCCCATGCCCTTGGATGATCTCACCCAGCGGTTTCATGTAGATATTAAATAGCAGGGGGGAGAGGACTGACCCCTGAGGCACCCCACAAGGGAGAGACCTAGAGGTTGACCTCTGACCCCCCACTAACACCGACTGCGACTGACCGGTGAGGTAAGGGGAGAACCACTGAAGAACAGTGCCTCCAACTCCCAACCCCTCCAGCCAGCGCAGAAGGATACCATGGTCGATGGTTTCGAAAGCCACTGAGAGGTCAAGAAGCACCAGGACAGAGGACAAGCCCCTGTCCCGGGCCCACCAGCGCGACCAAAGCAGTTTCCATGCTGTAACCGGGCCTGAATCCAGACTGTTGAGGACCTAGATAATCGGCTTCTTCCAAGGACCGTTGGAGTTGAAGCACCACCACCTTCTCAACAACCTTCCCCATAAAGGGAAGGTTGGAGACTGGAGAGTAGTTATTGAGCACGGCTCGGTCCAGGGAAGGCTTCTTGAAGAGGAGGCGCACAAGTGCCTCCTTATAAGGAGCCGGAAAGGACCCCCTCCCCAAGGAGGCGTTGACAATCTCCTGGACCCAGCTCCATGTCACCTCTCGACTGGCCGAAACCAACCAAGAGGGACACGGATCCAGTAGACAGGTGGCGGAACTCAAAGCTCCAATGGCCTTGTCCACTTCATCAGGTGTCACCAAGTCAAACTCCCCCCAGACAGATGGACAAAGACGTTTAGCCCAAGTCACCTCGACTGACTCATTGCCAGTCGACTCTGTTTTACAATTGGAGTTGAGGTCCACTCGGATCCGAGCGATTTTATCAGCGAAAAACGTGTTACAATCCTCGGCACTACTCTGCAAGGACTCCCCAACTCCCCCCTGGTTAAGAAGGGAGAGGGTTTCCCTAAACAGAGCGGCCGGGCGGGATTCCGCTGATGCAATCAAGGCGGCATGATACGCGCATTTTGCCGCCTTGAACGCCACTTTGTAAGTCTTAATATGAGCTCTTACAAGTGTTCGATCGGATTCGGACTTACTCTTCCTCCATCGCTTCTCTAGACGTCTCTTCCGGCATTTCAACTCCCGGAGCTTCTCATTGAATCATGGAGCTCTATGGGGTCTAGTGCCACAGAGAGGTCGCAGCAGCACAATTCGGTCAAGAGCCTCCGCTGCAGCCTTGTTCCAGGCCTCAGCCAGAGACTCTGCCGAACTATGGATGAGTGTATCTGGAAGAACCCCAAGTGCCTTCTGAAAACCTTCTGGATCCATCAGGCGCCTGGGGCGGAACAACTTAATTGGTTCCACCTCCCTGCGGGGAAGGATTGGAGCCAGGAAGTCAAGCCGCAGTAGAAAATGGTCTGACCATGACAAAATATCTGGACAGAAATATTTCAAACTATCCTGCTACTGGAGTTGCTGAAGTTTATTTTCTACTAAATCATTATTTATACTAGCCAAAATGCTTTGAATTCAGTTATTTGGCCTGCCAAAAATGTTATTGGGCAAAAATTAGTATTGATACATTGTCTTCATCAATATAAAGTGGACTATATAAACTAATATATAAATGAGAGCAAACCCCACACCCTTGTAACCAGTGAAGAGCTACCAATTTTTTTACTACCACACTGTGGACGCCCTGCATTTTCTTTCAACATCTTTCAGTGCAAATTGGGTACTCTGGGGTGGAGCTCCATTTCCGCTACCTCACTGTGCCCCCCAGTAGCCCCCCCCCACTTGTAACACTGATAATGTTAAAGATCAAACTGATAAAGATCAAAAGCAACATGAGAAAATATTATTTTACTGAAAGAGTGGTAGATCCTTGGAACAAACTTCCAGCAGACGTGGTAAATAAATCCACAGTAACTGAATTTAAACATGCCTGGTATAAACATATATCCACCCTAAGATATGTTCTGTCGAGCTCTCTGGTAGAATCCTCCCAAAAACGCACAGATACAATTTCAGACACACACAAGGAGGAGCTAGATAATTGATCTCCTTCTGAGCTGTCTGCCACACTCTCCTCCTCCCTGTCACTCATGTCTTCTTGGTCAGAGGAGCCTTCATCAGCAGACTCCACCAGGAGCAAAACAGGCCTGCAGCATGTGGATGTCTCCCCCACATCCACAGTCCTTGTGGCAGGAGCTGGGCCAGAGCAAACCACAACAAGATAAAATACAGAAAATAGTATAAGGGCAGACTAGATGGACCATGAGGTCTTTTTCTGCCGTCAGACTTCTATGTTTCTATGTTACTTTGATGGGTAACATTAGGAAGAAAACAACTAAGCTCAGTAAGCACCAAGCATCCCACAGGTCAACCCCGAGCTACAAATATTGTCATCAGTCAATCAATCACCAAGCACAGCATATTTTGCCTTCCAGTAAATCAAATGACAAAAACTTTGTAATGGCTTTGAATATTACCTATTATTGCCATGGATAAAATCCATAGAATCTGCCAATTCCCTACCACAAATTCCCAGTAGTCCATTAAACTTCAGTTGGCCAATGAAATAAGCAGCTTTTATAATGCAGGCATCGGTTTTTATTATTATCATCAGGCATTCTGGCTCCAATTCTAAATATTTTCTTTGCCCCACTGAATTTTACATGGTTTATGACCAGATCAATATCTTTGATATCAGGTTGCAAATCAGTTTGGAAATATCTTCATTTTTAAGTGGCAGCCCATTTCCTATTAAAAATCCCAAATCTAATACATGTTTCAAAGCTCAGATAACCAATATCCCGACTTGAGGATCTGCCAGTATATTGACTTTGGGATAATTGCTTTCAAAAGATCAAGCATCAAATCAAATTGCTTCGATGTGTAGCAAACAATATTCCCATCAAGAGTGCTTTATGGCTTTTAATCCATTTCTGACCTGAAGACATGAAGCTTGTTTGGCTTATATTTCCCGGCTTATATATTTTGTTCCCACAAGGTGACCATATTGTTTTCTGTAAAATCTGATTTGTATCTGGTATTTCCTTGGGTTCATTGACATGTTAATTTATCGACTATTATTTGTGACAACCTTTGGAGAGATTGGTTCCAACGTTTTATTCTGCATTGGAGGGTTTGAAGTTATCGTTCCATTTTTTCGAGACAACAGAAGAGCAGAATAAGAGAGTAGGATAGAGAATATTTTCAGAATAGAAAGCAGAATATTACCAGAATAGAGCTGGAAAAGATGTTGGAGGTCTTCTAGTCCAACCCCCTACTTAAGCAAGATACCCATATAAACATATAAACATAGAATATTGATGGCAGAAAAAGACCTCGTGGTCCATCTAGTCTGCCCTTATGCTATTTCCTAAATTTTATTTATTATTAGAGTTGAAAGGGACCTTACAGGTCATAAAGTTCAACCCCCTGCCCAAGAGAGAGAGAGAAATAAATAAATAAATAAATAAATAAATAAATAGAGAAATAGAAAAAGAAAAAAAGAAGGAAAGAAAGAGACAGACAGACAGAGGAATATACTGTAGATAATAATATATAATCAATGATAGACACAGAAGGTATGACAAACAGACAAGACAGGCAGGCAGGCAGATAGACAGAGCAGGGGTGAAATGCTACTGGTTCAGACAAGTTCGGTCATACAGGTAGCAGCGGCCACCAGTGGTTCCCCGAACCAGTAGCCATGGCTGGCTGGCCATGCCCCAAAACTGATCCCCTGGTTGCCGCTCGCTCACCCTGCAAGCAGGTGTCTCAGGGCTGCACATCCGCTAGGTCACATGTCTGCACCAGAGGAGGATTGCGGGCAATGCTGGAGCAAGCGCATTGCTTTCGGCCACCTGCTGCTGCTGCTCCTAAATACCGCCTTCCACCCTCTTGCCCCCTTCTCTAGTCTGTGGTGCCTGAGCTCTGGCCCTATTCTGCCCATCCTGATGTCATGCTGGAGCGTCAGCAGTCTAACGCAGTGCACATTTGCAGAAGCCCTGGGACATCCACTTAGAAACATAGAAGACTGACGGCAGAAAAATACCTCATGGTCCATCTAGTCTGTCCTTATACTATTTTCTGTATTTTATCTTAGGATGGATATATGTTTATCCCAGGCATGTTTAAATTCAGT
This sequence comes from Erythrolamprus reginae, assembly GCF_031021105.1. Taxonomy (NCBI): domain Eukaryota; kingdom Metazoa; phylum Chordata; class Lepidosauria; order Squamata; family Dipsadidae; genus Erythrolamprus; species Erythrolamprus reginae. Next base: position 347,592,983 of record NC_091951.1, read on the forward strand.
TACTGTAGATTTATCTACTACGTCTGCTGGAAGTTTGTTCCAAGGATCTACTACTCTTTCAATAAAATAATATTTTCTCACGTTGCTTTTGATCTTTCCCTCAACTAACTTCAGATTGTGTCCCCTTGTTCTTGTGTTCACTTTCCTATTAAAAACACTTCCCTCCTGAACCTTATTTAACCCTTTAAGATATTTAAATGTTTCGATTATGTCCTCCAGACTATACAGATTGAGTTCATTAAGTCTTTCCTGATACGTTTTATGATTAAGACCTTCCACCATTCTTGTAGCCCATCTTTGGACCCGTTCAATTTTGTCAATATCTTTTTGTAGGTGAGGTCTCCAGAACTGAACACAGTATTCCAAATGTGGTCTCACCAGCGCTCTATATAAGGGGATCACAATCTCCCTCTTCCTGCTTGTTATACCTCTAGCTATGCAGCCAAGCATCCTACTTGCTTTTCCTACCGCCCGACCATACTGATCACCCATTTGGAGACTGTCAGAAATCACTACCCCTAAATCCTTCTCTTCTGAAGTTTTTGCTAACACGGAACTGCCAATACAATACTCAGATTGAGGATTCCTTTTCCCCAAGTGCATTATTTTACATTTGGAAACATTAAACTGCAGTTTCCATTGCTTAGACCATTTATCTAGTAAAGCTAAATCATTTACCATATTTGCCTTCCTGGAGTGGTGTTGCTGCTGCCACTGTTACCACTGCTCTCAGCCCCCAAGCAGCAGCAATAGAAGTTATGGCCAACACTGGCGATTGAGAGAAAGACACGCTGCGCTCGTCTGAGTAGCCAATTTAGAGGGACATGGTGAGGCTCACTTGCCTTTTGGGCAGGGATGGGCTGCCAAAGTTTTTACTGCCACACTGTGGCTGTAGCTTATTTTGTGGATGCGGTTTGATGGTCATGTGACTGGGTAAGAGTGGCTTGCCAGCCATGTGACCAGGTGGGAGTGGCTTAACAATCATGTGACCAGGTAGTTGCTTAAGGTTATATGACTGGGTGGGAGTGGCTTACTGACCAAGAAACCCAGCGGCCGATATGGTCCCACAGAGTTGGCCTTCTCCGGATCCCGTCGACTAAGCAATGTCATCTGGCGGGACCCAGAGGAAGAGCCTTCTCTGTGGTGGCCTCTGGAATCAACTCCCCCCGGAGATTAGAACGGCTCCCACCCTCCTTGTCTTTCGCAAATTACTCAAGACCCCCCCCCTATATCGCCAGGCATGGGGGAATTGAGACATCTCCCCCAGACTTTTATATTTTATGTTTTTGGTATGTGTGTGTTGCATGGGTTTTAAATTGTCAGGGTTTTATATATTGTTCTCTTTTGATATTAGATTTGTTGCCATGTTATATTGTTTTTGATTATTGTTGTGAGCCACCCCGGCATACAAATCTAATAAATAAATAAATAAATAATAAGATAAGTTTTCAAATAGGTGCTTGGACTCTTTTTTTCAGTTGATTAAGTCCCATTATTTGAATAGACTAAGATGACCAGACATCAGGCTTTTGGAGGGACAGTACTATGTTTTGATGATTTGTCCCATGTCCCGGTGCCTTTAAAAAATGTCCATCTTTTTAAAAAAAGTTCTTCTCCCCTAAGGCTGCAGCGGGACCCTGGATAAAGTGGTGTAACTAGAAATATTTTGTTTCTCATGGTAAAATTAGTTTACGAATCAGAAAATTGCAAATCTGTCCATCTCTATCCCCAAACTTGCAGTAGCTCTAAGCATTACAACTCAACAAACCTATCTTTTTAATTCTGCAGAAATCTTCTGGACGTGGTGAATTGCTGATCTCACTTTGTTATCAGTCTACAACAAATACTCTCACGGTGGTTGTTTTAAAGGCGAGGCATCTACCTAAGGCTGATGTTTCAGGATTATCAGGTAATTTGCAAGGGAGACCACATGCAATGACATTGATGGATTCTCAGCTGGAGAAGTTGGGGACACTTTCAACATAGAAATTTACAAATTACAGGGAACTAAATGATTTTCTATAGCTGGAAACTATCCTTGGTTTTTTGGGTTTTTTTTTTTAAAGTGTTTCAGAGCTGTTTTTGAAAGGGACAGATTTATGAATTTCTTTTTGGTGGAGTTACAGTATAAGCCTACTCTAATTCCCAGAAAGATAAATTCACACTAAAACCAGGTTAAGTGTGAACGCAACAATATTTTATCGGTGTGTGGGAGAAGATAAAATGTGACATGAATTATGAAAGCTGTTCTAGATCATGCGCTCCGGACATGTTTGAGGAATAATATCAACACATGCAACATTCATCATCTTTTATTGAAGTGGAACTAAGTGGTGCTACCTACCCATAGAGTTTAATTCTGACTTATCCTTCATAAAGATACTTTAAATCCACGCACCTTTGAAATGGTTCATTATTGTTCTATGTTGGCTTTGCCCGTTTGCTCTCATTTCCAGAGTTATTAGCAATAACCATTCAGAACCAGGAAATATGAGAATTGCCAAATATCCTCGAGATGTTATTGGGCCGTTATGGCGAACTTATGGCACGGAGTCATATCTGCCGATACGTGAGCCATTGCCCTAGCTCAGTGATGGAAAACCTTTTTCCCTTGGGTGCCAAAAGAGCATGTGCGTGCGTTATAGTGCATGTGCAAGTGCCCACAGCCATAATTCAATGCCTGGGGATGGCGAAAACAGTAACCCCCCCCCAAAGGTCCTCTAGAGCAGTGTTTCTCAACCTTGGCGGTTCAAAGATGGGTGGACTTCAACTCCCAGAATTACCCAGCCAAAGACTTCCCTGGAGCCAGGGGGGAAGGTAAAAACACTTCCCATCCTCCCTGGAGGCTCTTGGGAAGCCAAAAACACCCTCCCAGAGCCTTTGTGTGAACCAAAAATCAGCTGTGTAGCACACAGATGCACATTGGAGCTGAACTAGGACAACAGCTCGCGTGCCAGCAGATAGGGCACCCATGCCATAGATTCGTCATCACTGGTCTGTTGCATCCTTTCTCATCTGAGCTTCTGTGAAAACTTAGAGATTAGGATTTTTGAACTTTGAATGCCATGCAATGTTAGTCAACGGGATAACAGAGTAACAGAGTTGGAAGAGATCTTGGAAGTCTTCTAGTCCAACTCTGCTGAATCAGGAGACATATACCAGTGATCAGGAGACATATACCATATACCAGCACAATCCCCTCTGCTCCTCCATTTCCCTACTTCTGGTGGGCCCAGTAAGCCCATTTTTCACCCTCCCCAGGCTCCAGAGGTTTTCTTGGAGCCTGGGGAGGGCAAAAATGCCCCCTGGACCACATGGAGGCCCTCCGGAGGACAAAAACACTCTCTCAGAGCCTCAATGTGAGCCAAAAATCAACTGGCCATTGTGCATGAGTACTGGAGCTGAGCTAGGGCAATGGCTCACATGCCAGCATATATGGCTCTGGATGCCACTTGGATCATGTGTGCCATTGGTTCGCCATCATGGCCCTATACCATTTCTGAAAAATGGTTGTGCAGTCTCTTCTTGAAAGCCTCCAGTGTCAGAGTACCCATAACTTCTGAAAGCAAGCTGTTCTACTGATTCTAACTCTCAGGAAATTTCTTCTTTAGGTTGATTCTCTCCTTGGTTTCCATCCATTGCTTCTTGCCCCTGATGGGAATGTTTGCGTGCCATGACTAGTATTGGGCGAACCGAACCTGCACAATTCGGGTCCGTACCGACTTTTGCAGTGTTCGGCATGCCGAACCTGAACCCAAATTTTTTAAAAAAAATTGTGCTCCGGTTTGGCGTTCGTGCCAAGCAACGCGAAGCGCCACCGCCCGGCTGTCATCTGCTGAGAAGAGGAGGAGGAGCCGGGTGCCGGTGGCGGCGGAGGAAGGCGAACACCGGGGAGCTGTCACCCGGTTGGGAGGCTGGGAGGGGGGCACAAAAGGAGCTGGGGAATCCTACGAAGGGATTCCGGGTGCAGAGCTTTGACATCACGTATACTGGCAAGTTGCTAAGCACACCAAAGTGATCACTTCCCAGGATTCCGGGGGCGGAACTAGAATAATGGAGGGAGGATGGAATCCAGGAAGTGATAGAAACATAGAAACATAGAAGTCTGACGGCAGAAAAAGACCTCATGGTCCATCTAGTCTGCCCTTATACTATTTTCTGTATTTTATCTTACAATGGATATATGTTTACCCCAGGCATGTTTAAATTCAGTTACCTTGGCATGCTTAGCAACCATGCAGATCACCTTGGCATGCTTAGCAACCTGCCGGTATACGTGACGTCAAAGCTCCGCCCCCGGAATCCCATTGTTTTTTATTTTTATGGATTTTTTATTTTTATTTATTTTTATTTTTACATGAAAGGACGCTGCAGCGGTGCCACAAGCAAAGGGAGGTCTTTTCACGTAAAAATTAAAAAAAAAATTTTACATGGACCGTTCGGAGTTCGGGTTCGGCCGAACTTTGCGTGAAGTTTGTCTGAACTCGCCGAACCCGAACACCATTGGGTTCGCCCATCACTAGCCATGACTCAATATAATCATTTTAATGCATGAGTTTCAGAGACCTGAACATGATTTCAAGGGTTCCTTCATGGTGAAAAGGGTTCAGAGAGGCTGCTCTGTAGAATAACAATGCCTATTTTTCCTTGGGCCAAGAAATTGCCTCCAGAAGGCAAGAGAGCCTCGATGGTGCAGTGGTTGGAGTGCAGTCCTTCCTTCCATCTTTCCAAGGTCGGTGAAATGAGGACCCAGATGGATGGGGTCAATATGCTTACCCTCTGTAAACCACTTAAAGAGTTCTATAAAGCACTGTGAAGTAGTATATAAGTCTAAATGCTATTGCTATAAATGCTATAAGTTGTGGGCGCTCCAACACTGGAGGTTTTTAAAGAAGAGTTTGTACAATCATTTGTCTGAAATAGTACAGGGTTGGACTCTAGAACAGGAGTCTCTAACCTCGGCAATATTAAGACTTGTGGAAATCAACTCCCAGAATTGGAGTTGACGTCCACAAGTCTTAAAGTTGCCAAGGTTGGAGACCCCTGCTCTAGAAGAGCTCCAAGGTCCCTTCCAACTCTGTTATGCTTTTAACTGTTATCTGTTGATAAAGACTTGGAGTCCTGTACGGAAGAGGCTATGGAAGAGAAGACAGGTGAAAGTTCCAATCTCTGAATTTATCTCATTTTTGGCAGTCAAAATGTTATTTATTTACTTGTAAAATTTATATGCTGGGCAACTCCACTTGGACTCTTGGCGCTTACAATAAAAAGCACCAATTAAAAGTCAGTTTTAAAACATATCAATAGATTTCATGGAGGGCTGTATCAGAGTTGAGTTCAGGGGTGGGCTACTGCCTGGATAGGGGGGAATGCAGTGGGGTATCAAAAATGGAGCTCCACCCCAGAGCACCCAATTTTCACTGAAATATGTTGAAATGAAATGCAGGGCGTCCTGCATAAGCCACGCCCACAGTGTAAAAATTTTGGTAGCCCTTCACTGGTTGTGTTTGACCTCAGCATGTCTGTGTGTGTGTTTGTGTGCGTGTATGTGTGTCCAGGATAGGCGTAGCCAGCATGAGGTTATTATTTATTTATTTATTTATTTATTTATTTATTTATTTATTTATTTATTTATTTATTTACTTACTTACTTACTTACTTACTTACTTACTTACTTACCTACTTACTTACTTATTTACTTATTTATTTACTTACTTACCTACCTACCTACCTACCTACTTATTTACTTACTTAATTATTTATTGGATTTGTATGCTGCCCCTCTCCGTGGACTCGGGGGGGGGCTCTGATTGTATGAGTGCTCTACCTGGGAAAACAGCCTCCCGAGCTCTGTTTTCTACTGCCACAGCCCCCTACTACCCTCTTGCAGTGAAAAATGGAGCTATGGCTGTGTGTGGCTCTCCTGAGCTCCGTTTTCACTGGCAGGTGTACCACAGACCAATCCTTTGCTGTATTCAGTGTGACCCCACACTCTGTGGGCTGGATCTGACCCCCTTGAGTTTGACACCTCTGGTCCAGTGAAGGGCTGCCAAAATTTTTACTATCACACTGTGGGCATGGGTTATTTTGGGGTGTGGCTTGTCAGCCATGTGACCAGGTAGGTGTGCCTTGATGATTATGCGACCAGGGCTATGTCTTAAAGTTCATGTGACTGGCTTAAAGGTGCCCAACTTGATGCCACTCACGTCAAGGGTTTGGGTTACGGTTAGGGTTCCTGGCCTCTCCTTGCCTCAAAGAGATACAATTTCTCTATCTATTTACTATTACTGAACATCCAAAATATACTATTTAATTCTATGTATATATGCCATATGTGTACCTACATATTACACACAGGCACACAAAAAATATATACTGCTCAGAAAAATAAAGAGAACACTCAAAGAACACACCCTAGATCTGAATGGATGAACTATTCTCATTGAATACTTTGTTCTATACAAAGTTGAATGTGCACAACAGCAGGTGAAACTGATTGTCAGTCAGTGTTGCTTCCTAAGTGGACAGTTTGATTTCACAGAAGTTTGATTTACTTGGGGTTATATTCTGTTGTTTAAGTGTTCCCTTTATTTTTTTGAGCAGTGTTCATTATCTACTACAGTGTTTTCCAACCTTGGCGACTTGAAGATATCTGGACTTCAACTCCCAGAATTCCCCAGCCAGCATTCGCTGGCTGGGGAATTCTGGGAGTTGAAGTCCAAATACCTTCAAGTCGCCAAGATTGGGAAACACTGATCTACTATATAAAATATATGCACACACAGCTCTTCTAAAACTATACACGTTCAACCTCATTTACTGAAATAGGAAAACATGTCCAGAGTCCAGAAGGGAAAAATAATAATAATCAAAATTTGCTACTGGTTCTGCCTACCTGAGTGTACCTGAAGTCAAACCAATCTCATGTCACTTGTCTTTCAGACCCTTATGTCAAAGTGAACCTTTACCACGCCAAGAAACGGATCTCTAAAAAGAAGACGCACGTCAAGAAATGTACCCCCAATGCGGTGTTCAACGAACTCTTTGTCTTTGACATCCCTTGCGAGGGTCTCGAAGAGATCAGCATTGAATTCTTAGTACTGGATTCAGATAGGGGCTCTCGGAACGACATCATCGGCCGGTTAACCTTGGGGGCTTCGGCGGAAGGCACGGCTGGAGAACATTGGAAGGAAATCTGTGAATATCCCAGGAGACAAATTGCGAAATGGCACGTGCTGTGCGACGGCTAACCAAGGAGAGGGAGGTTGGACCTTTTCAAAGAGAAAATCCCATAGGCAAGGATTCGTTTTCTTTCTTTGCAATGTATAATCACAGGCTTGTGCTCTTGGGGGAGGGGTGGGGAAAAAACTTTATTGTTATCATTATTGTTAAGACCGGATTGAACTATGCCAACAGATGGTAACTGACATTTTGGTTGAGTTCTTCTTCTTCTTCCACCTCCTCTTCCTCTTCCTCCTCCTCTTCTCCTCCTCCTCCTCCTCTTCTTCCTCCTCCTCTTCTTCCTCCTCCTCCTCCTCTTTTTCTTCATCTTCTTCCTCTCCTCCTCCTCCTCCTTCCTCCTTCTTCTCCTTTTCTTCCTCTTCCTCCACCTCCTCCTCTATCTCTTTCTCCTCCTTTTCTTCCTCTTCCTCTTTCTTGTCTTCTTATTCCTCCTCCTCCTCCTCCTCCTCCATCTCTTCCTCCTCTTCTTCTTCCTCTTCCTCTTTCTTGCCTTCTTATTCCTCCTCCTCGTCCTCCTCGTCCTCGTCCTCCTCTTCCTCTTCTTCTTTTTTTCCCTTTTCTTTTCTTTTTTCTTTTGCAAAAATCAAACCTTCAATCCTGTACCACAGGTGCATATTCTGCGAGAGAAATACACCACTTTACAGATACACACACACAGCGCTGTAACCACAAATCGAAACCGGTTTTATTTTTGATTTTTTTAAAAAAAAACCCTAATGTATTAGGAACTTTAAATCATTGTTATCACCTAGATCATACGACAGCCTCATTTGATACATGCTCGGTATGTTTATATTGTTGTAAAGTCGAAAACCATGAAGCAAATTAACGGAAAAGGACTCCAAGAAAGAGGCGCGGACGGGAAGGAAGTTCATCCTTCGATCTGATTTGATTTTTTTCTCCTTGTGAAACTGTAAAGGTTCATTTATCCTTTAATACAAAGAGCTGGGATTATTTTTGAACATTTCATATTACCAGTCTAACTTTGTTCCTTTTCAAACTAAGAGGTGATAATCTTTTTTAGACTTTACACAAAGGACTTTTGAGATAAATGCATTCAGCAATTATACTACCACCCTTGAAATTGTTCACTTTGTTTCATCAAGGGCTTAGAAGGGAATACAGGTGGTGTAAATTTTACTAGGAGGTTAGGGTTTGTGCTTTTACATATAGCCTATGGTGATTTTTTTTTTTTAAAGAATTTCTGTTGTCCTCTCCTCCTTACACCCTCTAGCATAATACAAATTTCTCCCCACACCCCACCCCAGATCTAACCAGGTGAACCTACTGTAGAAAGTTATATAAGATATTGCTCTTTTTACCTGGTGTATTTTGAAACAGCTCTGGATCAAACGGAAACTTGTTTCTATTTGTTTTATTATGCTATACCTAAAAACAAAACATTAAAAAAAATTTAAAAAATTTAAAAGAAAAAAAAAGAACGACGAAAAAAGTTAGGACATACACACCAAGCACTGATTCTTTTAAAAACGATGCCATTGTCACTGGGTAAATATGGGATTTTTAGCAGAATCGGGCTCGCGGTGAGCTTTTACACCTCACGCTAGCTCACATTGTAGATAAGCTGTTTTGCTGTAGCAATTCATACAGGGAGTCCTCGAACTACGACCAAAAATCGAGCCCCAAAGTTCTATTGCTAAGTGAGATATTTGTTTTGCTCTACTTTATGACTTTTCTTGCCGCTGTGGTTAAAGTGAATTGCCGCAGGTGTTAAGCTATGAATACAGTTGTTAAGTGAATCTCCCTTCCCCATTGTTAGGAGTTTGCAAAAGGTAATCCTGTGACCTCCAGGAGACTCCTAAATGTGAGCCACTTGAAAATTTTGACCATGTGAGTATCGATGGGGATGTTAAAATGGGTGTAAGTGTAAAAAACGTTCATAAGTCGCTTGTTTTCAGTGCTGTCGTAACTTCAGTACGGCCGCTAAATGATCTGTCCTATGTCGAGGACTACCAATATCATTTGTGCCATTGGGTGACTTGAAAATCAGAGGGGCGTATTAGATCAGCGGTCTTCAAACTTGGCAACTTGTGGACTTCAACTCCCAGAATCCACCAACCAGCACAGGAGAATTCTGAGAGTTGAAGTCCACAAGTCTTAAAGTTGCCAGGTTAGAGTAGACGGACAGTGTCAGAGCTATCCTATCAATGCAAGATGTATGCATCATACAATCATTATTATTATTTTCACAGGTATGAGTGGGTGGTATGAAACTAAGTTTAGGAACCTACCTTCCATCCAATCACATCAGCCCAAGCATGTGTAGTTTCTTCCTACTTCCCTTAAGAATCTTCCTGGCTAATTACTTTTAGACAGAGAGGACAGAAACCCAGATTGTGTGAGCTCCTGGTGGGCCACTTTCCATATCAGATGGGTTGAACATCACGTGGTGCGTACCAGAACGCACTGGCCAATGCAAAGCGAACTCATGGGTTAAGAATATGTACCCAGCTTATTCACCTATGGAATTTACTTATATGGTTACATAGAAATTATTTTAGAAACTGAGACATCAACACAATTGCAGTGGCCAATCCTATTCCTTGCAGGTGGGAATTTGAGCTAGGCATAATTCTTCATTCCAGTGAAATTTAGCATGTTCTCCAAAATCAGCTTTGGAGACAGATGTGGCCTAGTGTTTGGCAGAACATGTGGAATAATGCATCGGCAGAACAAAACAACCCATATTTTTTGAGGTGTGTGAAATCAGTTATATAGGTAGCAATCAATGAAATGTAATTGTCCTGATGATGGGATCCTTCTTAGATCTTACTGGAGAGAAATATTCTTTGGAAGAATTTCTAGTGGAAACAATCAAGCTGGAAATTTAGACACCCAGAGGTTCAAGTTGAGAAGCGGACCATTCTATAAGAGATACATCTAATGAATTATTTGGAGAAGAGCAGTTGTAAAAGCAGTATGAATAAGGCAATGGTGGGATCCCAGAGATATGCAGGAGGGGGACATACATGCAAATTGGCCTATTTTCCTAAGTCCCAAACATAAACCTTGTTCCTTAGATCAGTGTTTCCCAACCTTGGCAACTTGAAGATATCTGGACTTCAACACCCAGAATTCCCCAGCCAGCATTTGCTGGCTAGGGAATTCTGGGAGTTGAAGTCCAAATACAGTGTTCCCTCGACTTTTGTGGGGGATGCGTTCCGAGACCACTGGCGAAAGTCGAATTTCCGCGAAGTAGAGATGCGGAAGTAAATACACTATTTTTGGCTATGAACAGTGTCACAAGCCTTCCCTTAACACTTTAAACCCCTAAATTACAATTTCCCATTCCCTTAGCAACCATTTAGCTTATTACTCACCATGTTTATTTATTAAAGTTTATTAAAAAAATATTTATTAAAGGCGGACAAAAGTTTAGCGATGACATATGACGTCATCGGGCAGGAAAAACTGTGGTATAGGGGAAAAAACAGTGAAGTATTTTTTAAATTAATATTTTTGAAAAACCGTGGTATAGACTTTTTGCGAAGTTCGAACCCACGAAAATCGAGGAAACACTGTATCTTCAAGTTGCCAAGGTTGGGAAACACTGCCTTAGATGAAGCGCTGCTAAAAGGAACGTACATTCATTCAGTGATGGACAATGTTTTGGTGGCAAGGACTACCTAGTTTTTAAGGAAACCCAAATCCCCCCGACATGTGGGCGACATTTCAAATATAGGGATGGACTTTGCTTTCAAGGGTCAGATGTCTATTTTTGGTCTTGCAATGCAGTTTTTAACCTGTTTCCCATCTGCAAATGGCAGGAGGCTGTACTGTCATTTTTTTTCAGCAATCAGGGTCATAAGTAGTGTTGGGCAAACTTCACGAAGTTCGGGTTCGGCGAACTCACCCAAACTTTGCCGTGAAGTTCGGGTGAGTTCGCCGAACCCAAATCTGAACTTTACCCAAACCCGAACAGCAGCAGTGCTTTTTAAAACTTTTTTTAAAAGTTCAGGTAAAGTTTGGGTTAAGTTTGGGTAAGGTTCGGGTTCAGGTTCGGCCGAATACCGTGAAGCGCCGCCGCCCGGGAGGAGAGAGGGAAATCCCACGAGGGGATTCCAGGGGCGGGGCTTTGACGTCACGGAGACTCCTTCCTCCCCGTTTCAGCTGGCCATGAAGTAGTCTCCGTGACGTCAAAGCCCCGCCCCCGGAATCCCCTCGTGGGATTTCCCACCTCCTTTTGCTTGCAGCTCCGCAAACAAAATGAGATGGGAAATCCCATGATGGGATTCCCTACTTTCCTCCCGGGTGGCGGCATTTCGTGGTGTTCAGTCGAACGCTGAACCTGAACCCGAACTTTACCCAAACTTTTTTAAAAGTTCGAGTTCGGGTTCGGCATGCCGAACACTACAAAATTCGGCACGAACCCAAACTTTGCAAGTTCGGTTCGCCCAACACTAGTCATAAGGCCAGGAAAAGAAGACTTGGTGGACCATGTGTAGTCTTGAGGGTGCAGTCTGATCACCCCTGATCTATGTCTTCTTAGCCTCACAACCTTTATGTGAAATTTTAGGTGCTGAGATGTTACTTTAGCCTTACAAGGAAAAGAAGAAGTGACACAATAGTATAGCATTATACCATTTAGACTTATATGCCACTTCACAGGGCTTTTATAGCCCTAAGTGGTTTACAGAGAGCAAGCCTATTGCCCCCAACAATCTGGGTCCTCATTTTACCCACCTGGGAAGGATGGAAGGGTGAGTCAACCTTGAGCCTACTGAGATTCGATCTGCCAAACTGCTGGCAGCTGGTGATCAGCAGAAGTTGCAATACTGCACTCTAACTACTGCACCACCGAGGCTCTTTAGTGTCCCATACGTATGGATTTCAAGGAGACTCAGCTGACCCAAACCCATATTTTAACTGACCTGAGAGCCAAAGTACTTCTTACTTAAGGAACTGAAAATGGATTAGCCACATCAAGCATGGATCATAAAATTGAGATTCTGGTGAAAGATTATAAATGGCTTTTATTAGATTCATCACTGGCCAGAGCAAAATCAGAAAAGACTGGAATATGAAATATGCAACAAATATGACTGAAAGAATTCCACTTGGAGCCTTTCACAATGTTCTTCTTTTTTGGGTAGTGATTTATCCAGGTTTTTGAATGATGTGTTTGATATAATGGTGTTTGTAAAATTCTAAGGCATTTCCAGACATGCTTTTTATTGAAATGCTCTATGTAAAGATAACACTTGTAATGACACTTGTGTGTGAAGGGTTCAAATCAATTTTTTTTTTGTTCTATCTTAAAAGATTTGTAGGTCAAAGGCTTGAAATCCTCAGACTGCATACTCCAGGGTGGTCCTTCTAGGTTAAAGATGAATGTGGGTCTAACTGTTGTAAATTCCATAAAGGTGATTTAGAAAGTTTCAAATAAGCTTTCAGAGGAAAAACTAAAAGGATTAATTCCTGAGTAGCTGAGAGGGGAGTTATTTTCTTGGGATGGGGTGGGCAGGTGGGAAAGAGGTTAAATATCAAGAGGACAGGCACAATCATGTGATCAAAGCCACACCCATTTCTAATGTCTATTCCAGACATCATAATAATAATAATAATAATAATAATAATAATAATAATAATAATAATAATAATTTATGTGGCCATTAACTATCATTGTGACTTTCCTCCCTCATTATCTGAGCTGAATAGTGAAAAGTAACTGAGCTAAATAGTTTAAATAAAGACAGGGACGGTAGCATTCTTAAGCGGTCTTTATGGAAATCACCTCCAATCGAAAAGATGGATTTTAAAAATCAGTATCCTTAGTCCTACAACTAGTGCAATATCTCTATCAAGGGCACATGCCAAGAATTCCACATTAGTTGGGATTTTCTCCCCATTGGATTTCAAGAAATGGTTGCGTTAAGATTAATATCAGTATGACCTAGCAAATTTAGAATAGCATTTTGGAGTTCCTTACTCCTCACTGATAAGATAAATTATGGAGAATAAACTTCATGGAATGCTGGCTACTATTAACAGCAATCTGTTTTGACCATATTTAAAACTTGATTTAGTCTTGTCTGCAATTGTATAGGCATTGACCCTTACCTCCTCTGAGAAGGGGTTGATGAGTAAATGGGGGTTGCAGATGGGTTGATGCCCACATCCTCCCAAATTTTAACAACACACTGTTGATCTGATTTCAAGTTGAGAAATATCTCTGGTTTGTTTCATTTTGTTTTTTAAGCACAGGGGAGTCTCCAAACTTGGGGACTTTAAGAATCGTGGACTTCATGGCTGTCTGAGGAATTCTGGGAGATGAAGTCCACAATTCTGAAAATTTCCAAATTTGGAGACATCTACAAACAAACAAACACACCTCGTTTTTGCACCAGAACGTTAACATTTGCAGAAGTATAAATGCAACAGCTATGCAACTCAATGACAGACATACACTCCCTGGTGTGCAGTGAGGCAGAAGTCTTAAGAGGGCCTTCAATGCCTAACATTGTAGGTCAATCTAACATTGACTAACAATGTTCAGATGGGCCAAAACTTTGAAGGGCCGCCCGTGTAAATAGAGTGAGGAGCTTTCTTCAGAATTCTCGAGAAGGTCCAGAGGTCCACACAGAAGGTCTCCACAATTAGACAGTTTGGAAATGTCTATCCTGACACCTAACTAGCATCTCCTAGTACCAAATCTCCTTGTACTGTCTGTTGATAGTTTTAACCATGAGTTCCTTCTGGACTAAAAAAAAAAAATCACTTCACTGTTTGTTATCTCTTTGTTTCCTTCTTTTTTTAAAAAAAAGAAAAATATAATATAGGGTTGTGACAATTTGTCATTTTGCCAGTGGGTCATAACTGGATGACTCCTTTTGGTAGTTTGAAAGTAGCGTTTTATTGTCCCCCCCCTCTTCAAAGGTGTTGACAGCTGTCAGGGTAGGAAGGAACACTTCTTTTCCTATTATAAAACTTATAAATAAGTTTATTTTGTTTTCTTTTTTCCCTAAAAAGGAAAAGGAAAAAAAAAACACAAATAAGCATTTGTCTTGCAAAGTCCAGTTGTCGACCCACTGAGAACTAGACGGGAGTAAAACGAATATGTTCATGCCTTTAAAAAAAATAAAAGAAGGGGAAATGATATTGCTGTTTTATAAAGTACTTGGGTCTTCATGTGAATATCTTGAAATTTGTTAAGGATACTGTCCTGTATTAAACATGTAAAATAATATTTGTCTAAGTAGAGATTGAAAAAATTAAATAAAAAATGCCAACCTAAGGAGCTTATTCATGTCTGAAGATCTGTTGTATCTCAATAGCCAATTTGTTAATGATGTTGTACATTCAATAGAAATTTTTGGGGAGAAGGCATGGTGTCAGAGGATTTGTATGTCTTTTGTGGTTGGCTCTGTATGTTGTCTCATGTGTGTAAGACCAGAATAAACTACTTCTTTCATTCATTCCATTCCTTGCTGGGATTTTCTATTTTCTTTTCTTTTTTACTAATATTCATCAGTGGACCTTTGATTCAATATCGCATCCAGTTTTGATCACCACTCTATAAAAAAGAGGTTGATTTTTTTTTAAAAAAAAATATTTTTATTGATTTTGTAATATAAAACACACGCACAACATAAAACAAGTGCTCAGTTATTAGTGCCCGCCACCAGACAACATCCGCACCCCTCCACCAAAATGGGGGCATATTTTGTATATACCATCTTAACTCAAGAGCAATATATCTATTCACATATTATAAAGTGATTCCAGTTTATTCCTTATAGCTTGGTCTCAAACTCTACTGACCGTATATGCTCTTATCTTGTCCCATCAGTTCTCACAGATCCGTTCCATTGGCCGAGTTCATCCTCTTATCCATAATCTCAAATTGAATATGATCCACCATGTACCAATGCCAATTTTGTATTGTCCATTTTGTCGCATCCTTCCAGTCTAAAACTATTACGAAGCAGTGGAAGTGATGTGCCGGTGCCTGGAGGCTGTTGGGGTCTGGATGGGTGTCAACAGACTCAAACTCAACCCTGATAAGATGGAGTGGCTGTGGGTTTTGCCTCCCAGGGACAATTCTATCTGTCCGTCCATCACCCTGGGGGGGGGAGTCATTGACCCCCTCAGAGAGGGTCCGCAACTTGGGCATCCTCCTCAAACCACAGCTCACATTAGAGAAACATCTTTCAGCTGTAGCGAGGGGGGCGTTTGCCCAGGTTCGCTTGGTGCACCAGTTGCGGCCCTATCTGGACCGGGAGTCACTGCTCACAGTCACTCATGCCCTCATCACCTCGAGGTTCGACTACTGTAATGCTCTCTACATGGGGCTGCCTTTGAAAAGTGTTCTGAGACTTCAGATCTTGCAGAATGCAGCTGCGAGAGCAATCATGGGCTTTCCCAAATATGCCCATGTTACACCAACACACCGCAGTCTGCATTGGTTGCCGATCAGTTTCCGGTCACAATTCAAAGTGTTGGTTATGACCTATAAAGCCCTTCATGGCACCGGACCAGATTATGTCTGGGACCACCTTCTGCCGCACGAATCCCAGCGACCAGTTAAGTCCCACAGAGTGGGCCTTCTCCGAGTCCCGTCAACTAAACAATGTCGTTTGGTGGGACCCAGGGGAAGAGCCTTCTCTGTGGCAGCCCCGGCCCCCTGGAACCAGCTCCCCCCAGAGATTAGAATTGCCCCCAACCTCCTTGCCTTTCGTAAGCTTCTTAAAACCCACCTCTGCCATCAGGCATGGGGGAACTGAAATATTCCTTCCCCCTAGGCCTTTACAATTTATGCATGGTATATTTGTGTGTATGTTTGGTTTTATAATAAGGGTTTTTAGTTGTTTTAGTATTGGATTGTTACATGCTGTTTTTATCATTGTTGTTACCTTCCCCGAGTCTACAACAACAACAATAATAATAACAATAACAATAACAATAACAATAACAATAACAACAACAACAACAACAACAACAACAATAATAATAATAATAATAATAATAATAATAATAATAATAATACTGCCTGAGCGCTTTCTATCACTGCTTCTTTTATGTCTCTAAATTCTCACATCTCGTTCCTTTTAACTAATACTGCCATTTCCTTTGTAATTTTCCATCGTATATTTAACTTCCTATTAATATCCTCTTGCATTTTCCCCCAGAAGTTCTGCACTACCGGGCATTCCAAAACATATGCATAAACACTCCCTTATCTATAAAAAAGAATGGTTGGGACTCCAGAAAGAGCACAGACTGGAGGCTAAAACACACAAAGAGAGGTTGCAAGAACTGGGCATGGCAAGTCTGGTGAAGAGAAGGACCAGGGGAGACATGATAGCAGTCTTCCAATATTTGGGGGGCTACCACAGAGAGGAGGGGGTCAACTTAGTTTCCAAAGCACTTCCAAAGTCCAGACAAGAAACAATTGGTGTCAACTTGCTATGCCCGGCTATTGGTAATTAGCCCCCAGTGAGTTCTGAATAAGTTTCAAACACACAGAGAGACAAAAGGAATTAAGCAAGTTTATAAAACAGTCTTGAAACACAAGCTCCGAGATGAGTCAAATTACTCTCACCAGAAATTCCTTTGATGCGGAAGCATGCCAAAACAAAGGAGTAGATAAGACAGCTGTAAATTCACACAGCCACACACACCAAAAGTTCTCAAGAGTTCTTTGACCATGAAATATCCCAAAATTTACTAAAAGTCCTTAAATATGCTGTAGCAATCATCTTTCAGAAGTCTCTCTTTCCCAAATGGATAAATGCCCACAGCCCACACTTTCCAACGCCTGTATTTATCACAAACTTACCCCTTGAATAGGTGTGCTCACTTATCTTCTGAGATGCCTGTGCAACTGTTCTCTTCATGCCATAAGCCTGCGCACACGGGTATCCACAAGTAGGTCCTCCTGCAATTCTGAGGACTCACTAATTGGAGCAATGACTGGTGGGCTGGCTGCACCCATCTGTTTCCTCTCCCCCACTGTCTGTCCCTGACTGTGAGCCAATTTCACTGTCCGATTCCACTGGCAACACAACAGGTCCCTGATAAACCAAAGATTCCCATAAATCAACATCAAAATTCCCCACTGAAGGAGCTGGCCCAGAGCCAACCACAACACAACTGATCAAGGAGAGATTCAATTTGGAAATAAGGAGAATTTTCTGACAGTGAGAGCAATGGAACAGAAGTTGCCTTCAGAAGTTATATAACCATACATCTAACATATTTTTATAAGGAAATTTGAAGGAGACCTAAAGATTGTATATATATCCCGCTTTATGTATGGTCTGTTGAGCTGTGTGATTGTTTTTTAATAAGGGTTTCTTAATGTGTTCTGTTTTTTTAATATTGGATTTGTAGACTGTGCTGCTGTTAGAAGCCGCTCCGAGTCCTCGGAGAGGGGCGGCATACAAATGAAATAAATAAACAAACAAATAAATAAATAAATGAACGAATGAACGAATGAACGAACAAACAAACAAACAAACAAACAAACAAGTAAGTAAGTAAGTAAGTTGTGGGCGATAATCCCTGGAATCTTTCAAGAAGAGTTTGGACTCCCATTTGTCAGAAATGATGTAGGGCAGTGATGGCAGACCTTTTTTCATTTGCGTGCCAAAAGGGTATGTGGGGGTGCACATGCCCACACCCCTTCCTGCCCTCCCAATGCATGCATACATCCCTGCATTGCCCCTCGCGCATGCACAGAGACCTTATTGAAGCCTGGTAAATGAAAAAAAAATGCCCAAATTTGCAAACCGGAAGTTCAGGAAAATGCACTTCCAATTTGCCTTTGTACAGGGTTTTTTGCACTCTGGGGCTTCAGGAAGCTTCTCCGAACCCTCTGGAAAACAAAAAACAGCACAACGGCAAACTGGAACTGCGTTTTTCTGAACTTCCGGTTTGCCCATTGGGTGATTTTTTTTACCTCCAGGGCTTTAGGGAAGCTTCCCTAAAGTGTCAGGAAGGTGAAACGCCTTTTCCAAGGCCGAAAACCAGCAGGCCAGTGCCCACATCCATGATGGAACTGACACAGGGCAAAGTCTCATGTGCCTTCCGATGTGACTCCGCGTGCCACCTGTGGCACACATGCCATAGGTTTGCCATCACTGATGTAGGGTCTCCTATTTGGGTGGGGGAGGTTGGACTAGATGTCCATGCTCCCGAACTTGTCCTCCGGTCACTGGTGGCTTGGAAAAATATCTTCCTCTGCACATGCACAAAGGCTTCTGAGCATACTCAGAGGTTCATTTCTGGGTGTTTTGTGCGATGTGATGGGTGTGTGAGGGAAGTGAGTGCATATGCACAAAAGAAGCATTTTGGTTTTTAACCAAACCACTTTTTTTCTTTTTTCTTATGATTTTTTTGGTTTTTTTTAATGGTTTGGTTTGGTTTGGCTTGGCTTGGCTTTGTTTTGTTTTTGAGTTTCCTTCTATTATTTTTACATTATGATTATGTATATCCAATAAATAACAACAACAACAACAATAATAATAATAATAACAATAATATATAAAGTTTGTAAACTTTGTTAAATATTTCAATAAAATCTAAACAAAAAACAAACAAACAAACATCAATGCTGGAAATAAGGAAAATGGGCATGTCTAATAATATTAATTAATTTTAATAATTTAATAATAATAATAATAATAATTTATTAGATTTGTATGCCACCCCTCTCCGAGGACTTGGCTCACAACAAACAATACAATATACAAATCCAGTCTACTGTCTAGTGAAGAAGTCTTCAAATTTGGCAATTTTAAGACTTGTAGACATCAACTCCCAGAATTCTCCAGCCTCCATAGAACATAAGAATACTGTATAAGAAGAGCCCTGTTGAATCAGGCCAAAGCCCACCGAGTCCAGCATTCTGTGTTACACAGTGACCCACCAATTGTCCATGGGGATCTTGAGCAGAAAGAGAAGGCAAGACCCTCCCTTTCCCCTGACCCCCAACAAATGTTACTCAAGGGAATCCTGCCTGTCTCAACCAACATAGAGGTGGCACTTGGATATCCATTTCAATAACCACCGATACCCTTGGCATCCATGAATCTATCTAATCCTGCCTTGAAGCTATCCAGGCTGACAGCTGTCACAATCTCTTCTGGAAGTGGATTCCATAAACAAACGGCTCTCTGGGTAAAGAAATATTTCCCTTTATTTGTCCTCATAGCTGGCTGGAGAATTCTGGGAGTTGAAATCCACAAGTCTTAAATTTGCCAAGTTTGGGGACCCTCGGTCTTGTGCGTTTTGAAAAAAGCAGGATCCATAACCTGAAGAATTGGCTTTTTTTTTTTAACTATATCAAAGCTGATACCCAAATGGTACTTGAAAATACTCTGAAATCTTTCTTCTGCAAACTGTCTGAGCAAGATTGAGGGAGTTCTTTTAGTTCAGCCTTGATATTGTATCTGCCAGTCACCCATGCTTTCCCTCATACATTATTTTAATCAAGCCAACAGTCTTTGCAAGAGAAACATATAGATGATGGTGAAGGAATTCCATGTCATGTTATATTCATCGCCATAAGAAATGCATTCCTAATTGACCTTGAATTTAACCCTGTTGGTTACCATTTCTTTACTGTCAGTTGAGAAAACATGACATACCGGTAAATGCAAGCAACAGAACTTTGCAGTATGTAAATTCTGCAGCCGTTGTGTCTAAAGGAAACAGAGCAATGTTTTCAAAAAGCTTAAAATATTACATCCAGATATCTGGCTTGTTATTTTCAAATGTGTAAACTTCATTTTGCCACATATTTTCAAGAATTTCTTTTAATCTTTAAGACCACTATGGATTTTTCCCCAAACCTATTTCTTCTTCTTCTTCTTCTTCTTCTTCTTCTTCTTCTTCTTCTTCTTCTTCTTCTTCTTCTTCTTCTTCTTCTTCTTCTTCTTCTTCCTCCTCCTCCTCCTCCTCCTCATTATTATTATTATTATTATTATTATTATTATTATTATTCCTTCTTCTCCTCCTCCTCCTCCTCCTCCTCCTCCTCCTCCTCTTCCTTCTCCTTCTCCTCCTTCTCCTACTCCTATTCCTTCTCCTACTCCTACTCCTCCCTTGTTGAATCCTAGCTGGTTTAATTTCTGGTTTTAGAGGGAATATATTTTTTTTCTAAATATCTTTCAACATCTCCAGGGAATTCCCAATCTTGGAAGCTTTAAGCCTTGTAGATGTCAACTCCCAGAATTTCTCAGTCAGGCTGGCTGGGAAATTGTGGGAGTTAAGGTTCAGATATCTTAAAGTCACCAAGGATAACCATGATTAGAGCTGTAGCTGGGAGTTGTCCAGCAATATCTGCTAAATGTTGCTCCCACTTGCCCCTTAGCATAAGTGCACTAGAGTTCCTTTCCGTCCCCTGTCCTATAGTCTCTCCTGTATCTCATACAGGGGTGGACCAAAAAATGGAGACATTTGACTTTTTGGCATAAAGTTTGAACTTCAAATCAATCCAAACTTGACATATTTTAATGTTTTAATTCTGTTAATTGATATGTTTTTTTGAACTACCTTTTTTTTTTTTACAGAAATTGAAGGAAATTGGTTATAACCTTCTAGAAATGGCAGACCTCTCAAACTTTCCAAGAAGCCAAATTGTTGGTACTCGAATGGCAGGTGGTAATGTAACAGAAAGTGCCCGAATATTTGGCATTTCAAGAGGTCATGTCTCAAAAGTATTGACTGCTTTTGAAAGAGAAGGGAAAACGTCCACAGCCAAGCACAGGTCTGGTCGAAAGTCGAAGTTGTCTGAGAGAGACCGTCGGACTCTAAAGTGAATTGTTAGAGCGGATCGCAAGACCGCAGCTCCTAAAATCACTGCAGAGCTCAATAGACACATACAGAACCCAGTTTGCACAAAAACTGTTCAAAGGGAGCTTCACAAATCTGGATTCCATGGAAGAGCTGCAAGCTGTTTCCATTTCTTTGTCCACCCCCTGTATATTTTCTCTTCTATCCCTATATCCTTTCTGCTATTCTCTCATACATACGTTTTATTCCTATATTTTCTCTTCTCTTCTTTCTCTTTCATTCGAGTATATGCTCTATAACCTTTGTTGTGGTTAGCTCTGGCCCAGCTCCTGCCCCAAGGACTGTGGATGTGGAGGAGACATCCACATGCTGCAGGCCTGTTTTGCCTCTGGTGGAATCTGCTGATGAAGGCTCCTCTGACCAAGAAGACATGAGTGACAGGGAGGAGGAGAGTGTGGCAGACAGCTCAGAAGAAGATCAATCATCTAGCTCCTCCTTGGATTCAGAACAAGAGCTAATGATACAGCCACGCATGCGGAGAGCGATGCATAGGCAACAACAACTGAGAGATTATTATCAAAGAAAATGAGGCCACCTGTGGTTGGGTGGGGCTGCGGTCATTAGTGAGGCTGCTATAAATAGCAGCCTGTGGGTTTGGCCATTGTGGAGGATTATCTGATCATTGTGTTTCGTGACTGCTTTACTGACTTTGACCTTTTGTGTGCTGATTTTTCCCCGCTTTGAAACTAAACCAGAGCAAAGTGTGTTTCACTTTGTGAAAGAAGAAGGACTGTGAAGTGCCTCACAGCTGCAAGCTAAGTATCACAGAACTGATAAGGGACTTGTACCAATTACCAGTTTGTTTGGAGACGAGTGCTCTTTGCTATACCAAAAGAGGGCTTAGTTTAAGTGAATTTTCATTATAAAGAACATTGTTTTTGAATTTTCAAATGTGTGTGTGTGTCTGAAATTTGTGCCTGTGAATTTTTGGGAGGATTCTACCAGAGAGCCCGACAGAACAACCTTCATTGTGTATTATTGTGTATTGGACAAAACAAATTAATTAATTACATACATACATACATACATACATACATACATACATACATACATACATACATACATACCCCTGAACAGCCATTTAACAATTGCAGTAAACAAGTGAGTGTAACATGTAGCCTGGCTCTAAATCTTTGTCAAAGAGAACATCAGTTGGCCTGTGGTTTCTTCGTGCTTTTATCTGGATGTCGAATAACTTGATGACCAAGAGAGGGTTTATTTGCTGAGTCTAGTAGTCCATGGAAAGCCCCATTATATTGCAGGATATCAATGAACTACCAAGGGAAGGATTCCTGTGTTGTTTTATTGTTCTTTTGATAAGGCTGTAAAACCCAGAACTCCTGCATTGACATTCTCTCAATTGATTGAGGCCGTTTATAAAGGCCGAGTCACCGGACGCCTTCTGATAAAGGAAACAAACTTGAGACAGCCTTGATTGCCGTGTTCAGGGGTTTGATAAAAGGAGCCGAATGAAGCACAGGACTGTGTTGCAGTCGGAAAGAAAAGACATAAACCAGGAAAAAAGCCATGCGCTGGTCCCTTCTGCCTGCCATAACTTAGACCTTTAATAGCATCCATTTATCTAATGCTGGCAGTTTCCTTAAAGTTTCCCACAGATATACAGCCACTGGTTGGCTTTAAAAATCAGCCTGACAGATCCTTTAAAAAAGAACCAGTGGATGCCATAAGCGGCTGTTTTCTTTAAGGGGGTTTCTGAGAGTTGTGTTTAAGTCTGCGTCGGGCTGCACAACTGCACAAAACAGGCTTGGCTTTCACCCCATGTTTGCTGGAAGTTTGTTCCAAGCATCTACTACTCTTTTGGTAAAATAATATTTTCTCATGTTGCTTCTGATCTTTCCCCCAACTAACCTCAGATTGTGTCCCCTTGTTCTCGTGTTCACTTTCCTATTAAAAACACTTCTCTCCTGAACCTTATTTAACCCTTTAATATATGTAAACGTTTTGATCATGCCCCCACATTTCCCTTCTGTCCTCTAGACCAGTGATTTTCAACCTTTTTTGAGCCACGGCACATTTTTTACATTTACGAAACCCTGGGGTACATTGAGCGGGGGGGGGGGGGGGCTAAAAAAAGTTTGGACAAAAAATATTTCTCTCTCTCTTCCTCCCTTTTGCTTTATTTCTCTCTCCCTCCTTATTTCTTTCTCTCTCTCTCCATCCCTCTTTCTTTCTCTTCCTTCCTCTCTTTTTTGCTCTCTTTCTCTCTCCCTCCCTACCTCCATCTATGTCTTTCTCTCTCTCTCCTTCCCTCCCTCTCTTTCTCTCTCTCTCTTGCTTTCTCTCTCTCTCGTTCTCTTTCTCTCTCTTTCGCTCTTTCTCTCTCTCGCTTTCTCTTTCTCTTGCTTTCTCTCTCTCTCTTGCTTTCTCTCTCTCTTTCTTTCTCTCTCTGAGCTTCGCTGCACACCTGATCATGTCTCGCGGCACACTAGTGTGCCGCGGCACACTGGTTGAAAAACACTGCTCTAGACTATACAGATGGAGTTCATTAAGTCTTTCCTGATCAGTTTTGTGCTTAAGACCTTCCACCATTTTTGTAGCCTGTCTTTGGACCCGTTCAATTTGATCAATATCTTTTTGTAGTTGAGGTCTCCCGAATTGGACACAGTATTCCAAATGTGGTCTCACCAGCGCTCTATATAGTGGGATCACAATCTCCTTCTTCCTGCTTGTTATACCTTCTACTTGCTTTCCCTAATGCCTGACCGCCCTTTTCACCCATTTTTGAATTGAGAGTGAGGGGTATTTATACCTTCTTAAAGTTGCCAAGTTTGGGGAACCCTGATTGAAAGAGGTGTGATAAAAATGTGTGTTACAACAGTTTCCTAAAATATCTTTTTGTAGGTGAGTTCACCAGAACTGGACACAGTATTTCAAATGTGGTCTCACCAGCGC
This sequence comes from Erythrolamprus reginae, assembly GCF_031021105.1. Lineage (NCBI taxonomy): Eukaryota > Metazoa > Chordata > Lepidosauria > Squamata > Dipsadidae > Erythrolamprus > Erythrolamprus reginae. The sequence continues at coordinate 347,616,956 of NC_091951.1, forward strand.
TCTATACAGCGGGATCACAATCTCCCTCTTCCTGCTTGTTATACCTACCAAGAAGTTGGCTTCCATTTTGACAGAATGTGTTTTTAATGGGTTTTCTGAAATAAAGGAGAGTTGTTATTATTATTATTATTATTATTATTATTATTATTATTATTATTATTATTATTATTTATTGGATTTGTATGCCGTCCCTCTCAGCAGACTCGGGGCGGCTAACAACAGCAGTAAAACAGTACAACAAAATCCAATACTAAAAAACAGTTAAAAACCCATTATATAAAAACCAATCATACATACAAACATACCATACATAAAATTGTGAAGACCTAGGGGGAAAGTGTATCTTAGTTCCCCCATGCCTGGCAGCAGAGGTGGGTTTTAAGCAGCTTACGAAAGGCAAGGAGGGTGGGGGCAATTCTAATCTCTGGGGGGAGTTGGTTCCAGAGGGTCGGGGCCACCACAGAGAAGGCTCTTCCTCTGGGTCCTGCCAAGCGACATTGTTTGGTTGACGGGACCCGTAGAAGACCCACTCTGTGGGACCTAACTGGTCGCTGGGATTCGTGCAGCAGAAGGCAGTCTCTCTATTTTTGTAAAGCTATGCAAATTTAGCAAACTCTGTTAACCTGAGTAAAGGTGCCAGGCTCCTGCGCTCACCTGATCCCATCTAATGAGTTTGTGGACCACTGCACTCAACCCACTGTCCACAGAGCAGTTGCAACCATGTGCTCCATCAGCCAGCTCACCACATCCCCGTCTGCGTATCCGTTAAATTAACTCCGCACGGATCACAGACTTTCAAATGTCAGCCTTTAAAACCCAGACAGGCATTGATAATGGGGCCTGTTATCAACAAAGGAGGATGTAAGGCTGCATATTGACCGTGGCAATTGGAATATAATTGCGCTCAAGATTTTTTAAAAGATAAAAAAAGCAAGCTTTATCGAGACTTCTTCTCACCCAAGCACAATATTCTTATTTTGAACCCAAAAATATCCATTTATTTTCCTTCTCTCTGGTGCTTTGGGAAACAAATTGACCCCCTTGTCTTTGTGAAAGCCTCTCAAAATCTGGAGTACTACTATCATATCACCCCTAGTCCTTCTTTACTCTAGAACCCAATTCCTGCAATTGTTTTAGTCTTCAAAGTTCAGACTTTTAAGAGCAAGGGTGGTGCAGCAGGTAGAGTGCTGTACTGAAGGCCACTGAAGCTGACTGTAGGTCCGTGGTTCAAATCTCAATACCGGCTCAAGGTTGACTCAGCCTTCCATCCTTCCGAGGTGGGTAAAATGAGGACCCGGATTGTGGGGGCAATAGGCTGGCTCTGCTAAAAAAACTCCTATTGCTAACATGTTGTAAGCCGTCCTGAGTCTAAGGAGAAGGGAGGCATAAAAATCAAATGAATGAATGAATGAATGAATGAATGAATGAATGAATGAATGAATGAATGAATAAATAAATAAATAAATAAATAAATAAATAAATAACCTTAGTTTTTCTTCTCTGCATTTTTCCCTCCCAAATCTCTACATCTTTTTTGTAATGCAGTGACCAAAAGTTGCAAAAAGTTCCAAATTACTAGGGCTTTTTTAGCTAATTTCTGAAGAAACAGTACTGAAATTGCAAATATTTTGTTCTGCGCTCCTGTTTTGTACTGGGGAAGTTTCCTTTCATACAGAAGATTTTTTTAAAAAATCCCATTAATGTTTTTCAAATATTCATTATTTTTTTATGAGATGCGCTTTTTTATTTTTTTACAGAGAATAAAGCGTTTAGAATTATATACTACTGGGTTGGAAATTAACGGCTGGACAATGCAAATGGATATTGAACGCTTTTTGATTTGCTAAAAGGTTGATATTACAAGGCTGGGAGGATTCTCATTTCCCATCAGTTATGACATGCTTTGACGATCTTATCTTTCTTTCTGTGTGTGAATAAACATTCTGCCCTCAGGAGTCTAATTTTGACAAGTTCTAAAAATTGAGATTCCAAAGATGAGCTACAGTCTTTATTTTTCCTTTTGTACTGTCAAATGAACAAATTCTCTCTTAATGGAATAATTGCAAAACCACCACCACCACCACCTACTACTACTACTACTACTACTACTACTACTACTACCACTACTACTACTACTACTAGCAATAGCAATAGCATTTAGGCTTATATACTGCTTCATAATGCTTTTACAGCCCTCTCTAAGCTGTTTCCAGAATCAGCCTCTTGCCCCCAACAATCAGGGTCCTCATTTTACCCACCTCAGAAAGATGGAAGGCTGAGTCAACCTGGAGCCGGTGGTGAGATTTGAACTGCTGGACTACAGCTATCAGTTGGCTGAAGCCGCCTGCAGTGCTTCACTCTAACCACTGCGCCACCCCAGCTCTTACTACAACTTTCTGCAAACCCCACTCCCTTCTATCACTGATGATGTTACCTAGTTGGGTAGTGAAATGTCTGAAAGAAAACAACCAAACTCAGAGAACACCAAGGACCTCTCAGTTTTCCTCCTCCTCCTCCTCCTCCTCCTCCTCCTCCTCTCCTTCTTTTACTTCTCTTCCTCCCCTTCCTCCTCCTCCTCCTCCTCCTCTCCTTTACTCCTTCTCCCTCCTCCTCTTACTTCTCCTCCTCCCCTCCTTCTCCTCCTCCTCTTCCTCCTCCCCTCCTTCTCCTTCTCCTTTTATTTATCCTTCTCCCCTTCCTCCTCCTCCTTTTATATCTCCCCTTCTCCCCTGCCTTCTCCTTTTACTTCTCCTCCTCCCCTCCTTCTCTTCCTCTTTCCCCCTCTCCTTTTCCTTCTACTTTTATTTCTCCTTCTACCCTTCCTTCTCCTCTCCTTCTCCTTCTCCTTTTACTTGTCCTCCTCCCCTCCATCTCCTCCTCCTCTCCCTCTCCTTTTATTTCTCCTTCTACCTGAAGTAGACCCAGAGACAGGGTTCAAACAAATCGGTACTTTTATTCAGCTCAGAGAACAAGTAACAGCTCAGCAAGGCAAGTGACACTTCAGCTAGTACCGACTGACTCTGCTTGGAGAAACCGCTTCTTTTATACATTTGCGGCTCCCGCCAAAGCAAGAGCCAGCCGCGTCTGAGCCAATCAGGAGCGACTTCCTGCTTTAGCTCAGACAGCGCTGGAAGACGGAACAAACTATCTACAGGAAAGACAAGGTAGCCATTTCAAGATACAACACCCCTCCCCTCCTAGTTGGACACATCCATCACGATAGCCATGTGACAAAGTCGTCCAATCGGTGGGGTCTCCGTGAAGCTCGCTCTGACCTGCGCAGTTCAATTTCTCCTTTGACACCGACTGTGGAGGATGGCTCGCCGTTGTTCTCCCGGTGCGGTGGACTTGGCCTGGCGGGCCCAACGAGGACCTTGGAGGAGGAGGATGGCTCGGCGTCGCTGGATGGCTCTCCCTGGCCCGATAAGTTCCTTTGCGTGTCCCTTAATTCGGGCAATGCGTTAAAGTCTGTTGAAGGGGGAGAGTCCATGTCAGCGGGTTGTGGCAAAGGATTTTCTGTTCGTTTCCGAATGTGGTCGATGTGTCGTTTCCACAGTCGACCATCCTCTAGTTTTACTATATAAGTCTTTGGTGCATTTTGTTTGACAACAATTCCCTTCATCCAGTTTACACCTCCATCAAAATTTTTTACATATACATTTTGTCCCAAGTACATTTCTCTTTCAGGTTTTACAAACATTTGATTATTAACACAGAATCTTGGGTTCAACCTATCTAGTGGTGACCTTAATTTTCTTCCCATTAATAACTCTGCAGGGCTTACATGTGTGTGAGAGTTAGGGGTGATGTGTTGGGTGAGCAAGAATTGGTCCAAGTTTTGTTGTACATCCCCAGGGCCTGACCTGTGCAATGCCTCCTTCTCCACACGAACGTAACGTTCTGCCAAGCCATTAGCCCATGGCGAGTAAGGCGAGATGAGGGCATGCCTGACCCCTAGGCCGTCTAGGAACAATTCGAATTGCCTGGCTGTTAGCTGTGGCCCATTGTCAGACACTAAGATATCCGGGCAACCATGGGTGGCAAACAGTCTACTCAATACCTTGATGGTGGCACTTGTGGTTATGTTGTTCATTGCTATTATTTCCACCCATTTGGAGAACGCATCAACCACTATTAGGAAATACTGGGATCCCACTGGACCAGCAAAGTCAATGTGGATTCTTGACCAAGGCCCAGCAGGCTGCTCCCACTCTGCTGGAGTTGTTTTGGGGGGATTGGGCCGTGATTCTTGGCATGGGTCACACTTTGATACCCAGTTTTCAATATCAGCATCCAAACCTGGCCACCATAAATGCCCTCTTGCTAGGCTCTTCATCCTGACAATCCCAGGATGGCCCACATGTAACATTTTGAGTACCTTTACCCTTAGGCTTTTGGGGATGATCACTCTATCTCCCCACAGCAGGCAACCCTTTACATAAGATAACTCAAGTCTTTTGGTTTTGAAATCACACAATTCAGGTTTCACAGAATCATTTTGCCATCCCTTAAGTACACAGTTGACCACTTGTTTAAGGATTTGATCTTGCTGCGTGTGTGCAGCTACCTCTTTGGCCGTGGTTAGTGGGTTTTCCTCGAGCTCTATCATTAATACATCTGTGGAAGGAGCAGGGTCCTCCACTAAGTCTGTTATGGGACACCTACTGAGGCCATCTGCATGATTGATTTCCTTCCCCCCCTTGTGGGTGAGTTCATACTGGTTCCCTGAGAGGAAAAGGGCCCACCTGATCAGTCTTGGAGACATAAATGGCGGAGTGGGCTTGTTGGGGGCTAGCAGGCCTAGCAAGGGCTTGTGGTCTGTAACCAATTCAAAACTTCTTCCAAAAATGTAATTGTGAAATTTCTTCACCCCTGCCACTAAAGCTAGAGCCTCTTTATCTAACTGGCTATAATTCCTCTCTGTGCTGGTCATGGTTCTGGAGAAGAATGCGATTGGGGCCTCTGTATTATTAGGCAGAACGTGAGCCAGGACTCCTCCTACACCGTACGGTGAAGCGTCGCACGTGAGCCTAATGGGTAGTGAAGTACTGTATTGGACTACCACACTTTTAGAAGTTAGTAATTGTTTTATTTGGAAAAAGGCTTCACGTTCAGTTTCCCCCCAGGTCCAACGGGTTTCCTTCTGGAGTAAACGATGTAGAGGCTCTGCTACTGTTGCCTTCTGCTTCAAAAAAACGGAATAAAAATTAAGGAGGCCTAAAAATGCCTGCAGTTCATTCTTATCTTGTGGCTCTGGGGCTTCCCTAATGGCCCTCAGTTTCTCTGTTGTGGGGTGGATACCTTCTTTGTCCACTTTATATCCCAGGAATTCTATACTGTTGGTTCCCCAGACACATTTGTCAGGCTTGATCCTTAAGCCTTTATCCTGTAACCTCTTAAGTACTTCCCTTATTCTTTTGTTTACTTGTTCTTGGTTTTCCCCTGCAATTAAGATGTCATCAAAATATGGGATGGCCCCATTTACCCCTGACAATAGGCGTTCCATAATACTCTGGAATATCCCTGGGGCTATGCTTACTCCAAACTGTAACCTTGTGCATTTAAAGGCCCCCCTGTGAGTTACAATTGTTTGTGCGTTTGCTGTTTGTTCATCGACCGGAAGCTGCTGGTAAGCCTGCGCGAGGTCGATTTTTGCAAACCTTTCCCCCTCCCCCAGGGAGTGTAGGAGTTGTTGTACCACTGGGATGGGGTAGGGGTGATGTTGGAGAGCCTTATTAAGGGTGGATTTATAGTCAGCGCAAACCCTTAAAGAACTATCTGGCTTTAGAGGCGTAACTATGGGCGTTTCCCATGGCCCTTGTTCCACAGGGACCAAAATACCTTGGCTTATGAGTTTATCCAGCTGCAGGTCTAGCTTGGGGAGAAGCGGGAGGGGTACCCTGCGAGGTTTGAGCCGGACTGGTGGGACCTTGGGGTCAATAGAAAATGATATAGGGGGCCCCTTATACGATCCCAAGGTGGGGCTGAACACTTCAGGGAACTCTTGCACGAAGTTAGGCATATTATTACAGTTTACAGTACAAACACCAGAAATTTCAATTCCCAAAGGTTCCATCCAAGCCAAACCCAGGAGAGAGTGCTTAGCCCCTGTGACAATGAGCATGGGTAGGGTACATTTTACATTCTTGAATACAATAGGTACATTTGCTGTTCCCAGGACCGAGATTACCCCCCCTTGAAAATCTCTGATTACTACAGAGGTTTGCCTTAGATCAGATTTAGACAGGTTAGGCATGTACAGTTTAAACTTCTCCCATGGCATAATGGTATACTTAGACCCTGTATCAAGCTCCATCGAGCATGGTTGGTTGTTAAGTAACAGCGAGATAACAATTTTGCCCCCATTTTTGGTTGCCGTGTTATTCACGGAAAATTGAGTGTTACCTTTTGAGTAGTCGCGGTTAGCAGCTGAGTAGTTCCTTTGACTCGAATGGCGGAACGGTCGGTTTTCTCGCGGCTGGGGCGTTTGGCTTTGTAGCCGTTGGTGGCGCGGTGTGGAGAATGTTTCCTCTGGTGCTGATGCTCTGCATGCGATGGCGATGTGGCCTCGACGGTTGCAGTGGTGGCATGTGGCGTCCCGGAAGGGGCATCGATGGCGCTGGTGGTTCCCTCGGCAGCCAGCGCAGGGGGCTGGGGGGTGAGTAGCTCTGTGGTGTCTTGGCTGGTCTTGTACCAGGAAGCAGTTGTCCACGTTGTGAGCTGGTTGGCTGAGGTCGTCTGATCCCTCGGCGCGGGGAGACGCGGAGTCAATCTTGGCGATGAGTTCTCGCCTTCCGTGTTCTTTCAATTCCTTAGCTGCTGCGTCGGCGGCTTCTGCGGTTTGCGCTAGTTTAATTACGGTTTGTAGAGTCGGTTCGTCTTCGGTGAGGAGTTTGTTCCTCACCGTGGCGCTTCTCATGCCGAAAACCAAGGCATCGGTGAGGCGAGCTTCCGGGTCTTTAAACTTGCATTGTGCAAGTACCGTCCGAAGTCACGTTGTAAACTGGTTGATTGATTCTGTTTCCTTCTGAGCCATCATGGAGAACTGATGCCGAAAAACCATGGCTGGTTTGGTCGGCTTGAAGTGGCTCGCTAGCTTGGCTTGAAGGACGTCCCAAGCGACGGTTCTTGTTGGCTGCGGGTCGGTGAGAGTCTGGGCAAGGCCATGGATTTCTGGGCCGCAATAATTCAAGAAAATAGCCCGTCTGCGATCGGCGTCGGCGTCCTGTATTCCTGCCGCCTCGAGGAAGATCTCGAAGGTAGCCAGGTATTCGTCCCAGGACGTTTTATCGGGGTCGAAGAATTCTGGAGCCCGGCCGATCTGGACGTTGCTCATGTTGCACGCGAGGTTTCTTCCGTCTGTCGTCGCCAGTGAAGTAGACCCAGAGACAGGGTTCAAACAAATCAGTACTTTTATTCAGCTCAGAGAACAAGTAACAGCTCAGCAAGGCAAGTGACACTTCAGCTAGTACCGACTGACTCTGCTTGGAGAAACCGCTTCTTTTATACATTTGCGGCTCCCGCCAAAGCAAGAGCCAGCCGCGTCTGAGCCAATCAGGAGCGACTTCCTGCTTTAGCTCAGACAGCGCTGGAAGACGGAACAAACTATCTACAGGAAAGACAAGGTAGCCATTTCAAGATACAACACTACCCTTTCTCTTCCTCCTCCTCCTCCTAACTTCTGATCATATGCCAATAATCCTTGATGACATCCAGGCAGGTAGGTGGAGCCTTCCACCACGACTGGTTCATTTGATCCAGGGTGAATCAGTAGCAACCCACAACTGATTGATGTAATAGAAACATAGAAACATAGAAACATAGATGTCTGACGGCAGAAAAAGACCTCCTGGTCCATCTAGTCTGCCCTTATACTATTTTCTGTATTTTATCTTAAGATGGATATATGTTTATCCCAGTCATGTTTAAATTCAGTTACTGTGGATTTATCTACCACGTCTGCTGGAAGTTTGTTCCAAGGATCTACTACTCTTTCAGTAAAATAACATTTTCTCATGCTGCTTTTGATCTTTCCCCCAACTAACTTCAGATTGTGTCTCCTTGTTCTTGTGTTCACTTTCCTATTAAAAACACTTCCCTCCTGGACCTTATTTAACCCGTTAATATATTTAAATGTTTTGATCATGTCCCCCCTTTTCCTTCTGTCCTCCAGACTATACAGATTGAGTTCATGAAGTCTTTCCTGATACGTTTTATGCTTAAGACCTTCCACCATTCTTCTAGCCCGTCTTTGGACCCGTTCAATTTTGTCAATATCTTTTTGTAGCTGAGGTCTCCAGAACTGAACACAGTATTCCAAATGTGGCCTCACCAGCGCTCTATATAAGGGGATCACAATCTCCCTCTTCCTGCTTGTTATACCTCTAGCTATGCAGCCAAGCATCCTACTTGCTTTCCCTACCACCTGACTGCACTGTTCACCCATTTTGAGACTGTCAGAAATCACTACCCCTAAATCCTTTTCTTCTGAAGTATTTGCTAACACAGAACTGCCAATACAATACTCAGATTGAGGATTCCTTTTCCCCAAGTGCATTATTTTATATTTGAAAACATAGCATTACTTTCCCCAAAAAAGTGGTGTTATTAGACAGTTTTAGAAAATATGCTTCCCCAAAAAAGGTTTCCACAACTTTGACCACTATTGTAGATTCTAAAATATGGAGAATGGGAAAGCAAAACTGATTTTTTTTTTGTTTCCTCACTTTGGAGGCAGGTTGAGATAATTTCAATTTACACATAGCCCGGACTGGTTTTGCTTTGCTTCACCAGATTTTTATCAAGCATAGAAACATAGAAACATAGAAGACTGACGGCAGAAAAAGACCTCATGATCCATCTAGTCTGCCCTTATACTACTTTCTGTATTTTATCTTAGGATGGATATATGTTTATCCCAGGCATGTTTAAATTCAGTTACTGTGGATTTACCAATCACGTCTGCTGGAAGTTTGTTCCACAGATCTACTACTCTTTCAGTAAAATAATATTTTCTCATGTTGCTTTTGATCTTTCCCCCAACTAACTTCAGATTGTGTCCCCTTGTTCTTGTCTTCACTTTCCTATTAAAAACACTTCCCTCCTGGACCTTATTTAACCCTTTCACATATTTAAATGTTTCGATCATGTCCCCCCCTTTTCCTTCTGTCCTCCAGACTTTACAGATTGAGTTCATTGAGTCTTTCCTGATACGTTTGATGCTTAAGACCTTCCACCATTCTTGTAGCCCGTCTTTGGACCCGTTCAATTTTGTCAATATCTTTTTGTAGGTGAGGTCTCCAGAACTGAACACAGTATTATTCCAAATGTGGTCTCACCAGCACTCTATATAGCAGGATCATAATCTCCCTCTTCCTGCTTGTTATACCTCTAGCTATGCAGCCATGCATCCTGATCATTTCCTGATCATTTCCAAGCATTTCCTGGTTAGAATACAGGTGTGTGTTCTAACTTGCTTCACTTTCAGTTCGCTTCTTCCCCCGCCACGTCGTCAAACATGCACAATCCTGAATTTTTTTTAAAAAAAAATGTCCCCTCCAAAAAAAGCCAAAAAAAAAAAAAATGCTGATGCATGCACAGTGATGGAAACTTGGCTATTGCACATACGCAGAAAATAAAAATCTGGAAAAAAATTCAAAACAATTTTTACCAAAAAATAATATCATTTTTTTTCAAACAAGTTTTTTTTAATGTAAAAAAAATCATTTTTTTAAAACGATGGTGGCCTTCACAGACTGGCACCAAGTGAACGAATTCCAGGACATTGTTGTGACATTGCCAGTGGTTTGCTACCAATTTGTGAGAACTGTTCTGAACCTGGAGCAGCCCACCTTTGTTAGAATAAAATCAAGCCAACACGTCCGATATAATAAGCCGTAACAGACCTGCTGTCTGAAATAAAGCTGGCATCTTCATCTTCAATCAAAGGAAACAACATCTTCCTTGTTCCATGTAATCATATTGATTTTTTCTCCCTCCCTTCTCGTCTATTTTATGAGGAATTGTCTTTGCCATGCGGGATAATGGCAATTTGGAGTATTACTCATCAAGGGGAGCTAGAGAGCTTAATCGCTTGGAAGGGGCCCAAATCATATAAAGCAAATCCAGTTTATTCACTTACACTGACAAAGAGCACAGTAGCCTCTGGAGTCATAAATACATTATATATATACTGCTCCAAAAAAATAAATAAATAAATAAAGGGAATATTTAAACAACAGAATATAACTCCAAGTAAATCAAACTTTTGTGAAATCAAACTGTCCACTTGTTGTGGTTGGCTCTGCCCCAGGGAATGTGGAGGTGGATGTGGGGGAAACATCCACATGCCACAGGCCTGTTTTGCTCCCGATAGAATCTCCCGACGATGACGAAGGAAGCGTGAGTGGCAGGGAAGAGGGGAGTTTGGCAGACAGCACAGGGGGAGATCAATCATCCTTATCATCCCTGGATTCTGAACAAGAACGTATGACAGACCCACGCATGCGTAGAGTGATGCATAGGAGACAACAACTGAAGGATTATTACAGGAGATAAGTGAGGCCACCTGTGGTTGGGTGGGGCTGCTGTAATTAGTGCTACAGATAAAAAGAGCAGCGTGCTAGTTTAGCTTCGTGGAGGTTTATCTGCTTCATAGTTCGTCAAGATAGTGGTTTGTTGTTTCCCTGTTCAAGACTTTGTGTGGAATTTCTGGACTTTTGGAATTGGACTCAATTTCCCAGTTCCTGGGTGAGAAATTGGATTGCATTTAACCTGTGCCTTGTGTGTGCCAGAAAATCCCTTTGACATTTAAAAAGGGAGTTTTTTCTGCTTTTCTGTTGATAAAGACTTTTGGTTATCCTTCTATCGTGTGGTGTGTGTCTTTTTGGACTAATTACCCTGTAATTACTCTATGCATGTGTGGATCTGTCATAAGTTCTTGTTCAGAACCCAGGGATGATAAGGATGATTGATCTCCTCCTGAGCTGTCTGCCAAACTCCCCTCTTCCCTGTCACTCACGCTTCCTTCATCAGAGGAGCCTTCGTCGGGAGATTCTATCGGGAGCAAAACAGACCTGTGGCATGTGGATGTTTCCCCCACCTCCACCTCCACATTCCTTGGGGCAGGAGCTGGGCCAGAGCCAACCACCACAAAGGCTATCCTATGTCCACCCACCTGGGTGGAAGCGAAGAAAGGACTGGTCCCGCTGGCACAATCTGCATTGGCTGCCGATCAGTTTCTGGTCACAATTCAAAGTGTTGGTCATGACCTTTAAAGCTCTACATGGCAATGGACCAGATTACCTCCGGAACCGCCTGCTACCACATGAATCCCAGCGACCAATAAGGCCCCACAGAGTTGGCCTTCTCCGGGTCCTGTCAACTAAACAATATCGTTTGGTGGGTCCCAGGGGAAGAGCCTTCTCTGTGGCGGCCCTGGCCCTCTGGAACCAACTCCCCCAGAGATCAGAACTGCCCCCATCCTCCCTGTCTTTCGTAAACTACTCAAGACTCATTTATACCGCCAGGCATGGGGGAGTTAAGATATTCCTTCCCCCTAGGCCATTACAAGTTCTGCATGGTATGTTTGTGTTTATGTTTGGTTTTATAATAGGGGTTTGTAGTTGTTTTTATTATTGGATTGTACATGTTGTGTTTATTATTGTTGTCAGCCGCCCCGAGTCTACGGAGAGGGGTGGCATGCAAATCCAATAAATTATTATTATTAATTATTATAATCTGAGTGGGAAACGTGACAAGGTTGTGGTTGGGGTGTGAACTTTCAACTGGATAGGAAACTCAGATTCAGGTTTCCCTGTGCAGGTGCCAGGATCCCTCTGGAAATAAACTGGAACTTTGAGGAGTACTTTGACTCAACTCTGATTTAGTTCGGAGGCCTTGACATTCAGATAGATAGTTGTCTGGTTCCTTCTTAAAACCCTCCATTGATGGAACACCCACAACTTTTAAAGGCAAGCCATTCCACTGATGAATTGTTCCAATCGTCACCAATTCCTTGTAACGGGGCTGTTTTCATCCAAAGAAGTTGTCTTTGCGATGTGCATTTTACAGCTACACCACCTTCCAAGGTTACTTCATTGATGGGAGATAATAATTCTGTCACTGTATCTTGGGCTTTTTATCCAGTCAGTTGTCGCTGATGTCCAGAGGGATCAGGAGGCTTGAAAGAGAAAGCGGAGAGTCTACTCAGGTAGTCCTCGACTTACAATAATTCATTTAATGCCCATTCAATGTTACAATGGTAGTGAAAACTGATTTGATTCTGCAACTCAACAAGACTTAATACAATTTATGCATGGTATGTTTGTGTGTATGTTTGAAATTTAATAAGGGTTTTTAAAGTTATTTTAATATTAGATTTGTCATATGTTGTTTTATTATTGTTGTTAGCCGCCCCGAGTCTACGGAGAGGGGCGGCATACAAATAAATAAATAAATAAATAAATAAATAAACAAACAAACAAACAAGCAAGCAAGCAAGCAAGCAAGCAAGCAAGCAAGCAAGCAAGCAAGCAAGCAAGCAAGCAAGCAAGCAAACAAACAAATAAATAAACAAACAAACTTCAGAGGAGAATCAGAACTGCAGAAAAAACAATTGCTGCCAACCTGCCTTCCATTGAAGACCTGTATACTGCACGAGTCAAAAAGAGAGCTGTGGAAATATTTACTGACTAGTGATGGGCGAACCCAATGGTGTTCGGGTTCGGCAAGTTTGGCCAAATTTTACGCAAAATTGGGCCGAACCTGAACTGAACTCGAACTCGAACCCGAATGGGGAATCCCTCCCATGAAGAGATGGGGCGGAGCTTTGTTTATTTTTACGTGAAACTACCGCCCTTTGCTTGAAGCACCGCTGCGGTGTCCTTTTTCGTAAAAATAACAATGTTTATTTTTATGTGAAGACCTCCCTTTGAAGGAGCTGGGGAATCCCTCCCACGAAGATATTCTGGGGGCGGAGCTTTGACGTCACCGGCATGTTGCTAAGGACTCCAAGGTGATCACTTCCTAGATTCCATGGAATCCAGGAAGTGATCATCTTGGCGTCCTTAGCAACCTGCCGGTGACGTCAAAGCTCCGAATGCTGAACACGACCCCGAATTTTGCTCGAACTTTGGAAAAAATTCGGGTTCATGTTCGGCATACCGAACACTGCAAAATTTGGTACGGACCCGAATTGTGCGGGTTCAGTTTGCCCATCACTATTACTGACTCCTCACATCCTGGTAATAAACTGTTTCAACTCCCATCCTCAAAACTTCTCTACAGAGCACTGCACACCAAGACAACTAGACACAAGAACAGTTTTTCCCCAAATGCCATCACTCTACTAAACAAATAATTCCCTCACCACTGTCAAACTATTTACTAAGGCTGCACTACTATTACTCTTAGTCTTCTCATCTTTCCTATTAGTCATCTCCTTCCACTTATGATTGTATGATTGAAACTTGTTACTTGTATCCTTACGATTTATATTAATATTGATTGTTTCCTGATAGCTTATTTGTATCCTATGACAATCATTAAGTGCTTTTTACCTCATGATTCTTGACAAATGTATCTTTTATGTACACTGAGAGTATATGCACCAAAGACAAATTCCTTGTGTGTCCAATCACACTTGGCCAATAAAGAATTCTCTTCTCTTCTTTCTCTTCTTTCTCTTCTCTCTCTTCTTTCTCTTCTCTCCTCTTCACTTCTTTTTCTTCTCTTCTCTTCTCTTTTCTTCTTTCTCTTCTCTTCTCTCTCTTCTCTTCACTTCTTTCTCTTCTCTTCTTTCTCTTCTTTCTCTTTTTACCTTGTGATTCTTGACAAATGTATCTTTTATGTACACTGGGAGAATCTGCACCATAGACAAATTCCTTCTGTGTCCAATTACACTTGGCCAATAAAGAACTCAATCTGTATAGTCTGGAGGACAGAAGGGAAAGGGAGGACATGATCGAAGGATTTAAATAGATTATAGGCAGTGAAGGGCTACCAAAATTGGGTGCTCTGGCATGGGGCTCCATTTTTGCTACCGCACTGCGTCCCCCCGGTCCGGGCAGCAGCCCACCCCTGGTTATAGGGTTAAATAAGGTTCAGGAGAGAAGTGTTTTTAATAGGAAAGTGAACGCAAAAACAAGGGGGCACAATCTGAGGTTAGTTGGGGTAAAGATCAGAAGCAACATGAGAAATTGTTGTTGTTGTTGTTGTTATTATTATTATTATTATTATTATTATTATTATTATTATTATGTCAATACAACACAGCAAACGAGGTCACTTTGCTGGATTTCAACTAAACAATGTCCCGTCAACTAAACAATGTCGGTTGGCGGGCCCCAGGGGAAGAGCCTTCTCTGTGGCGGCCCCGGCCCTCTGGAACCAACTCCTCCCAGAGATTAGAACTGCCCCTACTCTCCCTGCCTTCCGTAAAGCTCTTAAAACCCACCTTTGTCATCAGGCATGGGGGAACTGAAACACCTCCCCCGGCCACATACAATTTATGTATGGTATGTTTGTGTGTGTGCTTGTTAATATAGTGGGGTTCTTTTTAAAACTATTTTAAATACTTAAATTTATTGAATTTATTTGGAGTTGTACGATTGTTTATATTTTTTGTTGTGAGCCGCCCCGAGTTCGCGGAGAGGGGCGGCATACAAATCTAAATAATAAATAAATAAATAAATAAATAAATAAATAAATTTCGTATTTCATCACCAGTTGGGCACTTCCCAAGCACCTAAGACTGAGTGATGTAGCAAAGAATTATGTTTGCCGATCCCAGTAAAGCGGCCTTTTGCAATTGACAGATGGAGATTTTGTCAATTCCGGTGGTTTTCAAATGTCTGCTGAGATCCTTTGGCACTGTGCCCAGCATGCCAAGTACCACTGGGACCACTTTCACAGGCTTATGCCAGAGTCGTTGCAGCTCGATTTTTAGATCTTCGTATTTCACTAATTTCTCTAACTGCTTCTCCTCAATTCTGCTGTCTCCTGGGATTGCGATGTCGATGATCCATACTTTCTTTTTCTCCACGATCATAATGTCTGGTGTGTTATGCTTCAGAATTCGGTCAGTCTGAAGTCGGAAGTCCCACAGTAGTTTTGCTTGCTCATTTTCGACCACTTTTTCAGGCTTATGATCCCACCAGTTCTTTGCCACTGGTAAATGGTAGTTCCGGCACAAGTTCCAGTGGATCATCTGTGCCACAGCATCATGTCTATGCTTGTAGTCAGTCTGTGCGATCTTTTTGCAGGAGCTGAGTATGTGATCGATTGTTTCATCTGTTTCTTTACAGAGTCTGCACTTTGGATCGTCTGTTGATTTTTCAATTATGGCTTTGACAGCATTTGTTCTAATGGCTTGTTCTTTTGCCGTCAGTATTAGTCCTTCTGACTCCTTTTTGAGTGTTCCACTTGTAAGCCATGACTTTGCCTTCAATCTTCTCCAAGAACTGTCTATGCAATGCTTTGTTCCGCCAACTGTCCATACGACATTGAGTTACATTTTTTCTGTACTGGTCCTTAGTTTGCTTCACCTTGAGAAGCTTCCTATTGTTGTTGTTGTTGTTGTTATTGTTGTTGTTGTTGTTGTTGTTATTATTATTATTATTATTATTATTATTATTATTATTATTATTATTTAGATTTGTATGCCACCCATCTCCGAAGACTGAAAGAGTAATAGCTTGAACAAACTTCCAGCAGATGTGGTTGGTAAATCCACAGTAACTGAATTTAAACATGCTTGGGATAAACATATATACATACTAAGATAAAATACAGGAAATAGTATAAGGGCAGACTAGATGGACCATGAGGTCTTTTTCTACCGTCAATCTTCTATATGTTTCTTTGTTTATGGCTTTTAAATTACATTTTGAATGCCTATGGAAATGCTCCCTTGCTCAAACTACTTTCCCTTGCCTTATTAAAACCTGAAGCAATCGAAATGCTGTGGGCTTTTCCTCTGATATTTCCTCTGTATTAAGCACTCAAAAATAAGGATGCAAAAAATCGTGGTTCTAAGGTCTGATGAGAAACCAGCTGTCGCAGTTCAAAGACATTTCCAGATCTGTCCCTTTTATGCTCCTGACATCGAGATAAATTGTCTCTGTGTGTGCAATTTTTGTCTCCAACATGCCTTAATTTATTTCCAGTTCATCTGCATGTTTCATTTTGTTTGCTCCAAAGGAGTTTTATTTAGGAGTTTGTTCTGAAGGAGGGAGTGGGAAAGAGGAAGGAGACAGAAGGAAGGAGGAGATAGATGGTCGGACGAAAGGAAGTTAGGTAGGAAGGAAGGAAAAATAAAAGAGAAGGGAGGAAGGGAGGAAGGAAGGAAGGAAGGAGGGGAGGGAAGTAGGAAGGGAGGGAGGGGGAGAGAGGGAAGAAGGAAGGAAGAAAGGAAGGAAAGAAGGAAGGAAGAAAAATGAAATGGAAGGAAGGAAGGAAAGAAGGAAAGAAGGAAGGAAGGAAGGGAAGAAGTAAGTAAGTAAGTAAGTAAGTAAGTAACTAAGGAAGGAAGGAAGGAAGGAAGGAAGGAAGGAAGGTCTTAATAGCTCAACAGCTCTTAATATGTGATTCTGATTTGGGATTTCCCAGGAAATCTGGTAATCTGTGATGATCTGACAAATGAGCTGGGATGCTGGTGTCAAACTCTCTTTCCTTCCCTGTAAGAGAATAATCTCCTGAGATTACTAATCCTCTGGACTGCCTGGAAATGTTGTTTGGTAATTTCTCATTAGATCAGAATTACCTTTGGGAAAAATAATGTAACAGTATAGATTGTCCCAAATCCCCAGCGTTTCATGGTAGTCAATATCTCCATAAAAAGAATGGCTGCAGGAACTGGGTATGTGTACTTTAATGAAAAGAAGGACTAGGGGAGCAGTGTTCCAATATTTTAGGGGTTGCACAAAGAAGAGGGAGTCAGCTTATTCTCCAAAGCACCTGAGGGTAGAACAAGATATGTTAATATTTTATTCTTGTTAGCAGCCCTAAGTCCTCTAGGATAAAGGTGGCCTATACAATCAATCAATCAATCAATCAATCAATCAATCAGGAGCAACGGGTGGAAACTAAACAAGGAGATAAGTAACTTAGAATTAAGGAGAAATTTCCTGACAGTTAGAACAATTAATCCGTGGAACAGCTTGCCTCCAGAAGTTGTGAATGCTCCAACACTGGAAGTTTTTAAGAAGATGTGGTGTAACCATCTGCCTGAAGTAGTGTAGGGTTTCCTATCTAAGCAGGGAATTGGACTAGAAGATCTCCAAGGTCCCTTCCAACTCTTCTCTTCTCTTCTCTTCTATTCTATTCTATTCCATTCCATTCCATTCCTATTCCTATTCCTATTCCTATTCCTATTCCTATTCTCCTCTATTCTACTCTACTCTACTCTACTCTACTCTACTCTACTCTACTCTACTCTACTCTACACTACTCCTTTCCATTCCATTCCACTCCACTCCACTCCATTCCACTCTATACATTGTGGAAAAACCTCTTGCTTTGCAGACAAACCTCCAAAGAAGAAATGATTCCACGAAGCAACATCTGATGGACGTATCTTCGCCAAGTCCTCATATCAGCCCTGTACCCTGCCAAGAGCCTTCAAATATCCATCACGGGTTATTGTACAACCCAACAGAAGGCAAATGGATGATTCGTTGTTTCTGTTTCACAGTCGCTCTCGTCTGACATATTGTATTTGCTCCATCCGCATTCCATTAAGCGCTGGGCTCCGGAGCTGCGAATCGCAAATCACCAACCCGTCACAGTTAAAAACTTGTCATCCGAGTTCTCAAAATATTGTCAAATATTCATCAAATGGAACAGGAAGGTTTTTATTTTTTTATTTTTTATTTTAAAAAAGGAGAAATCTTTCCTGGAAAGAAGAAGCCATGTGTTCAGGGAAGGTTTTAGGCAGAAACCTGTTGATTTGACCCCTATGGGTCTTTCTTGAGTTATCCATGTGGCTGAGCTCCATAGAGAATCGTTTATCAAACACCTTGAAGTGGGTTTTATTTTTCTCAACCCTCATGAAGGTTAATGGAATTTCAGGAGGCAGGGTCCACACGGTGTTTTCTCTATACACACAATTTACAACCTACTTGAAATGTCTTCCTTTCGGGTTGAAGGCACAAAAGGCCTGGCCTAGCGGAGAGAGCAGGAAAAAAGAAAAAGGAGAACTCTGAGCAACAGAAGAAGTTAGGGCCTGGAGGGTGGTGGTGAATCGGTTTTGGGGATAGCATTGCAAAGAAAACTCAGTGCAGTAGAGCAATGGAAGAAGTATTTTTAATTGTGCAATTGTTTTCTCTTGGAAAAGGGGCCATTGGCTCTTTCTTTCTTTCTTTCTTTCTTTCCTTCCTTCCTTCTTTCTTTCCTTCTTTTTTTTCTTCCTTTTTTCTTCCTTGTTTCTTTGTTGATTTGTTCCTTCCTACCTTCCTTCCCTCCTTTCTTTTTCTTTCCTTTCCTCCCTCCCTCTCTCCCTCCCTGTTTCTTTCTTTCTTTTTCCTTTTCTTTCTTTTTCCTTCCTTATTTCTTTGTTGATTTGTTCCTTCCTACCTTCTTTCCTCCCTTTCTTTCTTCCTCCCTCCCTCCTTTCTTTTTCTTTCCTTTCCTCCCTCCCTCTCTCCCTCCCTGTTTCTTTCTTTTTCCTTTTTTCTTTTCTTTCTTTTTTCTTTCTTTTTGTTTCTTGTTCCTTCCTTTCTTTCTTCCCCCTCCCTCCATCTTCCTTCCTTCCTTCTTCCCTTCCTTTTTCCCTCCCTCCCTCCCTCCCTCCTTTCCTTTCCTTTCTATTCTTTTTCTTTCCTTCCTCCCTCCCTCCCTCTTTCCCTCTTTTCCTTCCTCCCTCCCTCCCTCCCTCCCTCCCTTTTTCCTTTTTTCTTTACAGTCAGGATGACATTTTCATTAAGTTACCTATCCCAGAAATAAAATCAATTTATGCAGCCGAAGCCTCACTTTTATATAAGTAGAGCAATATGGGACGCGGACCATCTTCCTAGAATGCTATTTTATTCTGAATTGGATTTGCAATTTCTGAAAACACAATGGTAGATGTGTTCATCCGTGTTCACCATTTTGCCAGCCCCAGCCAGCCTGTTTCTGCATTTCACATGTTCATGAATCTATTTGCTGTACGCAAAATAATAATAATAATAATAATAATAATAATAATAATAATAATTTATTAGATTTGTATGCCGCCCCTCTCCGAAGACTCGGGGCGGCTCACAACAAGCGATAAAACAATATTGTACAGGCACAAATCTAATATTAAGAAAAAACTAAAAACCCTATCATTTTAAAAAACCAAACAACACATACATACCAAACATAAATTATAATAAGCCTGGGGGAAAGGTGTCTCAAATCCCCCATGCCTGGCGGTATAGATGGGTCTTAAGTAGTTTACGGAAGACAAGGAGGGTGGGAGCAGTTCTAATCTCCAGGGGGAGTTGATTCCAGAGGGCCGGGGCCGCCACAGAGAAGGCTCTTCCCCTGGGGCCCGCCAGACGACATTGTTTAGTCGACGGGACCCGGAGAAGGCCGACTCTGTGGGACCTTATCGGCCGCTGGGATTCGTGCGGTAGTAGGCGGTTCCGGAGGTATTCTGGTCCAATGCCATGTAGGGCTTTTTCCATCCTGTTTCTTCCTGCGGAGAGGGGCGGCATACAAATCTGATTAAACTAAACTAAACTAAACTTATATTTATAGGAGATGGGGAGAGAGTTCACTGTAATCATAATAATCTTTCCTTCTTGCCAATTATGACCTCTATAGAAACCCCATGATCATGTGATCAAAATTCTGATGCTTGGCAATTGACTCATATTTATGACTGTTGCTGTGTCCCAGGGATTTTTAATCAACCATTTGTGCAAAAATGGGATATGGGGGTGGGACTCCCAGAGGCCAAAAATGGCTGTATCAAGGGTATAAGACACACCAACATTTCCACCCTTTTTAGGGGTGGGAAAGGTGTGTCTTATACTCTGAGAAATACAGTGAATATATCATAGGTACGGACAGTGCTGGACTCCTATGCATTGGTTGCTGATCAGTTTCCGGTCACAATTCAAAGTGTTGGTTATGACCTATAAAGCCCTTCATGGCATCGGACCAGAATACCTTCGGAACCGCCTTCTGCCGCACGAATCCCAGCGACCAGTTAGGTTCAACAGAGTTGGCCTTCTCCGGGTCCCGTCGACTAAACAATGTCGTTTGGCGTGATCCAGGGGAAAAGCCTTCTCTGTGGCGGCCCCGGCCCTCTGGAACCAACTCCCCCCAGAGATCAGAATTGCCCCCCCCCCTCACCTTTTGTAAGCTCCTGAAAACCCACCTTTGTCGTCAGGCATGGGGGAACTGAGATATTCCCTCCCCCCTAAGCCTATACAATTTATGCATGGTATGCTTGTGTGTATGTTTGGTTTTTTAAATAAGGTTTTTTAAAATTATTTTAAATATTAGATTTGTTACATGTTGTTTCATTATTGTTGTTAGCTGCCCTGCGTCTACGGAGAGGGGCGGCATACAAATCTAATAAATAAATAAATAAAATAAATATGGTTAGGTACGCAGAACTGGTAGAAAATTTTTGATTTTTTTCCCTTTTTTCCCCTTCTGGGCTCTGGGTATGTTTTTTCTATCGCAGTAAATGAGGTTGAATGTGAATAATTTTAGAAGAGCTGAGTTTGCATGTGTACATACAGTTTAGAAACATAGAAACATAGAAGACTGACGGCAGAAAAAGACCTCATGGTCCATCTAGTCTGCCCTTATACTATTTCCTGTATTTTATCATAGGATGGATCTATGTTTATTCCAGGCATGTTTACATTCAGTTTATATAGTAGATAACGTATATTATTGTGTGCCTTTGTGTAATATGTATGTACTCATATGGCATATATACATAGAATTAAAGAGTATATTTTGGATGTTCGGTAATAGTAAATAGAAGGGAAACTATATCTCTTTGAGGTGAGGAGAGGCCAGGCATTCTAACCTTAACCCAAACACTTGATGCGAGTGACATCAAGTTGGCCATCTTTAAGCCAGTCACATGACCTTTAAGCCAGTCACATGACTGGCAAGCCAAACCCACAAAATAAGCCACACCCACAGTTTTGCAGCTCTTCACCAGGCATGGAGTTTTGTATCTAGTGCTTTATGTCCAAAGTACACCTTTTTAAAACAAGCAATAAATAGAAAACCTCTCTTCACCAAGTTTCATCCTTTTTAAAGTCAAATAATGTCAATGAAGATAAATAAATGGGCTTTCCCAAATATGCCCATGTTACACCAACACTCCGCAATCTGCATTGGTTGCCGATCAGTTTCCGGTCACAATTCAAAGTGTTGGTTATGACCTATAAAGCCCTCCATGGCACCGGACCAGATTACCTCAGGGACCGCCTTCTGCTGCATGAATCCCAGCGACCAGTTAGGTCCCACAGAGTGGGTCTTCTCCAGGTCCTGTCAACTAAGCAATGTCGCCTGGCGGGACCCAGGGGAAGAGCCTTCTCTGTGGCGGCCCCGGCCCTCTGGAACCAACTCCCCCCAGAGATTAGAACTGCCCCCACCCTCCTTGCCTTTCGTAAACAACTTAAAACCCACCTCTGCCGCCAGGCATGGGGGAATTGAGATCCTCTTTCCCCCTAGGCCTTTACAATTCTATGCATGGTATGTATGTATGTATGTTTGGTTTTTATATTAATTGATTTTTAATCATCAATACCAAATTACTATTGTACACTGTTTTATTGTCGCTGTTAGCCGCCCCGAGTCTCTGGAAAGGGGCGGCATACAAATCCAATAAATAAATAAATAAATGACGGATGGAGTTCTAAGGTATTTTTAATGCTGCATTTGGGGGAAGTTTCTAATGTTTGGGTTAATTATGGGTCAGCTGGATGCATTTGTGAGCCCACAATGATTTCTTCAGTGTTCTTCCAATTAATCTTAATTGTCTGTATTTAATGGGAGGTTTCCGAGGCTTACAGTTCCCCAAAATCAAATCTCCTTTTGTTCCACTGGGTTGTCAATTAAATTTGACCAATTGCAACTCCCCCCTTCTTTGTGCTGATACCATACAATTCATTTTGACAGTCTCCCAAACAGTACCTAAAAATAGCATCTTTGGTCTTAGGGGGGATAGCCATACATCCAATCACCCCATCACTTCTTATTAAATGTGGACTTAGGAATCTCAGTTTCTTTACAATATCAGCTCTTGAAGACGATGGGGCATTCTTTATGTTTTGGCAATTGATGGAAGGGCCCAAAGTTGTTTACAACATCGCTGCCTTTATAACATCTCTGCTACATTCCAGCAGTGATTTTCAGGAAGCGCACACAGCTATGCAACCCCAATGTGTGCCTGTGCATGGCTGCATGAGATTTGGCTTATGCGCATGAAGAACAAGCAAAATCTTGTGTGAAGATGCTCACTTGAGTGAGATTTCGGCGATTTTCATCAATTTTTTGCTTTTAAGCTAGTGTGACCAGACGTCCCACTTTTAGCGGGACAGTCACATTTTTTCATTATTTGTCCGGCGTCCCGTGCCTTTTGAAAGAAGAAGGAAGGGAGAGAAAGAAAGAGAGGGAGGGAAGGATGGAAAGAGAGAGAAAAAAGAAAGAGGGAGAGAAAGAGAAAGAAAGAAAGAAGGAAGGAAGGAAAGAAAGAAAGAAAGAAAAAGAAAGAGAGAGAGAAAGAAAGAAAGAAACAAGGAAAGAAAGAAAGAAAGAGGGAGAGAAAGAGGGAAAAGAGGAAGGAATCGAGAAACAGAAAGAAAGAAAGAAAGAAAAGAGGAAGGAATTGAGAAACAGAAAGAAAGAAAGAAAGAAAGAAAAGAGGAAGGAATCAAGAAACAAAGGAAGAAAGAAAGAAAGAAAGAAAGAGGAAGGAATTGAGAAACAGAAAGAAAGAAAGAAAGAAAGAAAGAAAAGAGGAAGGAATCGAGAAACAGAAAGAAAGAAAGAAAGAAAGAAAGAAAGAAAGAAAGAAAAGAGGAAGGAATCAAGAAACAGAAAGAAAGAAAGAAAGAAAGAAAGAAAGAAAGAAAGAAAGAAAGGAAAGAAAGAAAGAAAGAAAATTTTTTGCTAATATTTTTTGGCAATTTTTTTAGGCGCCCCCCGCACCCTGCTCAATGGTGTCCCTCTTTCCCAATCTTAAAATCTGGTCACTTTATTCTAGGCATGCGCTCCCATGACAGCCTTGGAGGGTGCACTAGTAGTGCCAAAGATGGCAGTCCTTCTCTGGGCGGGATGCATGCATGGGCAGGTCACATGCACACATGCTGCGGTAGCACAAGGGGTGACAAGAGCATGTGCATTCAGGGGGCAGGGGTGGTCATGCCGGATCGCATTATGGATGTGAGCGTGCTGTTGCGTGTGTGCTTTTGTCATGCAATGACAAAAAGTTTTGCCATCACTGCTCTATATCATTTCAGACAAGAGACTATTCAATCACTTCTTAAAAGAAGTTGTGGGTCCTCCATTAGTGGAGCATTCCAATAAAAGATTAGACACCCATTTCTCGAAAATTATGTAAGGTCTCCTGCTTGAGCAGGGGGTTAGACTAGAAGACCTCCATGGTGTTCTATCCCAGCAATGAGCACCCCAAGAAATAGATCCACATACATGGAGTTTATAAGTTTTAACCATTTAATTCTACTATTTTAGAAGCAGTGAGGTTTGGAATTTTAAATCCAACAACAAATCAAGAAATTAGTCTGTTTGGTGCCAGCAGCTAATTAGAGTCGGAAAACAGATATCAAAATCACAGATACTTTTCTTTGATCACACAGCTCTCATTAACTGACTTATTCTGAGTCGGCAGGAAGCCCAGAGATAATGAATCCAATTTCTCAGTTTGTAATTCATCATTGAAATAATAATAATCCAAGAGTGAGATCTGAGCAGACATCTGGAATATAATGAAAGTTGACTTCCGCACTAAAGTATAACAGAGCTCACCCTTAAATAGCCAAAGGGTGTGGCCAATTATTCTAGAGATCTATTCACACAGAGAACTCCTCTTGCTTAGCCACTCATGCCTTCTGGCAACTCTCCATACCCTAGCATCAAGAAGAATCTCCTCCTCTTCTCCTGAATCACTCATGTGCATCTTCTAAAGTTGTTAACCTGATCCTATGCAGCTTCTGCTCTGGCAATATCACGCTACTCACCAGAGCTTACAAAACTTTTGCCAGACCCATCCTTGAATACAGTTCATCTGTCTGGAATCCATACCACATCTCAGACATCAACACCCTTGAAAATGTCCAAAGATACTTCACCAGAAGAGCCTTTCACTCCTCCACTCAAAACAGAATGCCCTATGAAAACAGACTATCAATCCTAGGTCTAGAAAGCTTACAACTACGTCACCTAAAACACGATCTAAGTATTGCCCACAAGATCATATGCTGCAACATTCTACCTGTCAATGACTATTTCAGCTTCAATCACAACAACACAAGAGCACGCAACAGATTCAAACTTAATATTAACAGCTCCAAACTTGACTGTAAAAAATATGACTTCAGTAACTGAATTGTCGAAGCGTGGAACTCATTACCTGACTCAGTAGTGTCAACCCCTAACCCCAAACATTTTTCCCTTAGACTATCCACGATTGACCTCTCCAGGTTCCTTAGAGGTAAGTAAGGGGCGTGCATAAGTGCACCAGTGTGCCTTCTGTCCCCTGTCCAATTGTCTCCCCTTATCTCATTTATCTTTTCTTCCTTTCTAATATGTTCACCTATACTTTTATATCTTTTCTTCTATTCTTTTCTTTACTTATATTATTACATATCTTTCTCTTCAATGTGTATTATGTATTGGACAAAATAAATAAATAAAATAAAATAAATGTGCATCTCAGGAGATGCAGAAGGCCCCGGTTGGCTTTTAGCCTCTCACCCCACATTCTCTCTGACCTCCTCACTATCAGACTCAGGTGCAATACACTGGCCTAGGTTACCAGCCCACACCCGTCTCTTGATCCTCACAATCTGTGACTAGCTTCATGGGACGCAGATGGACCACAACACAAGGTCCCTTCCAACTCTTATTATTCTGTT
This sequence comes from Erythrolamprus reginae, assembly GCF_031021105.1. Taxonomy (NCBI): domain Eukaryota; kingdom Metazoa; phylum Chordata; class Lepidosauria; order Squamata; family Dipsadidae; genus Erythrolamprus; species Erythrolamprus reginae. Next base: position 347,642,053 of record NC_091951.1, read on the forward strand.
ACTAAACTTTATGGGAAGCAGCCTAGACATTGCTGCTAACTTTCAGATAGTAAATGGACATTCCAGGTCTCCTTTTCTTAAGCCATCTGAATAAATAGATGCTGTATTTCCTATTTGCACTCGGTCTGGTTCCCCAAAGAAATTTGCCTGGACAAGTTATAAAACAGCATGTCCCTCTGCTGGGATAGAAAATCACAAAGAACGCTGTTTAATAGCATCCTGTCTTTTAAGTTAGATGAAAGGAGAATTAATCCAGAGATTAAATGAAAGAAGAAAGGGTTTTTTTCCCCGAATGATACCTTCATTCATTCTGGAGCAAGAAATCCAGCTTTTGGAAATGTTTCAATGGCAGATTGTGTGAAAAGCAGCAAAGGGGTTGCAGCGTTTGAAGTGAAAATGAGAGGCATTATTACTTTGATTTGTTTGGCTGTGCATCCCATCCAGTGTCTGGGTGGTTCACAGCATGCAAAAGGATAAATTAACAAGTTAAAACATTTTTCAATATTTGAGGGGCTGCCACAAAGAAGAGGGGGTCAACCTGTTCTCTAAAGCACCAGAAGATATGATAAGAAGCAATGGAAGGAACCCCCACCAAGAAATAGGCCCACACACACTGATTTTACAGTGGTACCTCTACCTACAAACGCCTCCACTTGTGAACTCTTCTAGATAAGAACCGGGTGTTCAATATTTTTTTGCCTCTTCTCAAGAACTATTTTCCACTTACAAACCCGAGCCTCCGAAACTGTAACTGGAAAAGGCAGGGAGAAGCCTCTGTGGGGCCTCTCCAGGAATCTCCTGGGAGGAAACAGGGCCGGAAAAGGTGAGGTACCTGACCGTACCCGTAGGAGCCCATTACTGGATTTGTGGATGTTAAAGTACTTCTACTATAAAAGGATTGTTTTCCTTTAATGCAGGAGGAAAAAGCCCCCTCTAATATTTATTTACTCTCTAGAGCTTTTCTACCACGCTTGTTCATCAAAACATGAGGTTTTTGCTTCTGCATTTATATGCAAATCCATACAAAATCCTTCCACGTTGCATGTCACATAATGCCTGGATTTTACTTAGTATATTATAATTTTTCTCAGAGATCAACACTTGCCATCTAATTAGTCAGTGTGTCATAACTTGCTATTATTTCAATAATAATAATAATAATAATAATAATAATAATAATAATAATAATAATAATAATAACAACTACTACTACTACTACTACTACTACTACTACTACTACTACTACTACTACAACAACAACAACAACAGTTAGGCATGAAACTCACATGGCTTTCATGCCTAACACAGGACTAGAACTCACCATCTCCTGGTGATTGGCTATAAGTCACCCAACCAGCTTTTATGCCAAAGGCGTGGCTAGTACTCCCTCTCTCCTCACGATTGGCCCAATCAGCTTTCACACTAAGGTGGAAATAGAAGTCACAAGTCTCACGGTGTTTGGCCACCTTTTATACCTAAGGAGAAACTAGAATTCCCAATTTCCTGGTTTCCAGCCTGGGGCCTTAACCACTAGAACAAACTGCCTCTGTTTTGGACTATTCACTATTTTTTTTTCCTGCTTTCTACTGGCTTGAAATACTTAAGAATGCACAAATAAGATATTTTGCAATTTGGGAGCGAATCAATTAATTTTTGGAAGAATAAATAATCACTCTCTCCAGTGAGATTAGTAATCACATTGTTTCTTAAGGAGCTTTTCTCCACTAATAAGATTATTGGATACACCGGCGCACACTTTGAAAACTAATGGAAGACAGCCAAAAAAGGTGCCGTGAAAGGTCACTGGAGCTATTAAAATTCAGTGGTTTAACATTTTGATCAGCTTTTTCTGGTCACCCTCAAATGGCACTAGACCTTCCCGGAATCTTCCCAGGATTATTAAGAAACTCAACATGAGCCTAAAGTATATAATAGTGGTGCACAAAATGACATGCTTCGTTTTTGTGGATTTGAAATCCTGGTGGACGATTGTGGACAACCCAGAGGCATGGGGTGAGGTATCATCAGTACGCAGATGATACCCAGTTGTACATCTCCACCCCATGTCCAGGCAACGAAGCAGTGGAAGTGATGTGCCGGTGCCTGGAGGCTGTTGGGGTCTGGATGGGTGTCAACAGACTCAAACTTCGCCCAGGTTTGCATTTGCCCAGGTTCACCTGGTGCACCAGTTGCGACCCTATTTGGACCGGGAGTCACTGCTCACGGTCACTCATGCCCTCATCACCTCAAGGCTCGACTACTGTAACTCTCTCTACATGGGGCTACCTTTGAAAAGTGTTCGGAAACTTCAGATCGTGCAGAATGCAGCTGTGAGAGAAATCATGGGCTTTCCCAAATGTGTCCATGTTACACCAACACTCCGCAGTCTGCATTGGTTGCCGATCAGTTTCCGGTCACAATTCAAAGTGTTGGTTATGACCTATAAAGCCCTTCATGGCACTGGACCAGATTATCTCAGGGACCGCCTTCTGCTGCACGAATCCCAGTGGCCAGTTAGGTCCCACAGAGTGGGTTTTCTCCGGGTCCTGTCAACTAAACAATGCCGCTGGGTGGGACCCAGGGGAAGAGCCTTCTCTCTGGCGGCCCCGGTCCTCTGGAACCAACTCCCCCCAGAGATTAGAATTGCCCCCACCCTCCTTGCCTTTCTTAAGCTACTTAAAACCCATCTCTGCCACCAGGCATGGGGGAATTGAGATACTTTTCCCCCCTAGGCCTTTACAATTTTATGCATGGTATGTCTGTATGTATGTTTGGTTTTTATATTAATGGGTTTTTAATTGTTTTTATTATTGGATTATTATTGTACGCTGTCTTATTATTGCTGTTAGCCGCCCCGAGTCTCCGGAGAGGGGCGGCATGCAAATCCAGTAAGTAAGTAAGTAAGTAAGTAAGTAAGTAAGTAAGTAAGTAAGTAAGTAAGTAAGTAAGTAAGTAAGTAAGTAAGTAAATAAATAAATAAATAAATAAAATAAACTCAACCCAGATTGAGCAATACTTAGATCTTGTTTAAGGCGTCTTAGTTCTAGGCTTTCTAGGCCCAGGATTGTAAGTCTAGTTTCATAGGGTATTCTATTTCGAGTGGAGGAGTGAAGGGCTCTTCTGGTGAAGTATCTTTGGACATTTTCAAGTGTGTTAATGTCTGAGATGCGATATGGGTTCCAAACAGATGAGCTGTATTCGAGGATGGGTCTGGCAAAAGTTTTGTAAGTTCATGTAAGTAGTGTGAGATTGCCAGAGCAGAAGCTACGTAGGATTATGTTTACAACTCTTGAAGCCTTCTTGGCTATGTTGTTCTTATGTTGTTGCAGTGTTGACCCCCTCCTCTTTGTGGCAGCCTCTCAGGTAATGGAACACTGCTATCATAATTCCATAATCCTTCTTTTCATTAGACTAGACATATTTTTTGAAATTCCTCCATTATTTTCATTCCGTTTTGGTCCTTTTTTCTTTTCTTTCCCTTTTTCTTTCTTCTCCTCATTTCCCCCTCCCCTCCCTCCTCCTCCTCCTCCTCCTCCTCCTCCTCCTCCTCCTCCTCTTCTTCTTCTTCTTCTTCTTCTTCTTCTTCTTCTTCTTCTTCTTCTTCTTCTTCTTCTTCCTGCCCTTCTTTGCTTTTCTTCTCCTTTCCTCCTTTTTCAAGATTAACAACAAAAACAATAGTAATATCTTACTTTAGAGTATAGCTAAATATAATTTAGTACTATTTTGGTAAGTTCTTTAAAATATTTTTTGCCTGGATTTATAGGAATTGTTTGAAATAGGAAGAGGAGCCTGGGCAGGACACTCATTTTGATTGAATTAATTCTCCCTAATAGAAAAAGTTGTAAATTTTTCCAATTTTTTTAATTCAGTTCTAATTTGGTACATTAAGTTCATGTAGTTATCCTCCTTTAATGTTGTCATTTTGGCTGTAACCCAGATACCCAAATATTTAACTTTTTTGACTATTTTCGTATTAGTAATTTGTTCCAACTAATTTATTTGTTTTTTTGTGCAATTTTTAGTTATAATTTTTGTTATTTGTTGATTAATTTTTAGTCCTGCCACATCGCCAAAATCTTCAATTTGTTTAATCAATTTAGGAGCAGTTATCAAAGGTTCCTTAATTATAAATACCAAATCATCTGCGAAGGCTTGGACTTTGTAAGTTTCTTTTCTTATTCTTAAACCTTTTATTTCTTCATCTTCTTTCATTTTTACCAATAGAGTTTCCATAGTTAGTATAAATAAAAGTGGGGAAATAGGGCATCCCTGCCTATTTCCTTTTTCAATTTTGAACTTCTCCATTGATTATAATTCTAGCGTATTGCTTAGAGTATATTGCATTTATAAATTTAATAAAATTTTGTCCAAATTTCATCATTTCTAATTGTGTTATCATGAATTTCCAATTGACATTATCGAAAGCCTTCTGGGCGTCAAGGAAAACCAGTGTCATCTGCTTCTCAGGGTGCTCTTCGTAATATTCTAAGGTGTTAATTATTATCCTCAAATTGAGTATAATCAGGAGATGATGCGAACTTACCTCACTGCCTGTTTGCTTACATCCACAACACGTGGCTTCACTGAGTGGGTGTGTGCACACTTTGCATGTGTGCGCATAGGCAGTTTTAAAAATTAAAAATCCCCATAAATATAAAACAAGATGGTGACACGTGCAGAATGCCACAAAGTCTGCTTTTGTGCATGTGCAGAAGGAAAAAAAACAAAGAAAAAAGTCTCCCTCTGTTCTGTCGAGCTCTCTGATAGAATCCTCCCAAAAATTCAGAGGTACAAATTTCAGACACACACACGTTTGAAAATTCAAAACAATGTTCTTTATATTGAAAATTCACTTAAACCAAGCCCTCTTTTGGGATAGCAAAGAGCACTCATCTCCAAACAAACTGGTAATTTGTACAAGTCCCATATCAGTTCTGTGATACTTAGCTTGCAGCTGTGAGGTAGTTCGCAGTCCTTCTTCTTTCACAAAGTGACACACAATTTGCTCTGGTTTAGTTTCAAAGTGGGGAAAAATCAGCACACAAAAGGTCAAAGTCAGTAAAGCAGTCACAAAACACAATGATCAGATATTCCTCCACAATGGCCAAACCCACAGGCTGCTCTTTATAGCAGCCTCACTAATTACCACAGCCCCCAACCACAGGTGGCCTCATTTTCTTTGATAGTAATCTCTCAGTTGTTGCTGCCTATGCATCGCTCTCCGCATGCGTGGCTGTATCATTAACTCTTGTTCCGAATCCAAGGAGGAGCTAGATAATTGATCTCCTTCTGAGCTGTCTGCCCCACTCTCCTCCTCCCTGTCACTCATGTCTTCTTGGTCAGAGGAGCCTTCATCATCAGATTCCACCGGGGGCAAACCAGGCCTGCAGCATGTGGATGTCTCCCCCACATCCACAGTCCTTGGGGCAGGAGCTGGGCCAGAGCTAACCACAACACCCTCCAATTTTTTTTCAAAATAAAAAAATCCAAAAAAATCCCTCCAAAAAAGTTGGTGTCATCATCATGGACCGGGACCGAGAGAACTGATTCTGTGACATCCTCATGATATAAGCCACAGATTGCTACTGGTTTTGGCAAACCGGTGCAAACCAGGAGGAGGCTACATCTTAGTATAATCCATATACTTCACAGGGCATAGTCTGCAAATGGATTACTTGTTGTCATAATAGCAAGTTTTGCATTCATGCTTCCACAAGACTACATTGAAAATCTCCCGTGCTATTATGATTACAGTGAACTCTCTCTCCATCTCCTATAAATATAAAGGCTTTTTCCATATGAAACAGGCTGAAAAAGGACCAACAACCCTCCCCCCCTTTTTTTTTTTTGCCTACAGCAAATAGATTCATGAACATGCGAAATGCAGAAACAGGCTGGCTGGGGCTGGCAAAATGGTGAACACGGATGAATATATCTACCATTTTTTTTTCAGAAATTGCAAATCCGATTCAGAATAAAATGGCATGCTATGAAGACGGAGAAATGGTTGGCGTCCCATATTGCGCTGCTTATATAAAAGCGAGGCTTCGGCTGCATAAATTGATTTTATTTGTGGGATAGGTAACTTGATGAAAATGTCATCCGGACTGAAAAGAAAAAAGGAAGGAAGGAAGGAGAGAGAGAGATGGAGGAGGAGGAAGGGAGAGAAGAAGGAAGGAGAATTAGTGAAGGGGGAAGGGAGGGAAGATGGAGGGAAGGAAGGAAAGAAGGAAAGAAGGAAGGAAGGAAGGAAGGAAAAAGGAGATAGGGAGGAAGCAAAGAATCGGAGAGGGAGGAGGAAGGGAGGAAGGAAGGAAGGAAAGAAGGAAGGAAAGAGAGGGCGTGAGGAGGAGGAAGGGAGGGAAGAAGGAAGGAAGGAGGAAAGAAGGAGAATGGGAGGGGAAAGGAAGGAAGGAAGCAAAGAATGGGAGGGGGAGGGAAGGAAGGAAGGAAAGAAGGAAGGAAAGAAGGAAAGAGAGGGCGTGAGGAGGAAGAAGGGAGGGAAGAAGGAAGGAAGGAGGAAAGAAGGAGAATGGGTGGGAGAAGGAAGCAAAGAATGGGAGGGGGAGGGAAGGAAGGAAGGAAGGAAGGAAGGAAGGAGAATGGGACAGGGAAGGAAGCAAAGAGAAAGGAAGGAAGAAAGGAAGGACCTTCTTTCATTGGAAAAACATCATAATTTGAAAAAGGTTCACATTAAAAGTGGTCCCAATTAAAAATGCCTGTGGAGAATGAATTGTATATGATGACTTTATGATGAACTGAGAGCCATTCTGTTCTAGGGCTTTAAGGCACAAGGCTAGAAAGCAAGAGACCCTGAGTTCAACCAACTTAGGCATGGAAGTCCGCCAGGTGATCTTGAGCCAGTCACCCTAAACCTACCTCAAAGTGTTGTTGTTGTGGGGAAAATATGAGGAAGAATGTGTTGGATATATTTACCGCCTTGTGTTTTTTGTAAAAATAATAAAGGCAAGCAGGTGGAAGGAAGGAAGGAAGGAAGGAAGGAAGGAAGGAAAGAAAGAAAGAAAGAAAGAAAGAAAGAAAGAAAACAGAATGGGAGGGAGAAAGAAAGTTAGAAAGGAAGGAAGGTAGGAAGGAAGAAAAGAAGGAAGGAAGGAAGAAAGGAAGGAGGGAAGGAAGGAAGTAAAGAAGGAAGGAAGGAAGGAGGGAAGGAAGGAAGGAAGGAGGGAAGGAAGGAAGGAAGAAAAGAAGGAAAGAAGGAAGAAAAGAAGAAAAGAAGGAAGGAAGGAAGAAAAGAAGGAAGGAAGGAGGGAAGGAAGGAAGAAAAGAAGAAAAGAAGGAAGGAGGGAGGGAGGGAAGGAAGGAAGGAAGGAAGGGATGGCCAATGAAAGTTCAACCTACGGAAACATCCTGAGATGTCTGAATAAATATCCCACAATTTTCTTTGCAAACGGTTAGAAAAGATGGATCCCGAGGTTCCTCCCCACACCAACATTAAATAACAAAGGCAAAGAATCTTTGGATGCTCTTTCTTCTAATCTCTGACCGGTGCAGGGAAGCATTGCTGGCATTGCAATGTTCATTTCCTTGGTAACTGGTCCGTTTCCCCTGCCCTCCAGACCAAATCCCCATTTTGCTTTGTGGAAAGAAAGAGGCGAGGTCATGACCTGGTTCGCTATGAGATTATTTGGGTTTTTTGAAGAACTCCATCCTGGTGTCTCACAGACTGTTCTTCCTAAAGCCAAACATCGAAAAAAAACCCCCACAATTGCTTCCTGGGATTTGAAGCCTCTTATTTGAGCTTCGTGGCCTTGATCGAAATCTGCTTCTCTCTGCTGTGGCTAGGGAGGTTTTTGCGCAAGTTTGTCTTGTTTACGTTTCTGTTTAGGGACGACAAAAGGTCTCGGCCATTCCTTGTAACAATGTTATTATTATTATTTATTATTATGATTTATTAGATTTGTATGCCGCCCCTCTCCGTAGACTCGGGGCGGCTCACAACAGTGATAAAAACAATACATAATGACAAATCTAATAATTAGAATCTAAGATAGCAATTATACATATAAAAATCTAAAACAGAAACCCCAGTAAATAAAAGCATACATACAGTCATATTGTGCACAGAAACTACATAGGCAAGGGGAAAGTGTCTCAGTTCCCCCAAGCTTGATGACAGAGGTGGGTTTTGAGGAGTTTACGAAAGGCAAGGAGGGTGGGGACAGTCCTAATCTCCGGGGGGAATTGATTCCAGAGGGTCAGAGCTGCCATAGAGAAGGCTCTTCCCCTGGGTCCCGCCAGATGGCATTGTTTACTCGACGGGACCCGGAGAAGGCCAACTCTGTGGGACCTAACTGGTCGCTGGGATTCGTGCGGCCGAAGGCGGTCCTGGAGATAACCTGGTCCCATGCCATGAAGGGCTTTATAGGTCATAACCAACACTTTGAATTGTGACCAGAAACTGATCGGCAACCAATGCAGACTCTGGAGTGTTGGAGTAACATGGGCATATTTGGGGAAGCCCATGATTGCTCTCGCAGCTGCATTCTGCACGATCTGGAGTTTCCAAACACTCTTCAAAGGTAGCCCCATGTAGAGAGCATTACAGTAGTTGAACCTCGATGTGATGAGGGCATGACCTTGACCAGGAGGCGCTCCACACAGTCACTCACGCTGTCATCACCTCTCATCTTGACTATTGCAATGCACTCTACATGGGGCTACCCTTGAAGATTGTTTGGAGACTTCAGCTGGTACAAAATGCAGCAGTGCATACAATTACGGTGTACCACTTATTCCTGTATTATTCCATCTCTATGCGAGTTGCATTGGTTGCCAGTTGGTCTCCAAACACAATTCAAGGTGTTGGTTTATAAACCAAATGGCTCAGAGCCAGACTATTTACGGGACACCCCCCCTCCCTCATACCTCATTGTGGGGCCCACAAGTCGCCTTTCTCCAGGTCCCATCCGCCAAACAATGTTGGTTGGCAGGACCTCGGGGAAGAGCCTACTCTGTGGTGGCTCTGACCCTTTAGAACCAACTGCTTCCAGAGATTCTTCTCCTTACCCGCTTTCCTTGCTGGCTTTTCTGGCAGGCCTGGAATTAAGATTGATTGTTAGTCTGTATGGTTTTTTATGATATATGTGATTTTCGTGATCTTTTTACTGTTTTTTACTTGTACAATGGTACCTCTACTTAAGAACCTTTCTAGATAAGAACCGGACATTCAAGATTTTTTTTGCCTCTTCTTAAGAACCATATTCTGGAAAAATTTCCAAGGAAATTTGAGAGCAGCATGATGGCCCGGCCAGTTTCTTCCCATTCCCCCTTTAATACCGGCCATCTGGGCTGCCAGAAGAGCCTTTCAGAGGCACTTAAGGAGGCTTTGGCAGTCCAGAGAAAACAAAGCATTTTCCTTTCTCTGGGTGCTTGGACAGGGAATAAACCTTCGCCAGCACCCAGAGAAAAGAAACGCTCCCTTCACTCTGGGCAGCCGAGGAGTCACCACAGTGAAGGAAAAGCACCGGTTACAAAGCGAGCGAGCGAGGCCTTCAGCATGGGAAGGAAGGGGAAGCAGGTAGCAGCAGCAGCAGCCATTATGTGAGAGTCAGTGCATGGGAGGCAGCCTCGCGCCGGGTGTATGGAGGCACGTGCTCCTCCTCGCCTCCTCAGAGTCCCTGTATTTTTTTTTAAGCCTTAAAGTTTTAGATTTTTTTGATTCCCCTTCGGCAGCGACTGTCCTCCTCCTCTTCTTCTTCCTCCTCCTCCCACCCAAATTCCAAGCTTTTATTTCTTTCCTAATGGGTTTGCACGCATTATTTGCTTTTACATTGATTCCTATGGGAAAAATGGCTTCTATTAAGAACGTTTCTACTTAAGAACCTGATCACAGAACGAATTAAGTTCTTAAGTAGAGGTGCCACTATTTTGTCTTTATAACCATTGTTAGCCGCTCAGAGTCCATTTCGGATTGAGCGGCATAAAATTGCAATAAATTAAATAAAATAAATAATAAAAACTTCAACCTTAGATTGTCTACAGTTGATCTCTCCCCTTTTCTTTTTTTTTTCAAATACTTTTTATTAATTTTCTTTAAAATAACATACAGACTTACAAACATTTAACATACAGTATAGGGATGTATCATCCCTGCTTTTCTCAAAAGTATAAATGCAGATATCGAAAAAGGAATACATGATTAAATACATACTTCAATGCTACTAATAGAAAAAATATCTAATAAAAAGAAATTAATATCATAATAAAATTCTAACTAGTTTCAAGTCAAACAGTCTTAAAAAAAATTTCTGTTCTATGTGTATAAACTAAATCTAATATATATACTTATTATTAATCTTCTATCTTTATTTTTTTTTCTTATCTATACATTCATAAACATTGTTCCATGTTTCATAAAATTTGATCTCTCCCCTTTTCTAAGGGGTCTGCAAGGGGCGTGCATAAGCGCACCATTGTGTCTACCGTCCCTGTCCTATTGTCCTATTGTCTTTTCTATCATTACTTTCTACGTTATGTTTATATAAACTACTATCCTATACTTGATTGACAAATAAAATAAATAAATAAATTCTGGGTGGCACGTCAAACTATTCCATTTTTGAGCTTGTACCCATCTCCCTGCATTTCTCATATATAAAAACAATTTTACTTTATAAAATCGTAAACTTATCTTCCTAACTACCTCTCTATAAATATCTTTCTTACTATCCCTATCACTACTTATTACAGTACTACCTTTTAAATAATACGATAAGATAGAAAAATGAAATATTTATAGTAATAAGATATACATGTGTATTTTGAATTTTTGTTACAAAGTAAGATATATATGTCAAAATACAATATCATGTAATAATTATTCCTATCCCTTTTTAAATTTATGTACCCCATTTTCCCTTCCCCCATTTACTTTTTGTCAACCAATAAACTTTATTAAAAAAAAATGCTTGGTGACTTTTTTTCCTCCTGGCTCTTTGTCCATTAATCCCCAAAGAAAAGTCTCAGGTTGCATAAAGGTAAAATAGTTTCCGAGTGATGCATAGCTTATAGATATTCAAAAAGGAATATCGAGAAGGGGGGGAAGAAAGGAAAGAAGCTGCATTTTTATCGGAAGCCTTTGCAATGGTTGCTATGAGACCTTGCAGCAATGCAGGCTCCAGAGCAAGGAAGTAGGCTCTGCTGAATTGTATTTCTTGGGTAAAAACCTCTCCTTCCTTCCTCACAATGGCCTTGCTAATAGATATTTGCCAGTTCTGGATTCCCCTGTAGGAAAGGAGGATGGAAGCTTGATGTGAAAACTCTTCTTTGTTCAACAAGCCCTGGAGAAGTGTTGGTTATGACCTATAAAGCCCTTCATGGCATCGGACCAGAATATCTCCGGGACCGCCTTCTGCCGCACGAATCCCAGCGACCGGTTAGGTCCCACAGAGTTGGCCTTCTCCTGGTCCCGTCAACTAAGCAATGTCGTTTGGTGGGACCCAGGAGAAGAGCCTTCTCTGTGGCGGCCCCAACCCTCTGGAACCAGCTCCCCCCAGATATCAGAGTTGCCCCCACCCTCCTTGCCTTTCGCAAGCTTCTTAAAACCCACCTCTGTCGTCAGGCATGGGGGAATTGAGATATTCCCTTCCCCTTATGCTTATAGAATTTGTACATGGTATGCTTGTATGTATGAGTGGTGTTTTTTTTTAAATTGGGGGTTTTTATATTATTTTTTAATATTAGATTTGTTTTCATTGTCTTTTCATTGTTGTTAGCCGCCCTGAGTCTTCGGAGAGGGGCAGCATACAAATCTAATAAATAAAATAAATAAATAAATAAAAATAAATGCTTTCTCCAGGACTGGGGTGGCACAGTGGTTAGCGTGCAGCACTGCAGGCTACTTCAGCCAACTGCTAGCTGTAGTCCAGCAGTTCAAATCTCACTACCAATTCATGGTTGACTCAGCCTTCCATCCTACCGAGGTGGGTAAAATGAGGACCCAGATTGTTGGGGGCAAGAGGCCGATTCTGTAAACTGCTTAGAGAGGTCTGTAAAAGCACTATGAAGCAGTATATAATGAGCTGAGATGGTGCAGTGGGTAGAGTGCAGTACTGCAGGCCACTAAAGCTGACTGCTAGATCTGCAGGTTAGCGGTTCAAATCTCACCACCGGCTCAAGGTTGACTCAGCCTTCCATCCTTCCGAGGTGGGTAAAATGAGGACCTGGATTGTGTGGGGGCAATATGCTAACTCTGTTAAAAAGTGCTATTGCTAACATGTTCTAAGCTGCCTTGAGTCTAAGTAAGTAAGTAAGTAAGTAAGTAAGTAAGTAAGTAAGTAAGTAAGTAAGTAAGTAAGTAGGTAGATAGGTAGGTAAGTAGGTAAATGGGTAAATGGGTAAATGGGTAAATGGGTAAATGGGTAAATGGGTAAATGGGTAAATGGGTAAATGGGTAAATGGGTAAATGGGTAAATGGGTAAATGGGTAAATGGGTAAATGGGTAAATGGGTAAATGGGTAAATGGGTAAATGGGTAAATAGGTAAATAGGTAAGTAAGTAAGGAAGGAAGGAAGGAAGGAAGTAAGTAAGGAAGGAAGGAAGGAAGGAAGGAAGGAAGGAAGTGAGAGGGGCGGCAAACAAATGTAATAGATAGATAGATAGATAGATAGATAGATAGATAGATAGATAGACAGACAGACAGACAGACAGACAGACAGACAGACAGACAGACAGACAGACAGACAAACAAACAAATGCTAATGCTATCAGGTGAAGTTCGTAATAATGGTAAGTTGTTGGACTGAGAAGGAACCTATGGATAAATGTTTATTTTATTTGTTTGTTGTTTATTTTGTCACGTACATATTGGTGGTATACGAAGATATAATATTTATATACATGATACTAGTAAAAGAGAAACATTGGACAAACTGTTTGTATTGGATTCAGTGTAGAGTTGTAGAGTAGAATACAATAGAGCAGAGCAGAGTGTAGACAAGAATAGCAATGGCAAGTAGACTTATATACCGCTTTAACAGTGCTTTACACTCTCTAAGCGGTTTACAGAGTCAGCCTATTGCCCCCAACAATCTGGGTCTTCATTTTAATCACCTTGGAAGGATAGAAGGCTGAGTTAATCTTGAGCCCGGTGAAATTTGAACTGCCAAATTGACCTCCCCCCCCCCCTGATTCCTAAGAGGTCAGTAAGGGGCGGGCATAAGTGTACCAGTGTAGCTATAGTCCCCTGTCCTAATGATTCTCTCTTACTAGTACCATGTATATAAACATTGCTATATCCTTGTATTTTATTTTATTTTATTTTATTTTATTTTATTTTATTTTATTTTATTTTATTTTATTTTATTTTATTTTATTTTATTTTATTTTATTTTATTTTATTTTATTTTATTTTATTTTATTTTATTTTATTTTATTTTATTTTATTTTATTTTATTTTATTTTATTTTATTTTATTTTATTTTATTTTATTTTATTTTATTTTATTTTATTTTATTTTATTTTATTTTATTTTATTTTATTTTATTTTATTTTATTTTATTTTATTTTATTTTATTTTATTTATTTTATTTTATTTTATTTTATTTTATTTTATTTTATTTTATTTTATTTTATTTTATTTTATTTTATTTTATTTTATTTTATTTTATTTTATTTTATTTTATTTTATTTTATTTTATTTTATTTTATTTTATTTTATTTTATTTTATTTTATTTTATTTTATTTTATTTTATTTTATTTTATTTTATTTTATTTTATTTTATTTTATTTTATTTTATTTTATTTTATTTTATTTTATTTTATTTTATTTTATTTTATTTTATTTTATTTTATTTTATTTTATTTTATTTTATTTTATTTTATTTTATTTTATTTTATTTTATTTTATTTTATTTTATTTTATTTTATTTTATTTTATTTTATTTTATTTTATTTTATTTTATTTTATTTTATTTTATTTTATTTTATTTTATTTTATTTTATTTTATTTTATTTTATTTTATTTTATTTTATTTTATTTTATTTTATTATTTTATTTGACTTGACTTGACTTGACTTGACTTGACTTGATTTGATTTGATTTGATTTGATTTGATTTGTATGCCGCCCCTCTCCATGGACTCGGGGCGGCTAACAACAGTGACAAAAAACAGAATGTAAAAATCCAATACTACAACAGCTTAAAAACCCTTGTTATAAAACCAATCATACATACAAACATACCATGCATAAATTGTAGAAGCCTAGGGGGAAAGATTATCTTAATTCCCCTTTGCCTGACGACAGAGGTGGGTTTTGAGGAGCTTACGAAAGACAAGGAGGGTGGGGGCTATTCTAATCTCTGGGGGGAGTTGGTTCCAGACGGTCGGGGCCGCCACAGAGAAGGCTCTTCCCCTGGGCCCCGCCAACCGACATTGTTTAGTTGACGGGACTCGGAGAAGGCCCACTCTGTGGGACCTAATTGGTTGCTGGGATTCGTGCGGCAGAAGGCGGTCCCTGAGATAATCTGGCCCGGTGCCATGAAGGGCTTTATAGGTCATAACCAACACTTTGAATTGTGACCGGAAACTGATCGGCAACCAATTCAGACTGCGGAGTATTGGTGTGATATGGGCATATTTAGGGAAGCCCATGATTGCTCTCGCAGCTGCATGCTGCACGATCTGTATACTACCAATATATGTAACTTGTTGCGTATATCCTAAGATTTTTATTAATATTGCTTCTTCGTTGCTTATTTGACTCCTATGACAATCATTAAGTGTTGTACCACATGATTCTTGACAAATGTATATTTTATTTTATGTACGTTGAGAGCATATGCACCAAGACAAATTCCTTGTGTGTCCAATCACACTTGGCCAATAAAAATTCTATTCTATTCTATTCTATATGTACTTGGCTAAACAAATAAACAGACAGACAGACAGACAGACAGACAGACAGACAGACAGACAGACAGACAGACCAACCTCTATTCTTCAAGTCCCTTTGCTGAACACGGCAGAGTTTATCTTGGCAAAAGCTGCCTAAGGAAGATGGACCTGTCTAGCCAACAGGGTTCTAATTACACCGGCTAAGCCCATTACACTCTATTAAAACTCAGAACTATTAGACTGAACAAACAGTTAAAGCAAGCTGTACATATTTTTGTATCAAAGCCACGCTTCCTTTCTCTCTCCCTCCACTCCCGCCCCCCCCAACCCCGGCCTGGTTGACATGAGCTGTAAGGAGTTTTACTTTATCGACTTAAGTGTCTCTCCAGGTTGGGAGCAATCCATAAAGGATAACAGTGTCAGCAAAAGGGGAGGATGACTCAGCATTTGGAGATGTATTCATGCTGAGGTCAGCAGCATTAGAGATAATTTGGAGAGCCCACTTATCCAGGAAGTGCATCCAGGAAAGCAATGGACATTACTTAAGTTCTCGGGGGATTTTTTTTTTTTTTTGGTCAGCTTTAAATGGCCATTGAGTTGAGCTGAAATGATGGGATGGGGTGAGATGGATGATCTTTAGCACACAAAGCAATGGCCTTTTTGATAAAGGACTTCAAATCCAGAGAGCTTTTCACTGGAAGATGGGAATCCATAAAGTATATCAGGGTTAGGCAAAGTTGGCTCTTCTATTGTGGACTTCAACTCCCAGAATCCCTGAACCAATCATGCTAGCTCGGGGATTCTGGGAGTTGAAGTCCACATGTCATAGAAGAGCCAACTTTGCCTACCCCTGAAGTAACGAATTTTTCAGAGTATAAAAAATGACTGGACATGGGGTGGAGATGTATAACTGGGTATTACTAGATAAATGGTCAAAGCAATGGAAACTGCAGTTTAACGTTTCCAAATGTAAAATAATGCACTTGGGGAAAAGGAATCCTCAATCTGAGTATTGCATTGGCAGTTCTGTGTTAGCAAAAACTTCAGAAGAGAAGGATTAGGGGTAGTGATTTCTGGGTGAACAGTGAGGTTGGACGGTAGGAAAAGCAAGTAGGATGCTTGGCTGCATAGCTAGAGGTATAACAAGCAGGAAGAGGGAGATTGTGATCCCGCTATATAGAGTGCTGGTGAGACCACATTTGGAATACTGTGTTCAGTTCTGGAGACCTCACCTACAAAAAGATATTGACAAAACTGAACGGGTCCAAAGACGGGCTACAAGAATGGTGGAAGGTCTTAAGCATAAAACGTATCAGGAAAGACTTCATGAACTCAATCTGTATAGTCTGGAGGACAGAAGGAAAAGGGGGGACATGATCGAAACATTTAAATATGTCAAAGGTGAGGACACATAATTGCGGCTTTGCTTGAACTGCTTTATTCCAACATAAACATAACGTTAATACAACAGTCAGTATTCAACTGTCAAACCTCCTCGGGGTTTCCCTATTTAACTACCAGCTGGCTGAGGAACGAACCAATGATTGTCCCTTATTTTCCCCGGTCACTAGGTTACCGCCCCTCTCCCGGTGCCCTTTCCTGTTCTCATAACACTTCCTGTATGGAGCCTTTCTAGGCATCTCCTGTCATTGGTACTCCCGGACATAACACTCCTTCCCCCTTACTCTGGAACATACATAATCCTTTAAGTAGGTTGGCTTCCAAACTATTCTACCCGAATGACGTAGTCCGTCTTCCCTTGCTACCTGACCTCGCGGAGGTTCGTGGATTTCTGGCTCTGCACTTAAAGGAACGGTAAACTGGGATGGAAGGTGAGTATCTACGTTACTGTCCAAGACCCCTGGATCTGCCATTTCCAAATGTACTTCATTATCCTCTCGCGGAATGGAACTATTATCTTCCATGAGTTTCTCTGCTTTGCGGAGACGGACCTGATCTAAATGTCTACGCCATACCCTGCCATCCTCTAATTCGACTTCATAAGAACGAGGACCCAACATTTTCACTATGGTGGCCGGAACCCAGGTTGGACCTTCCCCATAAGCTCGGGCAAAAACCTGAGATCCTACTTCCAAGTTTCTAGGAGGAGCCTCCGGCCACGGAGAATTGTTTTCATACCATGGGTGTAACCTGTCCAAAATTATTCTTAATTTTCAACCCATAAGCAACTCCGCTGGGGTTTTTGGAGTGGCCACACATGGAGTGGAATGCTGGGCCAGTAACATCTCTGATAATTTCTTTGACCAAGACCCTTGTGGGAGTTTCTTAAGTGAATCTTTTGCTGACCGTACCATTCGCTCCACCTGTCCATTACTAGCCGGGTGCCATGGTGACATAAGGGCATGACGAATTCCCGCAGCCGCTCAAATAGGACCGATGTAAACTGTGGTCCGTTATCCAACACCACAATATCTGGGTACCCGTGGGTTGCAAACAATGCATTAAACACATTGATAACTGCAAATGATTGGGTAGAATGTAAATGCACCACTTCCAACCATTTTGAATGGGTGTCCACAACTATTAAAAAATTTTGACCCAGGAAAGGCCCAGCTAGATCAATATGGAGGTGAGCCCATGGGCCTGCAGGGGGTTCCCATACTAGTGGTGGTGCTCTAGGAGGTGAGGGCCTGTTTTCTTGACACCTTAGACATGCCTCTACACACTCTTCTATCTCGTGATCTATTCCCGGCCACCACACGTAGTCTCGGGCTAGGCCTTTCATCCTTACAATTCCGGGGTGCCCCTTGTGGAGAAGACTTAGAACTTGGCGCCTAAGAGAGGGTGGAATAATTACTCTGGACCCCCTTAATAAATAGCCCTTTTCCACTGATAATTCCGAACGGCACCTCCCATAACAGGAATATTCAGGTGCTTGCTCCTTTTTAGGCCACCCCCGGAGCACCCACTGTCTTACTATAGCCAACGTTGGGTCACAGCTTGTCTGTTTCGCTACCTCCGATGCGACTAAAACGAATGGACTCTCCTCAATGGCTAACACAGAGGACACTGGCACCGGGTCATCCAAGATATCTGGAAGTGGACATCTACTTAGCGCATCGGCATGGGCAATGTGCTTTCCTGGCCGGTACACCAACCGGTAAGTATAGTTTGCTAAGAATATAATCCATCTCGCCATGCGGGGTGAAAGAACTATAGGATTTTGGCGATTTGCTGCTAAAATTCCTAATAGGGGTTGATGATCAGTTACAAGTTCAAATTTTCTTCTGTACAAATAATCATGAAATCTTCGCACCCCTGCCACTAAGGCCAATGCTTCTTTGTCTATTTGCCCAAAGTTTCGCTCAGCCTTAGCAAGAGTTCTAGAAAAATATGCTAATGGGGCCTCCGACCCATTAGGAAGTCTATGACTTAACACAGCTCCTACTCCAAACTGGGAGGCATCACAAGTCAAAACCAATGGTAATGTTGGGGAATATTGAATCAATATAGTATTGGAAGTCAGAACATCTTTTACGGCTGCAAAAGCGGCCTCTTCTCTGGGTCCCCAGTGCCAATGTGTCTTACTATCTAATAAACGATGTAACGGTTCCGCTATTGATGCTTTGTGTGGAATGAACATCCCCCTTTACTACAGTTACGACAGGAGTTTCCCATACAGCTTGATCTGTTGGCTCTAAAACTCCCTGGGCTATTAGCTTATCTAATTCCTCATCTACCTTTGGTCTGAGTGCCAAAGGTACTCGGCGGGGCTTTAAGCGTAGTGCAGGCACTTTCGGATCCAAGCTGAAAGAAATAGGTGAACCGTTATAACAGCCTAGTTTCCCATCAAACACATCTGGGAATTCTTGGGCCAAGGTCATGAACGACGAAGCCCCCCTTACCATATTTATTCGCGTTACTTCTAGGCCCAATGCTTGGAACCAATCCAACCCCAATAGATTAGAAAAAGGTCCATCCACCACTATTAATGGTAATTGTCCCTTAAATTTTTTGAACTGAACGGCAAAGCGTCCTTCTCCTATAACTGGAATAGCGCGGCCTTGATAATCTCGCAGATTCAATCGGCATGGTAACAACCTGTTTTTTGACAATTTCGGAAAACACTGCTTAGCTGTAGACCACGACACCAGTGAGCAAGCCGAACCCGTGTCAACCTGCATGTTGCACGGCATGTGGCCCAGGCGAATAACCACTGTAATCTTTTCGGATGATGAGGAAGTTTCACTGACAACCGTAGACCTCTGCGATGGACGTGTGTATATTATGTTGCAATCTTGACATCTGTAATTCGAGTCCTTGTTGTTCCCTCATCCTCCGCTAAAGCTATTGTGCTTCTGGCTTGAGGCTGTTGAAGGTTGCTGTCGGCGGAATTGACAGGCTCTGGCTATGTGGCCCCGTCCTCCGCATCTCCGACAAATAAAGTCTTTAAAGGGGCAATTTGATCTAAAGTGATCTCCTCCGCACCCTCTGCATGGAGATGGTGGTCATCTAGCTCACTCAACTGGCTGGACTTTGTTTCTTGCAACAGCTAATTTGCAGACCTCTTCTTCTTCTAACCCCAAAAATCTTTCAAAGTCTTGTGGAATTTGTTTTGCATTAACATCAGGAAGTAATGTGGTGGCATTTACAGTGCTTTCCATCTCTGCTAATGACTGCATTGAGAGCTCGAAAGCCCTAGCCTCCGCTAAAGCTGTCTTGAACGTTAATGGCGTTTTAAACGGCCGTCTCTTACACCAAAAACAAGTCAGTCTAGTAAATAATCTTCTAGGTTGTCAAACTTGCAGTATAATGCTGCGCATCGGAGAGCCGCTACAAAATCATTTATTGATTCTCCTTCTATTTGATTACGATGGTAGAATTTATATCTCCTGGCACAACGGGAAGGTGCTGGGGCATAATGTTCCTGGAGGGTATTTAAGAACTGCTGCCATGGAATGTCATGTATTGGGGTGGGGGCAAATAGGGCTCTTGCTGTTTCGAACATTTCGGCTCCACAGAACCCTAGAAAATATGCACGTTTCCTGTCGTCTGAGATTTCTGTGAACCCATTAGCAATAAGGAAACAGTCAAATCTGGCCACGTATGAATCACATGTTTCACTCTTAGGGTTGAAAGGCGGAAAATTAAGTTGTGTAGACATCATTCCTTTTATTTAACTTAATTTCTTAGATTGTGTACTTGCATGGAAATCCTCGTCGCCAATGAAGTGGCTTTGTACAGATTCGGACACGTAATTGCGGCTTTGCTTGAACTGCTTTATTCCAACATAAACATAACATTAATACAACAGTCAGTATTCAACTGTCAAACCTCCTCGGGGTTTCCCTATTTAACTACCAGCTGGCTGAGGAATGAACCAATGATTGTCCCTTATTTTCCCCGGTCGCTAGGTTACCGCCCCTCTCCCGGTGCCCTTTCCTGTTCTCATAACACTTCCTGTATGGAGCCTTTCTAGGCATCTCCTGTCGTTGGTACTCCCGGACATAACAAAAGGGTTAAATAAGGTTCAGGAGGGAAGTGTTTTTAATAGGACAGTGAACACAAGAACAAGGGGACACAATCTGAAGTTAGCTGAGGGAAAGATCAAAAGCAACATGAGAAAATATTATTTTACTGAAAGGGTAGTAGATCCTTGGACCAAATATCCAGCAGACCTGTTTGGTAAATCCACAGTAACGGAATTTAAACATGCCTGGGATAAACATATATCCATCCTAAGATAAAAATACAGGAAATAGTATAAGGGTAGACTAGATGGACCATGAGGTCTTTTTCTGTCGTCAGTCTTCTATGTTTCTAAGTTTCATGTTCATGCACAAGCACACACACAAAGCAGTAGCAAAGGGTTTTAGGACCCACTACTGCTCTGGAGGCTTCCTGGAGGCTGAAAATGGGCCCATTTCTGCCCTTCTACCAATTGTCCCCTCCTCCAATTGAGACGAAATA
This sequence comes from Erythrolamprus reginae, assembly GCF_031021105.1. Lineage (NCBI taxonomy): Eukaryota > Metazoa > Chordata > Lepidosauria > Squamata > Dipsadidae > Erythrolamprus > Erythrolamprus reginae. Next base: position 347,662,840 of record NC_091951.1, read on the forward strand.
TGCATTGGGATATGATGAAAACCCACTAGCTTAGATGTTCACAGTTGAATAAACGCATGAAGAAACAAGCAGTGTCTATCTGGGGAGCAGAATGTGGTTGCGGAACAATAGAGTGCTTTGTATGTTGTTGTTTTTTAACCCTGCTGTTCTGTTTAAAAAAAGTTAAATATCTTCTGTTCCCGGGTCACCCTGACCCGGACCGAAAACTCTTCATTTGCAGTGCTTATGTTTGGTCAATTTGAATACTTTTTTCACTTGGAAAGTAGTCTGAACATTTCTGCACACAATGATATGAAAATTGAACTGAAGAAATTAATCCTTATTGGTTTATTTTGCACATAAATATGCCTCCCCCCGTTTTTGTGAATTTTTTTTAGGTTTATTGATACTTATGCCTGCAAAATGCATTCTATTTTACTAAAGTTGGTGTGGGATTGGTAGCTTGAACATTTCTGAACATAATGATATGAAAATTGAACTGGAAAAATTGATGCATATTGGTTTATTTTGTTGATGAAATGCACGCCCCCCATTTTTTTTAAATAGCCTTCACTTTATGGATAGTTTTGCTAGCAAAATACATTCTATTTTACTAAAGTTGGTGTCGGATTGGTAGCTTGAACATTTCTGAACATAATGATATGAAAATTGAACTGGAAAAATTGATGCATATTGGTTTATTTTGCACATAAATGTATGCCTCCCCCCATGTTCAATTATTTCAATTTATATAAAAATTATGCTGTTAATTTCAAACTTACATACTTTTTTTTAGTAAAATGGATTTGTTTCATAAAATTAGTTCTCTGGCTACAATGTGGTTGATTTTCAAAAGGATATTCCAAATATTTCTAGCCAAATATGTATAAAAAGTGACAATAATGGCACACAGCAAGGCCGAGGGAGGGGTTGCCCTTTTGTGGCAAAAATAAACCAATAAGAACCATTTTTTCCAGTTCATTTATATTTTTCTTATATTCATAAATGTTCAATTTAGTATATCAAACCTTTTGGGGGGAAATTCCTTGGGGATTTGTAGCCTTAAAAAATAGAAATTGACACGAAATTCAGAAAGGATGGGGGAGGGGCTTTTTGATCAAAATAAAAATATAAGTCTCAATTTTTCCAGTTCAATTTTCATATCATTATGTTCATAAATGTTCAAACTAGTTTTCCAGTTGAAAAAGTTTTCAAAAAGACCAAATTCAAGTACCTAAAAAAAATCATTTTGGTCCGGGTCTATATGACCCGAACAGACTAAACGTGACTTTTTTTTTGCCCAGAAAAAAAATTTTCCCCCCACCCTCACAAATATTTTTTTGATGATCAGCATTGTTAAATTGAGTAAATGAATGCCTAAGATTTTAAAGAATATTTCGGATTTGGAACATAAAAAAATAAAAAGTGAAAATGGTTGCAAGCAGCTGAGGGGGGGGAGGCCTTATTTCTGATGTTAAAAAACCAGTAAGAATCATTTTTTTCAGTTCCTTTATATTTTTCTTATATTCAGAAATGTTCAAGCTACCAATCCCACACCAACTTCAGTAAAATAGAATGCATTTTGCAAGCAAAACTATCCATAAATTGAAAAAACTTTCACAAAAATGGGGGGGGCGTGCATTATATCAGCAAAATAAACCAATAAGATTTACTTTTTTCATTTCAATTTTCATATCATTGTGTGCAGAAATGTTCAGACTACTTTCCAAGTGAAAAAAGCTTTCAAAAAGACCAAACATAAGCACTGCAAATGTAGAGTTTTCGGTCCGGGTCAGGGTGACCCGGGAACAGCAGATTTTTAACTTTTTTTGCCCAGCAAAAACTAAGCCCCCCACCCCCCCAAAAAAAATTCTCATAGAGAGAACCCCTGAAATGATGAACAGTCATGAAATTTCAAGTTTCAGATATGCAGGGAAAATTTTTTACAGGGACTCAAACTTGGCTTCGGGTCAAATAGACCCGAAACAGAACAGCAGCGTTAAATCCATAATTCAATGCCTGATCTACCGGATATAATTAATAATAATAATAATAATAATAATAATAATAATAATAATAATAATAATAATAATAATAATAATAATAGTAATAATATCCATTCCATTCCATTCCATTCTATTCTATTCTATTTTTATTTAGAATAGAAAAGAATAGATTAGAACAGAACAGAATAACGGAGTTGGAAGGGACCTTGGAGGTCTTCTAGTCCAACCCCGTGCTTAGTCAGGAAACCTGACACCACTTCAGACAAACGGTTCTCCAACACCCTCTTAAAAACTTCCAGTGTTGGAGCATTCATAACTTCTGGAGGCAAGCTATTCCATGGATTAATTGTTCTAACTGTCAGGAAATTAGTTCTAGGTTGCTTCTCTCCTTGATTAGTTTCCACCCATCGCTCCTGTCCCCTTATCATTTTTGTTTTTCTTCTCTGCACTTTTTCTGGAGTCTCAACCTTTCATACAGTGTAACAGAATGCAGAATTAATGCTGTAGCTGTTAGAGAATTGGGCTCATCTGTCAGAATATAAGTCTTTAAATACCTTTTAAAAAAGCATAATCTTTTACATATAATATAAAAAGCACAATAACACAATCAGGTTATTTCGTATTGCATCTCTGATTACCTGTCCAAGCTCAGGGGAAGGATAGAAAATGCAAATTAAACAAAAAATAGCTGTAGCTGAATCTTTTTTTTTTTTTTTTTTACTAAAACCTGAAGTTGCTGAAGCCAGTTTGCTCTTAAAGGTTTATGGTATGATCTCAGAATATTTGAGGGCCTGGAAAGCAGTCAGAGTAGTCTATAGCTTGCTCACTTATGCTTCCAAAAAAGCCATCATGAATTCTTCATAAGGTTGGGCTAAATTTCAATTATAGTTAGAGTTGCTGTGGAGTGGGGGGAAAGGGACATGACAAAGCCATTACTGATGTCTTATTAATATCCTCTGCTCAGTTACTGTCTTTGGGTATTATTGCCAAGTATTTGTTGGGGGCAATAGGTTGACTCTGCAAACCACTTAGAGAGCTCTGTGAAGTGGGATATACAGTGTGCTAGAGAAGTGAGTACACCCCTTCACATTTTGTAAATATTTAAGTATATCTTTTCATATGGCAACACTGAAGAAATGACATTTGGCTACTATTGTGGTTAGCTCTGGCCCAGCTCCTGCCCCAAGGAATGTGCAGGTGGATGTCAGGGAGACCCACATGCTGCAGGCCTGTTTTGCTCCTGATGGAATCTGCCGTGAAGTCTCCTCTGACCAAGAAAGCATGAGTGACAGGGAAGAGGGGAGTTTGGCAGACAGCCCAGGAGGAGATCAATCATCTGTATCATCTTTGGATTCTGAACAAGAATTAATGACACATCCACACACGCGTAGAGTGATGCATAGGAGACAACAACTGAAGGATTATTACAAGAAAAAATGAGGCCACCTGTGGTTGGGTGGGGCTACAGTAATTAGGGCTGCTGCTATAAATAGCAGCGTGTGGGTTTGGCCATTGTGAAAGAGTATTTGATCACAGTTCGTCAGGAATCCTGGGTTGCTGGTTTCTGGACTTTGCTTGTTGATTTTTCACGCCTTTAAAAACAAAGCAGAGCAACGTGTGTGTGTGTGTGTCTCACTTCGTTGGAAGAAGAAGGGGTGTGAAGTTTCTTCACAGCTGCTAGCTAAGTACTTACTTACTTACTTAATTAATTAATTTATCTATCTATCTATCTATCTATCTATCTATCTATCTATCTATCTATCTATCTATCTATCTATTTATTTATTATTTAGATTTGTATGCCGCCCCTGTCCGAAGACTCGGGGCAGCTCACAACAAGATAGAACAAATCATAAATAATCCAGATAACTTTAAAATTTATACAAGATTTAAGGTTAAGGTTAATTGTACAGACTACCCGGTTGTTTTGGGACGAGTGCTCTTTGCAATACAAAAAGAGTGCTTAGTTTATTTTGACTTTTGGGATAAAGAACATTGTTTTCAATTTTCAAACGTGTGTGTGTCTGAAATTTGTACCCTTGTTCAGTCCTTAAGTATTTAGCTTGCAGCTGTGAAGAAACTTCACACCCATTCTTCTTCCATGAAGTGAAACACACTTTGCTCTGCTTTGGTTTCAAAGTCGTGAAAAATCAACAAACAAAGTCCGGACACAGCAAGGCAGTCCTGAAGAACAACGATCAGATAATCTTCCACAATGGCCAAACCCACACGCTGCTATTTATATCAGCAGCACTAATTACTGGAGCCCCCCCCCCAAACACAGGTGGCCTCTCTTATCTCCTGTAATATTTCTGCAATTGGTCTCTTCTACGCATAACTCTGTGCCTGCGTGGGTCCATGACTTCCGCATCCAAATCGACCGAAGACAATGGAGATTGACTTCCTGGGCTGTGTGCCAAACCCCCCTCTTCCAAGTCACCCCCACCTTCTTCTTCGTTCGAGGAAACTGAACTACCATCACTGAACTACCATCACTGGTGTAGGGTCTCCTGCTTGGGCAGGGGGTTGGATTAGATCAGTGATTTTCAACCTTTTTTGAGCCGCGGCACATTTTTTACATTTACAAAATCCTGGGGCACACCACCAACCAAAATGACACAAAATGACACCCTAAGACACTCTCCTCTTTTTCCATCCCTGTCTCCTCCCCACCCGTGTGTGTGTGTGTGTGTGTGTGTGTGTGTATACACACTCTTGCACCATTTCCAAAAACAGATGAGGGCTGGGGGGGGTTTCTCTCTTATTCTTTGGGTGCTTTTTATCATATGCTTTAAATCAAGAGTCACTTCTCTCTCTTTTGTTTCTCTCTCTTTCCTCTCATTCTCTGTCTCAATCATTTTCTCATTTCTCTTTTTTCCTCCCCTTTTTGCTCATTTCTCTCTCTCTCTCCCCCTTCCTCTCCTTTTTTCCTCTCTCTCTCTTGCTTTCTCTCTCTCTCTTTGTCTCTCTCTTTCTCTCTTTTCTCTCTCTCTCTCTTGCTTTCTCTCTCTTTTCTTTCTCTCTCTTACTTTTTCTCTCTCACACTCTTTCTCTTTCTCTCTCTCTTGCTTTCTTTATCTCTTTTTCTCTGTTTCTCTGCTTACTGGATCCGTGTCCCTCCTGGTTGGTCTCGGCCAGCAGGGAGGTGACACGGAGCTGGGCCCAGGAGATTACCAATGCTTCCTTGGTGAGGGGAGTTTTTCCATCACTCTATAAAGAAGCGCTTGTGCGCCCCCTCCTCAAGAAGCCCTCCCTGGACCCAGCCGTACTTAACAACTGTCGTCCAGTCTCCAACCTTCCCTTTATGGGGAAGGTTGTCGAGAAGGTGGTGGCACTCCAGCTCCAGCGGTCCTTGGAAGAAGCTGATTATCTAGGTCCCCAGTAGTCGGGTTTCAGGCCCGGTTACAGCACGGAAACCGCTTTGGTCGCGTTGATGGATGATCTTTGGCGGGCCCGGGACAGGGGTTTATCCTCTGTCCTGGTGCTCCTCAATCTCTCAGCAGCTTTCGATACCATCGACCATGGTATCCTTCTGCGCCGGTTGGAGGGGCTGGGGGTGGGAGGCACTGTTCTTCAGTGGTTCTCCTCCTACCTCTCTGGCCGGTCGCAGTCGGTGTTAGTGGGGGGTCAGAGGTCGGCTCCGAGGTCTCTCCCTTGTGGGGTACCTCAGGGGTCGGTCCTCTCCCCATTGCTATTTAACATCTACATGAAACCGCTGGGTGAGATCATCCAAGGACATGGGGTGAGGTATCATCAATATGCCGATGATACCCAGCTTTACATCTCCACCCCATGCCCAGTCAACGAAGCGGTGGAAGTGATGTGCCGGTGCCTGGAGGCTGTTGGGGCCTGGATGGGTGTCAACAGACTCAAACACAACCCGGATAAGACGGAGTGGCTGTGGGTTTTGCCTCCCAAGGACAATTCCATCTGTCCGTCCATTACCCTGGGGGGGGGGAATTATTGACCCCCTCAGAGAGGGTCCGCAACTTGGGCGTCCTCCTCGATCCACAGCTCACATTAGAAAACCATCTCTCAGCTGTGGCGAGGGGGGCGTTTGCCCAGGTTCGCCTGGTGCACCAGTTGCGGCCCTATCTGGACCGGGCCTCATTGCTCACAGTCACTCATGCCCTCATCACCTCGAGGTTCGACTACTGTAATGCTCTCTACATGGGGCTACCTTTGAAAAGTGTTCGGAAACTTCAGATCGTGCAGAATGCAGCTGCGAGAGCAGTCATGGGCTTACCTAGGTATGCCCATGTTTCACCATCACTCCGCAGTCTGCATTGGCTGCCGATCAGTTTCTGGTCACAATTCAAAGTGTTGGTTATGACCTTTAAAGCCGTTCATGGCATCGGACCAGAATATCTCCGAGACCGCCTCCTGCCGCACGAATCCCAGCGACCGATTAGGTCCCACAGAGTGGGCCTTCTCCGGGTCCCGTCAACTAAACAATGCCGGTTGGCGGGTCCCAGGGGAAGAGCCTTCTCTGTGGCGGCGCCGGCTCTCTGGAACCAACTCCCCCCGGAGATTAGAACTGCCCCTACTCTTCCTGCCTTCCGAAAACTCCTTAAGACTCACCTTTGCCGTCAGGCATGGGGAAACTAAACATCTCCCCTGGGCATGTTAATTATACATGGTATGCTTGTGTGTGTGTTTGCTATTACATGGGGTTTTTCTTAAATCGTTAAATATTTTAATTAATTGGATTGTTGTGACTGTTTTTACTTGTTGTGAGCCGCCCTGAGTCTTCGGAGAGGGGCGGCATACAAGTCCAACTAATAAATAAATAAATAAATAAATAAATAAATAAATAAATAAATAAATAAATAAATAAATAAATAAATAAATAAATAAATAAATAAATAAATAAATAAATAAATAAATAAATAAATAAATAAATAAATAAATAAATAAATAAATAAATAAATAAATAAATAAATAAATAAATAAATAAATAAATAAATAAATAAATAAATAAATAAATAAATAAATAAATAAATAAATAAATAAATAAATAAATAAATAAATAAATAAATAAATAAATAAATAAATAAATATTCTTTCCCCCTAGGCTGCTACAATTTATGCATGGTATGTTTGTATGTATGATTGGTTTTATAATAAGGGGTTTTAGCTGTTTTAGTTTTGGATTGTCGCATGTTGTTTTTACCACTGTTGTTAGCCGCCCCGAGTCTACGTAGAGGGGCAGCATACAAATCCAATAAGTAAGTAAGTAAGTAAATAAGTAAATAAGTAAATAAGTAAATAAGTAAATAAGTAAATAAGTAAATAAGTAAATAAGTAAATAAGTAAATAAGTAAATAAGTAAATAAGTAAATAAGTAAATAAGTAAATAAGTAAATAAGTAAATAAGTAAATAAGTAAATAAGTAAATAAGTAAATAAGTAAATAAGTAAATAAGTAAATAAGTAAATAAGTAAATAAGTAAATAAGTAGGAACCTCCATCTGCCCACAACCATAATTCAATGCCCTCCCTGTATATATGCATAACCCTCCCACTCTTCCCCCCTATGTGAGTGTGGGCACACAAGGGCGTGACCCCCCCCCCCCCCCACTATGCTTCTACCCTTTTGTCACACAAGCCAAAAAAGGTTCACCATCACTGGTGTAGGGTCTCCTGCTTGGGCAGGGGGTTGGATTAGATCAGCGATTTTCAACCTTTTTTGAGCCGCGGCACATTTTTTCAATTTACAAAATCCTGGGGCACACCACCAACCAAAATGACACAAAATGACACCCTAAGACACTCTCCTCTTTTTCCATCCCTGTCTCCTCCCCACCCGTGTGTGTGTGTGTGTGTGTGTGTGTGTGTGTGTATACACACTCTTGAACCATTTCCAAAAACAGATGAAGGCTGGGGGGGGTTTCTCTCTTATTCTTTGGGTGCTTTTTATCATACGCTTTAAATCAAGAGTCACTTCTCTCTCTTTTGTTTCTCTCTCTTTCCTCTCATTCTCTGTCTCAATGATTTTCTCATTTCTCTTTTTTCCTCCCCTTTTTGCTCATTTCTCTCTCTCTCTCTCCCTTCCTCTCCTTTTTTCTCTCTCTCTCTTGCTTTCTCTCTCTCTCTTTGTCTCTCTCTTTCTCTCTTTTCTCTCTCTCTCTTGCTTTCTCTCTCTTTTCTTTCTCTCTCTTACTATCTCTCTCTCACACTCTTTCTCTCTCTCTTTCTCTCTCTCTTGCTTTCTTTATCTCTTTTTCTCTGTTTCTTTCTCTCTCTCTTTCTCACTTTCACTCTCTCAACAAAAAGTTGCGAGACTGGAACCTGAGCTTCCTTCTTCGCAGCACACCTGACCATGTCTCGCAGCACACTAGTGTGCCACGGCACACTGGTTGAAAAACACTGGATTAGATGACCTATAAGGTCCCTTCCAACTCAACTAATCTGTTAAGGATTACCTGCCCCTTGCTTTTCAGTCTCCTCTCTCTAAACTAGTGAGTAAATGAAGGGGTGGGGGTGGGGATGGGAGCTAAAAACATGTGCACTGGAAGAGGAGAAGAATCTCTCCAGGTGGCAAAGATTCCTCTCCATAGCAACTATCCAACTGCTGCTGGTACTAATTTCTTTTTAATTAATGGAGGAGCTCTGTTGCTTTCTGGTTTTGATTTCTTGCTCGCCACCCAGAGTCACAATAATGGGACGGGCAGCCAGATAAATTGAACTAAACAACGAGAAAACAACAACAACAGACAATATACCTTCCCAGCTTGCAATAAGACTTGAATGGAGAAACTGCCCCAGGTATCATATAAAATGATTGACACAACATTAATTTTAATCTTTGAACAAGATAATAACTCAGTATTCAGAAATCTATCCATCCATCCATCCATTGTCTGCCTGTCTACCTACCTACCTACCTACCTATCATCTACCTACCTACTTACCTACCTACCTATCTATCTACCCATCCATCCATCTATCCTTCAATCAATCATCTCTCTAGCCATCATCTGTCTGTGTCTGCCTATCCACAATCTCTTTCTCTCTTTCCCTTTCTTTCTTTGTTTCTTTCTTTGTTTCTTTCTTTGTTTCTTTCTTTGTTTCTTTCTTTGTTTCTTTCTTTGTTTCTTTCTTTGTTTCTTTCTTTGTTTCTTTGTTTCTTCCTTCCTTCCTTCCTTCCTTCCTTTCTTTCTTTCTTTCTTTCTTTCTTCCTATCCCTACCTACTTATACTGTACTATGTACCTACATACCACACTCTATTTATTTATCTACCTACCTACCTACCTAACTCTCTATCTATCTATCTATCTATCTATCTATCTATCTATCTATCTTGCATCTATCTATCTATCTATCTATCTATCTATCTATCTATCTATCTACCTACCTACCTACCTTAGTTTTATTGCCATGCTAATTATGCTAATAACTGTAATTGATTGCCATTACTGATCTCTCACATTTTGGACACAAACTGTTTCAACTCCTACCCTCAAAACGTCACTACAGAGCACTGCACACCAAGACAACTAGACAAGAACAGTTTTTTTCCCGAACGCCATCACTCTACTAAACAAATAATTCCCTCAACACTGTCAAACTTTTTACTAAGTCTGCACTTCTATTTCTACTATTATTTTTCTCATCATTCCTATCATCCTTTTCCTCCCACTTAGGACTGTATGACTGTAACTTGTTGCTTCTGTCCTAAGATTTTTATTAATATTGATTGTTTCTTCATTGCTTATTTGACCCCATGACAATCATTGTGTTATACCATGTGATTCTTGACAAATCTATATTTTCTTTTATGTACACTGAGAGCATATGCACCATGAAAAATTCCTTGTGTGTCCAATCACACTTGGCCAATAAAGAATTCTATTCTATTCTATTCTATTCTATTCTATTCTATTCTATTCTATTCCATTCCTATTCCTATTCCTATTCCTATTCCTATTCTATTCCTATTCTACTCTACTCTTCTCTTCCCTACTCTACTCTATTCTACTCCACTCTACTCTACTCTACTCTACTCTACCCTACCCTACCCTACTCTACCATACCCTATGCTACCCTACCCTACCCTATCCTATTCTATCCTATTCATTCTCTCTTTCCAATATTGGCAGTCATTAGTTGCAAGGGCTGTGCAAAACATCCAATGAAACCAACAAACACACACACGCAGACCCACATGCAAATGTTCAGAACAACCTGCGGTGTGCTGCGATCGGAGTCCTAACTATGTGAGATCCAGTGGAGAAACTGTAACACAAGCGAAGCTTGGTGTGGTTATTGGTGCCATTAGAGTTTCATTTAAGCTTGGTTTAATCAGAATGTTTAACTGTCCATAACGGTGGCATTAATGCAGATGAAGATTACCAAATGGTCCTGAACAGCAGGACGGGCACTTCAGAATCTGTAGGAGATAATCAACAAGGTTAAGATGGTGGCTGCAATGGAGCAATATTGTTTGTTTGTTCATCCGTCCATCTGTCCATCCATCCATCCATTTATTTGATGTTTAGCACAACTTTATTGCCGATCAGTTTCTGGTCACAATTCAAAGTGTTGGTTATGACCTTTAAAGCCCTGCATGGCATGGGACCAGAGTACCTCCGGAACCTCCTGCTACCGCACGAATCCCAGCAACCGATAAGATCCCACGGAGTTGGCCTTCTCCAGGTCCCGTCGACCAAACAATGTCATTTGGCGGGCCCCAGAGGAAGAGCCTTCTCTGTGGCAGCCCTGGCCCTCTGGAATCAACTCCCCCCCGGAGACTAGAACTGCCCCCACACTCCTTGTCCTTCGTAAATTACTCAAGACCCATCTATACCACCAGGCATGGGAGAGTTGAGACACCTTTCCCCCAGGCTTTTTTATATTTATGTTTGGGTATGTATATGTTGTTTGCTTTTTTAAATATGATAGGGTTTTATGTGCTTTTTAATATTAGATTTGTTTTAGCTGGAATATTGTTTTTATTATTGTTGTGAGCCACCCCGAGTCTTCGGAGAGGAGTGGCATACAAATCTAATAAATTGAATTGAATTGAATTGAATTGAGTGGAATTGGGTTGAGAGAGAGGAATTGGTTTAAACTCCGCGAGCCAGCTTTCATGCCTAAGGTGAGGCTAGAACTCACAGTCTCCTGGTGATTGGCTCAAAATCACCTAGCTGGTTTTCATGGCTAAGGTGGGACTAGAACTCCTTTTCTCCTGGTTACCGGCTCAAAATCACCTAGCTGGCTTTCATGCCTAAGGTGGGACCAGAACTCACAATCTCCTGGTGATTGGCTCAAATCATCTAGGGGTTTTCATGTTTTAATTAGGATTAGAACTCTCAATTTTCTGGTGTTTGCCCAAAGTCAACCTGCCAATATTTGTGCTTAAGATGGGATTAGAACTCAGTGTTCTGGTGATTGTCCCCCAAAATTCTCCTGTGGCTTTCATGCCTAAGGTGGGACAAGAATTCTCAATTTCCTCTTTTCTAGGCCAGTATGTTAACCACACCGCTGTGTTATACAGTGATCACCCTATTGATTATTCGATACATCAAAAATACCCAAAAATCTTTCCTGATATGTTTTATGCTTAAGACCTTCCACCATTCTTGTAGCCCGTCTTTGGACCCCTGATAAAATTGAACGGGTCCAAAGACGGGCTACAAGAATGGTGGAAGGTCTTAAGCATAAAACGTATCAGGAAAGACTTAATGAACTCAATCTGTATAGTCTGGAGGACAGAAGGAAAAGGGGGGACATGATCGAAACATTTAAATATATTAAAGGGTTAAATAAGGTCCAGGAGGGAAGTGCTTTTAATAGGAAAGTGAACACAAGAACAAGGGGACACAATCTGAAGTTAGTTGGGGGAAAGATCAAAAGCAACATGAGAAAATATTATTTTACTGAAAGAGTAGTAGATCCTTGGAACAAACTTCCAGCAGACGTGGTAGATAAATCCACAGTAACTGAATTTAAACATTCCTGGGATAAACATATATCCATCCTAAGATAAAATACAGAAAATAGTATAAGGGCAGACTAGATGGACCATGAGGTCTTTTTCTGCTGTCAGACTTCTATGTTTCTAAAAAGGATGTTGAGACTCTAGAAAGAGTGCAGAGAAGAAGGACAAAGATGATTAAGGAACTGGAGGCTAAAACATATGAAGAACGGTTGCAGGAACTGGTTATATCTAGTTTAATGAAAAGAAGGACCAGGGAGACATGATAGAAGTGTTCCAATATCTCAGGGGTTGCCAGGGAGTCAAACTATTCTCCAAACCACCTGATGGTAGAACAAGAAGCAATGGGTGGAAACTAATCAAGGAGAGAAGCAACCTAGAACTAAATGTCCTGACAGTTAGAACAATTAATCAATGGAACAGCTTGCCTTATGAAGTTGTGAATGCTCCAACATTGGAAGATGTTGGATAACTATCTGTCTGAAGTAGTGTAAGGTCTCCTGCCCAAGCAGGAGGTTGGACTAGAAGACCTCCAAGCTCCCTTCCAACTCTGTTGTTGTTGTTATTATTATTATTAGATTATCTACAATGTCCCTTCCAACTCTGTAAATCTATAAATTAAACAGGAGGGGCTTTGATGACATTGTCATGGTCACTTTTTTTTTAGAATAGAAAGGAAGATATAGTAATAGAACATATCAATGAAAGAATAGAAGAAGAGATATAGGAATAGAAGAAAGATATAGGAGAGCAATAAGACAGGGGACGGAAGGCACTCTAGTGCACTTGTACTCGCCCCTTACTGACCTCTTAGGAATCTGGATAGGTCAACTGTAGATAATCTAAGGGTAAAGTGTTGGGGGTTTGGGGATGACACTATGGAGTCCGGTAATGAGTTCCATGCTTAGACAACTCGGTTACTGAAGTCATATTTTTTACAGTCAAGTTTGGAGCAGTTAAAGTTTAAATCTGTTGTGTGCTCTTGTGTTGTTGTGGTTGAAGCTGAAGTAGTCGCCGACAGGCAGGACGTTGCAGCATATGATCTTGTGGGCAATACTTAGATCATGTTTACAATAGAATAGAATAGAATTTTATTGGCCAAGTGTGATTGGACACACAAGGAATTTGTCTTGGTGCATATGCGTCTTAGTTCTAGGCTTTCTAGGCCCAGGATTGAAAGTCTAGTCTCGTAGGGTATTCTGTTTCGAGTGCTGACCCGTATGTTTCAGAACACTTCAGACAGAAGATCAGGTGAGGATCGGGCATTAGCTCCTTGCTCAGTCTGCCTAATAAAGCTTTGAGCTACTCACAATCTCATCTGTCATACGGGATCAAAGAGGATAACACTAACAGTGGCAAGGTAGAAAATTTATTGCAATTGCTCCCGCTTTGAATTTTAAAGTGAGTTGTCACAGGCTCTATTGCAAGCTTTGCGCTGGTCAACATTTTTGGCAATGACTCGGGAGGAGGGAGTTTATTTGTTTGTTTGTTTGTTTGTCTGTCTGTCTGTCTGTCTGTCTGTCTATCTATCTATCTATCTATCTATCTATCTATCTATCTATCTATCTATCTATCTATCTATTTATTATTTAGATTTGTATGCCGCCCCTCTCCGAAGACTCGGGGCGGCACGAGTTGGGCTTATCAAGTTTGTTAAGAAGGGAAGCTAGCAAGCCTGAGCACAAGAGGGGAGATTCTCAAAGATTAGACTGCTTGGATGGGGGAGGGGGCGCTGAAATTAATAGGATAGAAAGTAACCTGTTAAATTATTTATTCTAATACTGCTTAGGAGGAACCCAAAACACAAATGTAAGAGGAGCCCTTGCTGCTTCTCTGAGGATGTTGGTCAGTTGGTTGGTGGCTAGCAATGATGATATTACCTAGTTTGGATAACAAAATGTTTGCAAGAAAACAACCAACCTTAGAAAGAGAACCAAGAACCTCACAGCCACCTTCTCTTCATCCTTCCCCCTTCCTCTTCCTCTCCTTCTTCCTCCCATCATTCTCCTCCTCCCCTCTCCTCCTCCTTCCCTTCTTCTTCCCTTCCTCCTCCCACTTCCCCTCTTCTCCCCCTCCTCGCATCCCTCTCCCATCATCATTGTCCTCCTCCTCCCCTTCCTTCTCCCCTCCTCTTCCTCCCCTCCTCCTCCTCCCCTCCTCCTCCTCTCCCCATCTTCCTCCCAGCCTTGTACTCCTCCCTTCCTCCTTCCCTTCCTCCTCCTCCTTCCACTCTTTCTCCCCTCCTCCCCCTCCCATCATCATTGTCCTCCTCCTCCCTTTCCTTCTCCCATCTTCTTCCTCCTCCCCCCTCCTCCTCTCCCTGTCTTCCTCCCATCCTTGTACTCCTCTCCTCCCTTCCTCTTCCCTTCCTCCTCCTCTTTCCCCTCTTTCTCCCCTCCTCCCCCTCCCATCATCATTGTCCTCCCCTTCCCCTTTCTTCTCTCATCCTTCTCCTCATCCCAAACCCCCCTGCCTTCTAGCACTGATGCTATTACTTACTTTGGGTCATGAAATGCCTGCAACAAAGCAACCAACCTTAGATAGAGGACCACACACCTCACAGACTCCTCTTCCTTCCCAACCCAAATTATTTGTTTGTTTGTTTGTTTGATTGATTGATTTATAAGCCAACTAACTTCTTCCGGACTCTGAGCGGCGTACAAAAATTAAAAACAATACAAAAAGAGCCAGGGTGGCACAGCAGGTAGAGTGCTGTACTGCAGGCCACTGAAGCTGACTGTCGATCTATAGGTCACCAATTGAAATCTCATCACCAGCTCAAGGTTGACTCAGCCTTCCATCCTTCCGAGGTGGGTCAAATGAGGACCCGGATTGTGGGGGCAATAGCCTAGCTCTGTTAAAAAGTGCTATTGCTTACATGTTGTAAGCCGCCCTGAGTCTAAGGAGAAGGGCGGCATTAAAAATTGAACAAACAGACAGACAGACAGACAGACAGACAGACAGACAGACAAGGAGATAGATAGATAGATAGATAGATAGATAGATAGATAGATAGATAGATAGATAGATAGATAGACAAATAAATAAATAAACAAGCAAACAATTAAAACCCTTAAAATAAAACCATTCATTTCTTGGGTGGATGGTATTGTCTCTCTTTATCTCCTATCTCTTTTCTTCCTTTCATATATCTTCTCCTCTATTTTTTATATCTTTTCTTCTATCCTTTTCTTTATATACGGTATATTACTACATGTCTATTCTCTTCAATGTGTATGGTGTATTGGACAAAATAAATAAATAAAATAAAATAAATACAATAAGTATTGCTCAAAGGCCCCAGGCCGGTTGGCAAAGCCACGTTTACATGGTTTTCCAGAAGGCCAGGAGGGTGGGGAAGGTAAGGACCTCTGGGGGAAGCTGGTTCTAGAGAGTGGGAACCACCACAGAGAAGGCCCTCCCTCACGGCCCCGCCAACCGACATTGGTTGGCCGAAGGGACCTGGAGAAGGGTTGTTTGAGAGAAAATAGCATGAAGCCGTTTTCTCTTTCAGATTAAGGGAGGGGGGACAAGAGAGAGAGAGGGGGAGGAAGAGAAGGAGCGAGGAGAGCAAATAAATATGATGAAACACCCCAGTTGGTGATTTATGAGGAAGGGATTAAATCATATGCAGCTCAGAGTAAACAATGAGAGGCCGGATTGATGGCTGTTTGCCGGCAGGGTTTTTTTTTTTCCTTCCCACATTTGGGTGTTAATAAAATGGAAGGTTAAGCTGGAGGTCTCCGAGGCGAGGCACAGCGGGAGCATTTTCACAGAGAACAGTCCATTAGCAATGGACACCAGCTGGGCGAGGGAGGAGAAGTAGGAAGCAAGGGGGGGTGGAGGAGGGGAGGGGTAACGGGAATGGATGAGAATCAAGGAGCATTTAGGTTGAATATTCAATCGGGCAGTAAAGCACTCTGCTTGGCTTACAGGAGTATACTTGCTAATGGAACAGCCAATTGGGTTGGTGGGGGAGGGATGGGGGGGAGTGAGAAAATCTTAGTTTTGTAGAGAAGCCTGTTTTGTTTCAAAAGAGAGCGAAGGTTGAAAGGAAGGCGAGGGTGGGCTCTGGAAAATACCCCATTAGTATTATCCCTTTCAAGTTACAGCTTCACCTGCCTATTATCCATCTATCCATCTATCTATCTATCTATCTATCTATCTATCTATCTATCTATCTATCTATCTATCTATCTATCCATGTATCCATCTATCTATCTATCTATCTATCTATCTATCTATCTATCTATCTATCTATCTATCTATCTATCCACGTATCCACGTATCCACGTATCCATCCATCCATCCATCCATCCATCCATCCATCCATCCATCCATCCATCTATCTATCTATCTATCTATCTATCTATCTATCTATCTATCTATCTATCTACTATGTATCTATGTATCTACCTACCTACCTACCTACCTAGAATAGACTAGAATAGAATAGAATAGAATAGAATAGAATAGAATAGAATTTTATTGGCCAAGTGTGATTGGACACACAAGGAATTTGTCTTGGTGCATACGCTCTCAGCGTACATAAAATAAAATATACATTTGTGAAGAATCATGTGGCACAACACTTAATGATTGTCATAGGGGTCAAATAAGCAATGAAGAAGCAATATTAATAAAAATCTTAGGATATAAGCAACAAGTTACAGTCATACAGTCCTAAGTGGGAGGAAATGGGTGATAGGAATGATGAGAAAAACTAGTAGAATAGAAGTGCAGATTTAGTAGAAAGTCTGACAGTGTTGAAGGAATTATTTGTTTAGCAGAGTGATGGCGTTCAGAAAAAAAACCCTGTTCTTGTGTCTAGTTGTCTTGGTGTGCAGTGCTCTGTAGCAACGTTTTGAGGGTAGGAGTTGAAACAATTTGTGTCCAGGATGTGAGGGGTCAGGAAATATTTTCCCCGCCCACTTTTTGACTCGTGCAGTATACAGGTCCTCAATGGAAGGCAGGTTGGCAGAAATTGTTTTTTCTGCAGTTCTGATTACCTACCTATCTAATCTAATCTA
Source organism: Erythrolamprus reginae (assembly GCF_031021105.1). NCBI lineage: Eukaryota > Metazoa > Chordata > Lepidosauria > Squamata > Dipsadidae > Erythrolamprus > Erythrolamprus reginae. The sequence continues at coordinate 347,679,795 of NC_091951.1, forward strand.
ATCTATATATCCATCCATCCATTCCATCAACCCACTCTATCTATCTACCAATCTAATCTAATCTAGTCTAATCTAATCTAATCCAATCTAATAATTTATTATTATTATTATTATTATTATTATTATTATTATTATTATTATTATTATTATTATTATCCATAGCTGTATATTTCTATCCAAAATATCATAAATATCTTGGTTTGCTCCTTTTATACTCTTATCTCCAGTCTGCTTTCCTTTTACATTTCAAACCACTCCCTTCCCTCTATCTCCCATTCTCCCCTCTACCTTCTTTCTCCATCTCTCTCTTTTTCCTGCTTTCCTCCTCTCTCTCCTCCCTTCCTTTCTACTTCCTCTTCCTCCCTCTTATCCTTCCCTGAGTACATCAATCATAATCTCTTTTATACAGTTAGCAGAAGAGCAATTCCGAAGCCCTAGCTTCATTCCAACATGACATTTGGATCACATTCAGGGACAAATGGAACATTTCCCCACAACTCTTTAAAGCAGCCTCCTCTTTTCCCAAGAGCTGCAAAGGGCAGCTGCAGAATTCCAGGCAAAGACCCAGCTGCTTTCAAGAGCTGCAATTTTTTATGTCCCAAAACAAATAGCTTGGAGTCAAATCCAAGCTAATGGACAGTAAATCTCTATGTTTCTCACACTGTTCAGCTATCCCTGCCCTTTTGTTAAATATTAATATTAAAAATTAATATCCCACCTGTGCGCCAAGATGAATTCCTTGTGTGTCCAAATCACACTTGGCCAATAAAATTCTATTCTATTCTATTCTATTCTATTCTATTCTACTCTACTCTATTCTATTCCTCCCACTTATGACTGTATGACTGTAACTTGTTGCTTGTATCCTTAAGATTTGTATTAATATTGATTGTTTCCTCATTGCTTATTTGACCCCTAAGACAATCATTAAGTGTTGTACCTCATGATTCTTGACAAATGTATCCTTTTCTTTTATGTACACTGTGAGCATCTATTCTATTCTATTCTATTCCATTCCATTCCATTCTATTTTAAAATTAAAGCTTACATTTGCTGTACTTTTTCAGCTGTCTCTGTCCCCCTGTGTTAAGTCCTCTAAATGCTGTTGTTGTTGGTTTTTTTTTAAAAAAATCTGGATGTGGGTGGTGACACCTTTGTTTCTATTTGATTTAAGAGGTGTGAAATCAACCTTGGATGGGAGCAAGGCTTTATAAAAAAAATTGGGACACCCCCCCCCCCAAACCTCCAGGCTTTGCAATACCTGTCAAAATAGTGCCTCTCTTTTCGTCTTTAAAAAAGAGATATGGCTAGAGTTCTCTATTAAAATTGGTCTCTGGGGCCTAATTTGGTCGCTGACTTTAGTTTCATTCTGCTTTGGAGCTATTGACACAAGGGCTGTTCCTCTTCTTCTTCTTCTCCCCTGTATGTTTTTATTCAAAAAGAGAGAGAGAGAGAGATTCAGATTGTGTCCTTGGGTACAGAGGGAAGGAGGAAGGCATCATTAGAACTAGCAGAGAATTTAAATGGAAAAAGAAGCAATGATCGTGCAGAATGCAGCTGCAAGAGCTATCACGGGCTTCCCTAAATACGCCCATGTCACACCAACACTCCGCAGTCTGCATTGGTTGCCGATCAGTTTCCGGTCACAATTCAAAGTGTTGGTTATGACCTATAAAGCCCTTCATGGCATCGGACCAGAATATCTGCGAGATCGCCTTCTGCCGCATGAATCCCAGCGGCCGGTTCGGTTCCACAGAGTTGACCTTCTCCGGGTCCCGTCGACTAAACAATGTTGTCTGGCAGGCCCCAGGGGAAGAGCCTTCTCTGTGGCGGCTCCGACCCTCTGGAACTAGCTCCCCCCTGAGATTAGGATTGCCCCCACCCTCCTTGCCTTTTGCAAGCTCCTTAAAACCCACCTCTGCCGTCAGGCATGGGGGAACTGAAACATCTCCCCCTTGCCCATGTTGTTTTGGTGTTAGATTGATTGTGTGCTTGTTTTTAATATTCTGGGGTTGTTTTTTATGAATTTTTTAGCTTAACATTGTAATTGGATTGGTGGGTATTTGATTTGTTACTATGTACTGTTTTTACCTTGTTGTGAGCCGCCCTGAGTTTGCGGAGAGGGGCGGCATATAAATCCAATAAATCAAATCTAATCTTTGTATTGGTGGTGGTGGTCTGACTCCGTGTGATCTATAGATAATAATAATAATTTAATAATAATAATTTATTAGATTTGTATGCCGCCCCTCTCAGAAGACTCGGAGCTAGTGATGGGCAAACTGAACCCGCACAATTCGGGTCCGTTTATTTTTACGTATTTTTATGTGAAAGGACTGCCCTTTGCTTGCAGCGCCACTGCGGTGTCCTTTTTCGTAAAAATAACAATGTTTATTTTTACGTGAAGACCTCCCTTTGAAGGAGCTGGGGAATCCCTCCCACGAAGAGATTCCGGGGGGCGGAGCTTTGACGTCACTGGCAGGTTGCTAAGGATGCCAAGGTGATCACTTCCTGGATTCCATGGAAAAAAATCAATTAAAAAAAATAAGTGCACCAGAGTGCCTTCCGTCCCTTGTCCTGTTCTGTCTGGGTGCCCCCAGACCTCAACACCAACTGGAAAGACACGCTGGTAAAAGCAAAAGTACTTTATAGCTTGAAAAATAAACACAGAGAAAAACCTGTTCTTCCCCACAGGCAGGTTATGAGACTTTACAGCAGAGTCCTGATGTCCAGACAATACAGCAGCCTTCTTGCTGGCACACCCACCACTGTAGAGAATAAGACCCACACCTTTTCCCCCCAAGGTTTCAGTATTCAAAGTCACAAACCAGAATTCCAAGACGCCAAAGAGCACAGCCAGGTCCCATGACTCCCAAAGATAATACTCCACAAGCCAGGAAGGGTGGGTCTGCCTTTTAGCCTTTCCAGAGAGCACCACACCCAAACCCAGCTGTTGCCTCTTTAGTGCTGAAAGTACCTAGCTAATTGGTCCCTTCTTTGTGTTGCTCTTCTCTGTCGCAGATCGATTATTGCTTGTGCATTTTCCTCTAAGGAATCCAGGCTGCTTGCTGGGGAGAGCTCCCTCTCGGGGGGCCTCTGGCTGTTCCCCCTCTTCCTCAGCCTGAGATTCCTCCTCCTCGTCTGCCTGAACCTCCTGTTCCTCATCCTCCCCCTCTGAGAAGGAAACCGACAGAAGATCAGCCGTTCCCTGAGGGGCCTCGGACGGAATCACAACATGTCCTAATGTTTTCTTTTACTATCATGTATATAAATATTACTATATCTTTGTATACCACCAACACGTACTTGACAAAACAAATAAATAAATAAAAATAAAATAAACAACTCTTAGGAAGTTTCTCCTTAATTCCAGGTTGCTTCTCTCTGGACAGGACAAGAAAACAGAGAGGGAACTTCTCTTTGTGTTATTTGCCCGGGAAAACCTCAGATTTAGATTTTAGCTTCTAAAATCGTTTAAGCTTCAGTATACTCTTGGCAAAACAAATGGACAGAACTCTTTCTTTGGTAGATGACTGAGTGGAACAATAGATGGGAGGTGGAGGGGTTAGGTAAAGAATTCCCTTGGTTTGTTTCCAACAGGTTGAATCACAAAATGAAAACACATTTTTTTTTTGCAATCTTCTGCTTGACCAGCAATGTTCAATAGACAGGAGGGGCACAGTAGGAAGGACTTCCTTTATAATCAACAGATTCCATCTCAGAAGAGGATCAAAGATTCAAGCAATTTCCAAATAGCATTCTATCTTCTTGCTAGGCCACCAACAGAAGCTGCAGGGCATTAGACATTCCTTTGCCAAGACCTGTGGACAGGCTGCTTATTTGTGCAAAATGATCTCGGGACACAAAAAGAGGCTTAGACAGCATTTATTCGGGTTAAATTGACAAGGCCCGTGCAACAACCCAGGAGAAATATCGACTTTCTAGCCAAAAGTGGACAGATGGGAGAATAAGGATGCCGTGCATGAGAAAGCATCTTAGACAAAGATGAAGTCTTTGTGCTGAGTGCTGGTGAGACCACATTTGGAATACTGTGTCCAGTTCTGGAGACCTGACCTACAAAAAGATATTGACAAAATTGAACGGGTCCAAAGATGGGCTACAAGAATGGTGGAAGGTCTTCAGCATCAAACTTATCAGGAAAGACTTCATGAACTCAATCTGTATAGTCTGGAGGACAGAAGGAAAAGGGGGGACATGATCGAAACATTTAAATATGTTAAAGGGTTAAATAAGGTCCAGGAGGGAAGTGTTTTTAATAGGAAAGTGGACACAAGAACAAGGGGACACAATCTGAAGTTAGTTGGGGGAAAGATCAGTGATGAAATGGCCAAAACAGGCTGTTTTGGGGCCATTTTCCAGGCCATTTTCACACTCAGGCTTGAAATTGATTAGTTTCCATCCATTGCTTCTAGTTCACCATCAGATATTTTGGAGAATAGATTGACACCCCCCCCTCTTATTTGTGGCAGCTCCTTGGAGGGGGGGGGCATACAAATTCAATTAAATAAATAAATTAAATAAATAAATAAATATTGAAACACTGCTATCCTGTCATCCCCTGGTCCTTCTTTTCATTAATCTAGACTTACTCAATTCCTGCAGCAACTGCAAATATTGCTGTCAGAACAAGCTACTATGAACTATCATAGAGATGAAGTTACCAAGAGTTGGAGCTTGATTTGAAAAGAAGACTTCATAGAAACATAGAAACATAGAAGTCTGACGGCAGAAAAAGACCTCATGGTCCATCTAGTCTGCCCTTATACTTTTTCCTGTATTTTATCTTAGGATGGATCTATGTTTATCCCAGGCATGTTTAAATTAAGTGACTGTGGATTTACCAACCACCTCTGCTGGAAGTTTGTTCCAAGGATCTACCACTCTTTCAGTAAAATAATATTTTCTCATGTTGATTTTGATCTTTTCCCCAACTAACTTCAGATTGTGTCCCCTTGTTCTTATGTTCACTTTTCTATTAAAAACAGGTCTCCAGAACTGAACACAGTATTCCAACTGTGGTCTCACCAGCGCTCTATACAGCGGATCACAATGTCCCTCTTCCTGCTTGTTATACCTCTAGCTATGCACCCAACCATCCTATTTGCTTTTCCTACCGCCCGACCACACTGCTCACCCATTTTGAGACTGTCAGAAATCACTACCCCTAAATCCTTCTCTTCTGAAGCATTTGCTAACACAGAACTGCCAATACAATACTCGGATTGAGGATTCCTTTTCCCCAAGTGCATTATTTTACATTGGGAAACATTAAACTGCAGTTTCCATTGCTTTGACCACTTATCTAGTAAAGCTAAATCATTTATCATATTACAAACGCTTCCAGGAATATCAACCCTATTGCACACTTTAGAGTCATCAGCAAATAGGCAAACCTTCCCTACCACACCTTCCCCTATGTCACTCACAAACATATTAAAAATACTGTAATCCATTTAATGAAACATTTCTACATTCCATGCAGTAGGGAGTTCCTACTGGTATGGTTGACGCCATAGCACCGATAGCAAAAATGGAGCTCTGTGTACAACTCTGCGTCTCCGACATGTACATGCGCAGGAAGCAAAATCTCATGAGGGGACGCGTGCGTGATAGAGACTTTGGCAATTTTTTTTGCTTCTGCATATGCGCGGAAGCAAAATAATTGCCAAAATCTCACACATGCATGTATCCCCTCACAATATTTTGCCTCCTGCGCATGAGCAGAAGCAAAATCTCATTGGATCACATGCACACCAGAGACACAGAGCTGCGCGCACAGCTCCATTTTTGATACCAGTGCTACCAGAGATGCGGAGATGCACACACAGTGCACTGGTAGCAGAGGCAATGCCCGTCTGATTCCATGGTACCACCTGTTCTGTGCACAGCCTCACGGAGCGAACCCACCAACCCAAAAGTCCACAATTTCATGGTAAAATTACACTCTTTATTGATAAAAGCAACATACAGATTGAATGGCAAGGAAAAGGGAGTTACAGTGTTCCCTCGATTTTCGCGAGTTCAAACTTCGTGAATAGCCTATACCATGGTTTTTCAAAAAATATTAATTAAAACAATACTTCACGGGTTTTTTCTATACCACATTTTTTCCCACCCGATGTCGTCATACGTCATCGCCAAATTAATAATTTTTGCAAATAAATAACAAAAAAAATAATTATTGTTAATAAATAATTATGTTTATAAATATTAGGATCACTAAGTGTCTTATTCAATGGTGAGTACCAGTAATAATGGTGAGTAAATGGTTGTTAAGGGAATGGGAAATGGCAATATAGGGTTTTAAAGTGTTAAGGGAAGGCTTGTGATTCTGTCCATAGCCAAAAATGTTGTATTTACTTCCGCATCTCTGCTTCACGGAAATTCGACTTTCGCAGGCGGTCTCGGAATGCATTCACCGCGAAAATCGAGGGAACACTGTATTTCTGTCTCCGAAGTGAAACATAAACAAAAGTCCAGGAAAAGCACCAACTCGGCCTTAGATAACAGAGTCTATAGTTCAAGAGAATAAACCAACTTAACAAAATCTCGGACAAACATCATCCAGCAAAGAATACCTTTTAGTGAGGCAGGAATCATGTCTTTGAAGCCTTGTTCAAGCACAGCCCCCCTGTCTAACCATCTCTTCCATGAACAGCGTTGAAATCCCACACCCAATTACCCCAAATCCTTTGCTTTTATACTGCCTGGAAGTGACATCACACCCCAAAGAGGTAAAGTGGTAAGCTTATTTCCTTTTACTATGCAAGTCCTCTTGCCTTCTCAGCAAACTCCTCTAGTGTTGTGGTTAGCTCTGGCCCAGCTCCTGCCCCAGGGAATGTGCAAGTGGATGTGGGGGAAACATCCACATGCTGCAGGCCTGTTTTGCTCCCGATGGAATCTGCCGATGAAGCCTCCTCCGACCAAGGAAGCATGAGTGACAGGGAAGAGGGGAGTTTGGCAGACAGCCCAGGAGGAGATCAATCGTCTGTATCATCCCTGGATTCCGAACAAGAATTAATGACACATCCACGCATGCGTAGAGTGATGCATAGGAGACAACAACTGAAGAATTATTACAAGAGAAAATGAGGCCACCTGTGGTTGGATGGGACTGCTGTAATTAGTGCTACAGATAAAAGTGCAGGCTGGTGTTTTAGCCTCATGGCAGTTTATCTGATACATTGTTTCATCAAGATCATGGTTTTTGTGCTGTTCAAGATTGTATGTGGGCTCTCTGGACTTTAGAATTGGACTCAATTTCCCAGTTATTGGGTGAGCAATTGGATTGCATTTAACCTGTGCCTTGTGTGTACCAGAAAATCCCTTTGACATTTTAAAAAGGGAGCTGTTTCTGCTTTTCTGTTTATAAAAACTTTTGGGTTTTCCTTTTATCATGTGGTGTGTGTCTTCCTGGACTAATTACCCTGTAATTACGGGTGGTTGAAACACGCCGGCAGAACATCTAGCGAGGATCTATCCACTGACTTTCCACTCTAATGTCTTCCTCATCCTCTGACTGGGACCACTCTCCCATTGTCATATCAGCCCCCTCTAGTGGTTGCTCAGGTTCACTCTGGTCACTTTCTCCCTCACTTTCACGCTCTGCTTCAGCTGGCAGCCCCACTGGCCCAGGATATCCAGAGGAACCTTGCTCATCCTCCTCAGAATCTGACATGACCAGAGGTGGACAAGGAGCATCTGGTCAGACCACCCCTGGAGTACTGTGTTCAGTTCTGGTCACCACACTTCAAAAAAGACATTGAAACTCTGGAGAAGGTGCAGAAAAGAGCAACCAAATGATCAGGGGTCTAGAAACCAAGACTTACGAAGAGAGACTGCAGGAACTGGGCATGGATAGCCTAGAGAAAAGGAGGGCCAGAGCAGACATGATAGCAGTCTACAGGTATACGAGGGGTTGCCACAGAGAGGAGGGGACCACTTTATTCTCCAGGGCACCGGAGGGCTGGACGAGGAACAACGGCTGGAAGCTGACCAAGGAGAGATTCAACCTGGAAATAAGGAAGAACGTCCTGACGGTCAGAACGATCAACCAGCGGACGTTATGAACTCCAATACTCTGGACATTTTTAAGAGGAAATTGGACTGCCATTTGGCTGGGATGCTATAGGGTTCCTGCTTAGGAAGGGGTTTGGACTTGATGACCCACATGGTCCCTTCCAACTCTAACAATAAATAAAAAAATTAAAAAAAAAAATTAAAAAAATAAAAAATAAAAAATAAAAAAAAAATAAAAAAAAAAATAAAAAATAAAAAAATAAAAAAATAAAATAAAAAATAAAAAATAAAAAAAAAAATAAAAAAAAAAATAAAAAAAAAATAAAAAAATAAAAAAAAAAAATAAAAAAAATAAAAAAATTAAAAAATTAAAAAATTAAAAAATTAAAAAATAAAAAAAAATAAAAAAAAAAATAAAAAAATAAAAAAATAATTTAAAAAAAATAAAATAAAAAAAATAAATAAAAAATAAAAAAATAAAAAAATAAAAAATAATTAAAAAATAATAAAAAAATAATAAAAAAATAATAAAAAAATAAATGAATGAATGAATGAATGAATGAATGAATAAATAAATAAATAAATACAACACAACACCAAGCTCACTCACCCTGATTGGAAATCCAACACAGATAAACTTCTCATTTTTTTTCTAGAACAAAGTAAGAGAACCAAGGAACCAATCAGAGAGGGAGTCTTGTCTCTGTGAAAATGAGCTAATTTCCAAGTGCACCTGCTCCTATATGATATTTGGAAGAGCCTAAGAAGTCCCAGATGGTGCTTTGCAAACTTCAGGAGGCTTTTGGCCCCAGTGTTGAGATGCTCACACCTGATTCTTTTTAATGAGCTATCCGCTAGGCAAGCATGTTCCACCTGATCATATTTAAAGAGGCATTAATCACGGTGGCCGTGTTGAATTCAGTCAGCTGTGCATTATGCAGATTTTTAAAAAATTAGAAGGACATGCAAAACATCACTGTAACACAACCTCTTTGTTGTACAACATCAATAGAGAATGAACTCTGGAGTTTTGAACCTGGAGGTCTGTAGCTTCTCAAAAAAATGGCAGAGATTTGACTGCACAAGTCAAAAAGAGGGCTGTGAAAATATTTACTGACCACTCGCATCCTGGACATAAACTGTTTCAAATCCTACCTTGGAGCACTGCACTCCAAGACAACTAGACACAAGAACATTTTTTTCCCAAACGCCATCACTCTGCTAAACAAATAATTCCCTCACCACTGTCAAACTATTTACTAAGTCTGCACTACTATTACTACTAGTTTTTTCTCATCATTCCTATCACCCATTTTCTCCCACTTATGACTGTAATTTGTTGCTTGTGTACTTAAGATTTTTTATTAATATTGATTGTTTCCTGATTGCTTATTTGATCTCTATGACAATCATTACATGTTGTACCCCATGATTCTTGACAAATGTATCTTTTTCTTTTATGTACGATGAGAGCATCTGCAACAAAGACAAATTCCTTGTGTGTGCAATCACACTTGGCCAATAAAATTCTATTCTATTCTGTTCTATTCTATTCTATTCTATTCTATTCTAGACAAATGTATATTTTCTTTTATGTACGCTGAGAGCATCTGCGCCAAAGACAAATTCCTTGTGGTGTCCAATCACACTTGGCCTATTCTATTCTATTCTATTCTATTCCATTCCATTCCATTCCATTCCATTCTATCTTGCTTGATCTGATGCAACAGAGTTTCTCTCTTCAGCTTAAACCTCCTCTCTTCTTGAGAAGAGCTTTATAGCTCCCGCTGCCTGAAGAAAGTTCAAAACATTCTTGGGCACCCTTATTTTGAACGATTACCATCTGCAAGACAGTTGTTGTTGCAGTTAGTTGCAAAGCCAACCCATTGTAGCCCCAACATTCCTCCAGGCCTTCCAATCCTCTACCATCCCCTGGAATCCATTTAAGCTCAGAACAACTGCATCAGTGACTCCATCCAGCCACCTCATTCTCTGTCATCCACTTCTTCTTTTGCTCTCAATTGTTCCCAGCATTAGGCTCTTCTCCAGTGAATCCTTCCTTCTCATTAGTTTATTTATTTATTTATTTATCTATCTATCTATCTATCTATCTATCCATCCATCCATCCATCCATTCATTCATTCATTCATTCATTTGTCCAATACACAATACATATGGAAGAGAATAGACATGAAGTAATATATATAAAGATAATATGTAAAAATAGAGGAAAAGATATATGAAAGGAAGAAAATATATATGATATATGAGATAAAGGAAAGTTGGCCAAAGTATTTGAGTCTCATCTTCAGGATCTGGCCTTCTAAACAGCAGTCGGGGTTGATCTCTTCTGGGACTGACCAGTTGGTTCGCCTTGCAATCTAAGGGACTTGCAGGAATCTTCTTAGAAACATAGAAGATTGACGGCAGAAAAAGACCTCATGGTCCATCTAGTCCATCTATGCTATTTCTTGTATTTTATCTTGGGATGGATATATGTTTATCCCAGGTATGTTTAAATTCAGTTACTGTGGATTTACCAATCACGTCTGCTGGAAGTTTGTTCAAAGCATCTACTACTCTTTCAGTAAAATAATGCAAGAGCAATCATGGTCTTCCCTAAGTATGCCCATGTCACTCCAACACTCCGCAGTCTGCATTGGTTGCCGATCAGTTTCCGGTCACAATTCAAAGTGTTGGTTATGACCTATAAAGCCCTTCATGGCATCGGACCAGAATATCTCCAGGACCGCCTTCTTCTGCACGAATCCCAGCAACCAGTTAGGTCCCAAAGAGTTGGCCTTCTCTGGGTCCCATCGACTAAACAATGTCGTCTGGCAGGACTCAGGGGAAGAGCCTTTTCTGTGGCAGCCCTGACCCTCTGGAACTAGCTCCCCCCAGAGATCAGAATTGCCCCCACACTCCTCGCCTTTCGTAAGCTCCTTAAAACCCACCTCTCTCGTCGGGCATGGGGGAATTGAGATATTTCTTTCCCCCCAGGCCTATAAAATTTATGCATGGTATCTTTGTGTGTATGTTTGATTTTTAATAAGGGTTTTTAGCTATTTTAAATATTAGATTTGTCATATGCTGTTTTATTATTGTTGTTAGCCGCCCCGAGTCTACGGAGAGGGACGGCATACAATTTAAATAAGTAAGTAAGTAAGTAAGTAAGTAAGTAAGTAAGTAAGTAAGTATGTAGGTAGGTAGGTAGGTAGGTTGGTAGGTAGGTTGGTAAGTAAGTAAGTAAATAAGCAAACAAACAAACAAACAAACAATATTTACTTATGTTGCTTCTGATCTTTTCCCCAACTAACCTCAGATTGTGTCCCCTTGTTCTTGTGTTCACTTTCCTATTAAAAACACTTCCCCCCTGGACTTTATTTAACCCTTTAACATGTTTCAATCATGTCCCCCCCTTTCCCTTCTGTCCTCCAGACTATACAGATTGAGTTCATGAAGTCTTTCCTGATATGTTTTCATCAGCACCAGAATTCAAAGGTCTCAATTCTTTGGCGCTTGGCCTTCCTTATTGTTCTGTCGGGCTCTTTGGTAGACTCCTCCCAAAAATTCACAGGTACAAATTTCAGACACACACACATTTGAAAATTCAAAACAATGTTCTTTATAATGAAAATTCACTTAAACCAAGCCATCTTTTGGTATAGCAAAGAGCACTCGTCTCCAAACAAACTGGTAATTTGTACACATCCCTTATTAGTTCTGTGATACTTAGCTTGCAGCTGTGAGGCAGTTCACAGTCCTTCTTCTTTCACAAGTGAAACACACTTTGCTCTGGTTTAGTTTCAAAGCTGGGAAAAATCAGCACACAAAAGGTCAAAGTTAGTAAAGCAGTCACGAAACACAAGGATCAGATAATCCTCCATAATGGCCAAACCCACAGGCTGCTATTTATAGCAGCCTCACTAATTACCACAGCCCCACCCAACCACAGGTGGCCTCATTTTCTTTGATAATAATCTCTCAGTTGTTGCTGCCTATGCATCGCTCTCCTCATGTGTGGCTGTATCATTAACTCTTGTTCTGAATCCAAGGAGAGCTAGATAATTGATCTCCTTCTGAGCTGTCTGCCACACTCTCCTCCTCCCTGTCACTCATGTCTTCTTGGTCAGAGGAACCTTAATCATCAGATTCCACCGGGGGCAAAACAGGACTGCAGCATGTGGGTATCTCCCCCACATCCACAGTCCTTGGGGCAGGAGCTGGGCCAGAGCTAACCACAACACTTATGGTCCAACTTTCACAGCCAGCCATTGCAACTGGGAAAACCACAGCCCTTACTGTAGGCACTTTGGCAGATGATACAAGACAATAAAAACAAGGACAAATAGGCTGAAAAATAGCTTCTCCTATCCCAGAGCAGTGACTATATTGAATTCTACTGTATAGTGCAATATTAATGCAATATTGAGGGTTTTCAATTCAATTGCATAGAATGTGAAGGATGTGTATTTTTATTTTATTTTTATTTGTATAGTTTTCTTACATATAATGCACACTGAAGATGGCACTTAATTTTGTTGTACGAGGTGCAATGACAATAAAATATACAGACAAATAAATTTGCCCTGCAGCCTTTAGTGTGGGTGCCAGCCTATCTTGAACCCACCAAAGCAAACACGTTTTTGGCATGTCAAATTGGCACACGCGGTGCAAGGGAAGACCCTTCATTTTTCTTGATATTTTTTTCTGAGCCAGTTGGCAACCTTGTTTCTCCCAATAAATAATGGCCACCTTATTTTGCCCAATAATTAATGATCATTCCTCCCCTTCTCCCGCATCCACCCACACATGATTGTGTGGATGGAGTCATTAATCTGCAGGGATGAAACCCATTAACGAGGGGCTGGTAAATCACACTCGCAACCTGCTTCTAACCCTGCAATCTGTCTCGAAAAGAAACCAACAAAGACAAACCAATGAAAAAATTGCATATTTCCCCCAGCTCTTGACTTCCTTGTCATAGACAGAGAACACATCGTATTTTATAAGAATCTAGATTTGGAAAGGGTGCTGGAGGCTAAAGCTTTCTTGCCAGATGGCCTTGGTCTGAACTTAACTGGGGGAGTGAGATCCTGATATTAATAACCACTTGTCTGAAATGGTGTAGGATCTTTCAGATCCTTGAAAAGGACTGTCTGGATCACCTAATTTCTCTGTGTCTGTTTCTCTGTCTCCATCTCTCTCTCTCTCTCTCGCACTATCTCTATCTCTATCTCTATCATCTAGATAGATAGACAGACAGACAGACAGACAGACAGACAGACAGACAGACAGACAGATAGAAGGTAGGTAGATAGATAGATAGATAGATAGATAGATAGATAGAAGATAGATAGATAGATAGAAGATAGATAGATAGATAGATAGATAGAAAGAAAGAAAGAAAGAAAGAAAGAAAGAAGGTAGGTAGGTAGGTAGGTAGGTAGGTAGATAGATAGATAGATAGATAGATAGATAGATAGATAGATAGATAGATAGAAGAAAGATAGATAGATAGACAGACAGACAGACAGACAGACAGACAGAAGGTAGGTAGGTAGGTAGAAGATAGATAGATAGATAGATAGATAGATAGATAGATAGATAGATAGATAGATAGATAGATAGAAGAAAGATAGATAGATAGAAGGTAGGTAGGTAGGGTCGATAGATCGATCAATAGATAGATAGATAGATGATAAATAAATAAATAAATACCCCCCTTTCTCCACTTCATGGGGTCAGCTGCCCACAAACACAAACATGGGGTCAGCTGCCCACATGTGTTTCTGCTTCACCGTTAAACCATCTTTCCAATCAACCACCCTATTCCCAGTGTCTTTTTTCCTAACTTGAGATCTAACTGTAAACCAGATGGATATTCCTTCCAGCAACATGAAGGTTGGTTGTGAGGATTTTTTGGTACATAAATTCATGCGTTCTTATTTTGATCCTTGACTTACAAATTTTACTGCCCATAGATACTGCATTTACTTTACAAGAAACATCCTTCTGTTTCTCCAGCAATTATTTTAATTTAGCTGAAACTATGGTAATGGCCCTAGGTTTTTTTTTTCTTTCTCTCCTCTGTCTAATCCTTCTTCACGGGTGGAATCCGAATGTAAATCTTCCTGTTGATTTAATATGATACAGGGGAAAAAAAAAGATTTGGAAGATTTGTTGCCAGGCATTTATCATTTAAAGGGATGCCGTATTCAAAGCTGGGAAATGAATATTCATGGTTTCCTTTGTGTGTGTTTTCCTCGTCCGTGGTTCACTTACCTCTCCATAGTCATTCAAGAAGCAAGAATAAAGGAATGGTTGGCCAAAGCAGACAAGGAACAGAGAAAAGGAATCCTCAATCTGAGTATTGCATTGGCAGTTCTCTGTTAGCAAAAACTTCAGAAGAGAAGGATTTAGGGGTAGTGATTTCTGACAGTCTCAAAATGGGTGAGCAGTGTGGTCGGGCGGTAGGAAAAGCAAGTAGGATGCTTGGCTGCATAGCTAGAGGTATAACAAGCAGGAAGAGGGAGATTGTGATCCCCTTATATAGAGCGCTGGTGAGACCCCATTTGGAATACTGTGTTCAGTTCTGGAGACCTCACCTACAAAAAGATATTGACAAAATTGAACGGGTCCAAAGACGGGCTACAAGAATGGTGGAAGGTCTTAAGCATAAAACGTATCAGGAAAGACTTAATGAACTCAATCTGTATAGTCTGGAGGACAGAAGGAAAAGGGGGGACATGATCGAAACATTTAAATATGTTAAAGGGTTAAATAAGGTTCAGGAGGGAAGTGTTTTTAATAGGAAAGTGAACACAAGAACAAGGGCACACAATCTGAAGTTAGTTGGGGGAAAGATCAAAGGCAACATGAGAAAATATTATTTTACTGAAAGAGTAGTAGATCCTTGGAACAAACTTCTAGCAGACGTGGTTGGTAAATCCACAGTAACTGAATTTAAACATGCCTGGGATAAACATATATCCATCATAAGATAAAATACAGGAAATAGTATAAGGGCAGACTAGATGGACCATGAGGTCTTTTTCTGCCGTCAGTCTTCTATGTTTCTATCTTTCTATGAATCAAGGAGTTGGAGGAGACCTTTGAGGCCTTCTAGTCTAACCCTATGCTCAATCAAAAGACCCTACACCAGTGATGGCGAACCTATGGAACGGGTACCACCGGTGGCACACAAAGCCATATCTGCTGGCACATGAGCTGTTGCCCTAGCTCAGCTCCAATGTGCATGTGTGTGCCAGCCAGCTGATATTTGGCTCACTCAGAGACTCTGGGGGGGCATTTTTGGAGGATGGCGGAGGGCGATTTTGTCCTCCCTTGGCTCCAGAGAAGTCTTTGGAGCCTGGGGAGGGAAAAACATAAGCCTACTGGGCCCACCAGAAGTTGGGAAACAGGCCATTTCCATCCTCCAGGGGTTTCTGCCCTCCCCAGGCATTAAATTATGGTTGTAGGAACTCACACACTCTTTTGGCACCCGACAGAAAAAAGGTTCGCCATCACTGTCCTACACCATTCCTAACAAATAATAATAATAATAATAATAATAATAATAATAATAATAATAATAATTTTATTGGATTTGTATGCCGCCCCTCTCCGCAGACTCGGGGCGGTTAACAACAATAATAAACACAACATGTACAATCCAATAATAAAAAACAACTAAAATCCCTTATTATAAAACCAAACATACACACAAACATACCATGCATAACTTGTAATGGCCTAGGGGGAAGAGCTATCTCAACTCCCCCATGCCTGGCAGTATAAATGAGTCTTGAGTAGTTTATGAAAGACAGGGAGGGTGGGGGCAGTTCTAATCTCCGGGGGGAGTTGGTTCCAGAGGGCCGGGGCCGCCACAGAGAAGGCTCTTCCCCTGGGGCCCACCAAACGACATTGTTTAGTCAACGGGACCCGGAGAAGGCCAACTCTGTGGGACCTTATCGGTCGCTGGGATTCGTGCGGTAGCAGGCAGTTCCGGAGGCTGTATAATCTCTTCTTTAAAAACTCCCAGTGATGTAGCACCCACAAACCTCTGGAGCCATTGTGCTAAATGATTTTTCTAAGTGTCAGGAAATTTCTCTTTCATTCTAGGTTGGTTCTCTCCTTGATTAGTTTCCATCCATTGCTTTTGGTTTGACCTTCAAGCTGCTTTGGAGAATAGGTTGACTTCCTTCTCTTTGTGCCAGTATATTAGATATTTATTGTATTTTTGGAGTATAAGACACACCTTTTTTCCTCCCTAAAAGAGGCTGAAAATTCAGGTGCGTCTTATACTCTGAATGAAGCTTTTTTCAAAGCTTTTTCCCCCCAGCCCAGGCTAGCTGCTAACGATCTTCCCAGCTCTTATCTTGCATGCTCTTTCATTATTACTGTCTGCAAAGAATGTTTTCCAAGCTCTGTCTTTGCAGAGTTTTTTCATTGCTCTAACTTGCTCCCAGTAAGTTTCTTTCCAACCCTAATTAGGTGCTAATGATATTCCCAGCTCTTACTGCTGGCAAGCTCTTTCATTATTACTTTCTGCTAAAAATATTTTCTAAGCCCTGTCTTTGCAGGTTTTTTTCATTACTCTAACTTGCTCCAAATGTTTCTTCCCAGTCCTAACCAGGTGCTAACAATGTTCCCAGCTCTTACTGGCTTGCAAGCTCTTTCATTGTTACTCTCTCCAAATAAGGCTTTTTAAAAGCTCTAACCAGGGGATAAAATAAAGACTAAGGATGGTAGCCTGATGAATACCTAGTAAGCAGATTTCCCCCCCTTATTTTCCTTCCCCAAAACTAAGGTGCGTCTTATACTCCAGTGCGTTTTAAACTCCAAAAAACACAGTAGATACTTTTAGAACTCAAAAAAAGCTAAAATCAGCCTTTATAGGAATAAGCTGTTGACACAAATGTATTGCCTCCTATCCCATTTTATATATGGAGAAGCTGCAAGATGGAGAAGGCTGGGAAGTCTTTTTAAATAAATAAAAACAAAGGAAGACAAATAAGCTTGGAGAAAGCACATTGCACTGCTTCATTGCAGTTATAACGCGGTCTTCTGAATCATTCTGCATTTAGATCATCACTCACATTTTTCAGTGCTATTGTAACGGTCATTAAACAAGCTATTGTAAGTCAGATACTATTTGTATAGCCCATGGATTGGAGTGGTAGCATTTCAGTTTTCCTCGGCAGAATTTTTAACCTCACTGTCTCAAATACCGTAAAACGAGAGGATTGCCACCTTGAATTCTGAATAATTCCTTCCCAACTCCCCCCCCCTTGGTGGTTGTTGTTGTTGTTGTTGTTGTTGTTGTTGTTATTATTATTATTATTATTATTATTATTATTATTATTATTAATTGGATTTGTATGCCGCCCCTCTCCGTAGACTCGGGGCGGCTAGCAACAATGATAAAAAACAACATGTAACAATCCAATTTAATAAAACAACTAAAAACCCTTATTATAAAAACCAAACATAGACACAAACATACCATACATAACTTGTAATGGCCTAGGGGAAGGAATATCCTAACTCCCCCATGCCTGGTGACAAAGGTGGGTCTTGAGTAATTTGCGAAAGACAAGGAGGGTGGGGGCCGTTCTAATCTCTGGGGGGAGTTGATTCCAGAGGGCCGGGGCCGCCCCAGAGAAGGCTCTTCCCCTGGGGCCCGCCAAACGACATTGTTTGTTCGACAGGACCCGGAGAAGGCCAACTCTGTGGGACCTTATCGGCCGCTGGGATTCGTGCGGTAGAAGGCGGTTCCGGATGTATTCTGGCCCAATGCCATGTAGGGCTTTAAAGGTTATTACCAACACTTTGAATTGTGACTGGAAACCGATCGGCAGCCAGTGCAGGCCGCGGAGTGTTGCAGAAACGTGGGCGAATCTAGGAAGCCCCACGATGGCTCTCGCGGCCGCATTCTGCACGATCTGAAGTTTCCGAACACTTTTCAGAGGTAGCCCCATGTAGAGAGCGTTGCAGTAATCGAACCTCGAGGTGATAAGGGCATGAGTGACTGTGAGCAATGACTCCCTGTCCAAATAGGTTGCTTTTTAAAAAAAATCTTGCAAACTTCATTGCTTTTCTTCTCATTTTTCTCTGACTATCTTCTTTTGCTTTTTAGACATTGTCTACAAGGGAAGCCTCAGGCAATGCCAGGAGCAAAAATTTATGTTCTTAACAGGAGAAGACGAAATAAATGTCAAAGTGGGACAAGAAAGTCCGATCAATTTATACAGATTCAGCCTTCTGCCGGAACTTTATTTTGATTGACTGGATTTCTGTAAGGAAAGATATGTATTTTGCTCCTAAAGAATATCACTGAAACACAGACAATGTCAACGGGTTATCATGGAATCCTTAATTGAAAGGCAAACCTGCAGACCCAGAGCTAGTTAGTCAACACTGGTCCCAAAGTTACTTTTTCACCACTGTCATAACTGTGAACAGTGAATAAGTAAGGTGGTCATTAAAGCAGGAAATATATAAGCATTTGTTATATCAAGAATTAGCGGAGGAAGAAGTGAAGGGACCCATGATAGCATGGGGTCAAAATTTCGGTTATACCATAAATTTGCAGGAATGGGAAAAATTATGGACATCCAACTATAAAATAATGCTATCAGTCCCCTATAAAGAAAACATTTATAAAATGTTCTATAGGTGGCACCTGCCTCCAGCACGATTAACAAAGATGTACCCAAAATTCTCCCCAATTTGTTAGAAGTGTCAAAAGAAAACGGGTACATACTATCACATGTGGTGGACATGCTCAATGGTTAAAAAATTTTGGAAAAAAAATTAAAATATGATGGAGGAAATTACAGGAGAAAAAAGTACCCCTAAAACCGGAACTCTTCCTCCTTGGAATAATTAGACATAAATTCACAAAAAATGATAGACATTTAATATTACATATAACGACTGCGGCAAGAATATTTTTTTTTATTATTATTATTATTATTATTATTATTATTATTATTATTATTATTTAGATTTGTATGGAGTTGAAGTCCAAATATCTTTGAGATGCCAAGGTTGGGAAACACTGCACTATATAAATGACCTTTGCAATCACACTACAAGCAACTACGTTCTCTTCACCAACAATGTAAAACTTTTCAACACAACTGCCCCCCAAAAAGACCTTGACTTTGTGTCTTAATGGCCAAACATCTGGCAACTCCAAGTCTCAACCAAAAAATGTTCTGTCCTGCATATTGACAAAAAGAATCAGAACACCAAATACAAGCTGAATAAACAAGACCTTACAGACAACCAGTGATGGCCTCCTACGGGAACGGTCAGGAACGCATTTCCGATAGCAAAATTTGGAGCTCCACCCCAGAGCACCCAATTTGCACTGAAAGATGTTGAAACAAAAATGCATAAGCCATGTCCACAGTATGGTAGTAAAACCTTTGATAGCCCATCACTGCAGACAACCCTCATTCCTTAAAAGAGTGCCATGACCAAGAACCTGGTCATGGAATGAATTAAGTTCATAAGTAGAGGTACCACTGTATATCTATCTATATCTATCTATCTATCTATCTATCTATCTATCTATCTATCTATCTATCTATCTATCTATCTATCTATCTATCTATCCATCCATCTATCTATCTATCTATCTATCTATCTATCTCTCTCTCTCTCTCTCTCTCTCTCTCTCTCTCTCTATCTATATCTATCTATTTATCTATCTATCTATCTATCTATCTATCTATCTATCTATCTATCTCTCTCTATCTATCTATCTATATCTATCTATCTATCTATCTCTATCTATCTATCTATCTATCTATCTATCTATCTATCTATCTATCTCTATCTATCTATCTATCTATCTCTATCTATCTATCTCTATCTATCTATCTATCTATCTATCTATCTATCTATCTATCTATCTACAATATACACACACATACATACACATAGCATGAAGGTAAAAATATAATATAAGCAGTGCTATCTTCATTTTAGATGTCAAAAGGGCTTTGTGGCTCCCGGTGTTTTCTTTTCTGTGGGAAATGGGTCAAATGGCTCTTTGAGTGTTTAATGATAACAACCCTGGTATAAAGCTTTCTTGCTTGAGCAAAGGATGGACTGGAAGACCTCCAAACACTGATGGTTTGCTACTCTTCAACCCCACCAGTCTCGCGTGCGTGCATGTTCAGCAACCCACGCATGCCTGTACAAGATTCAGCTCCTGCACATTCACAGCAAGCGAAATCTTGCGTGAGAATGTGCACATGAACAAGATTTCAGCAATTTCCACCAATATTTTTGCTTTTGCACAGGCACAGAGGAAAAAAATTGGCAAAAATCAGCAGTCTGCATTGGTTGCCGATCAATTTCCGGTCACAATTCAAAGTATTGGCTATGACCTATAAAGCCCTTCATGCCATTGGACCAGAATATCTCTGGGACCGCCTTCTGCCGCACAAATCCCAGCGACCAGTTAAGTCCCACAGAGTTGGCCTTCTCCGGGTCCCTTTGACTAAACTATGTCGTTTGGCGGGTCCCAGGGGAAGAGCCTTCTCTGTGGCGGCCCTGGCCCTCTGGAATCAGCTCCCTCCTGAGATTAGAACTGCCCCCACCCTCCTTGCCTTTCGTAAACTCCTTAAAACCCACCTCTGCCGTCAGGCATGCGGGAATTGAGACATCTCCCCCGGGCCTATACAATTCATATATGGCATGTTTGTGTGTATGTCTGCTTTAATAATGGGGTTTTTTTTAATGTTTTTAAATTATTAGATTTGTCATGAATTGTTTTATTGCTTTTGTGAGCCGCCCAGAGTCTATGGAGAGGGGCGGCATTCAAATCTAATAAAAGAATAAATGAATAAATGAATAAATGAATAAATGAATAAATGAATGAATGAATGAATGAATGAATGAATAAATAAATAAATAAATAAATAAAAATCACCGAAATCTCGCTTGCACAGCCATGCGCAGAAGCCAATTCTAACGCAGGGGCACATGTGAGCATATTGTCGATGTGCAGCTGCATGCATATCCTGGATTTCCCTACTGGGATGGCGCATTACTGCTTCCAAGGTCCTTTTTCAACTCTGTCATTCCATAATACTGATCTCTGTTGCTCAGCCCTACATACCTGTCCTGTGGATAATACACCCTGTAGTAAGCCGTCTCCTCGTTCTCTGAATCACATACCACTTGCTCAGGGCTTCCTAGAGCAGCTGCAGGTATCTGCCAGCCTGTTGGGCTCTTCAGGAACACCATCTGCTAGGTCTGATTCTTCAGCTTTGCAACTCTGAGGATTCACCCGAGACTGCAACTATTACCTCATTTATCCAAAAAGAACATGACTCTGAATTTAAAACAGCCACTCCAAAAAAAAAAGAAAAGAAAAAGGACAGATTCCACAGAAAATAAAACCTATCCTTTACCATGTTCTCTGGGAATTTAAGAGAAGCCTTGACTTGCAGAGGCAAAATCTAAAATGGGGGCAGGGATGGATTTGAGAGCATAAAGAGATCCAATATTTGCTCTTGAGGAAATATAAATGTGAGCTCCTCTCTACTCTCCCCACCACCAAAAGAGAAATAAAGAAATAAACATAGGCTTAAAGGGACGTTTAATCCAAATTATTGGCCGCTGGCAGGCACAAGCCCAGCCATAAATCATTCTCATCAACAATAACAACTAGAAGGATATTCAAGGAGTTACCTTTCGTTTGAAATGGCATCACACTTAAAATTCCGCTCAATCTAATGGGGTGTTTTTGAATTACCATATTTGGAATAGTGTGTTCAGTTCTGGAGACCACACCTACAAAACAATATTGACAAAATTGAACGGGTCCAAAGACGGGCTACAAGAATGGTGGAAGGTCTTAAGCATAAAACGTATCAGGAAAGACTTAATGAACTCAATCTGTATAGTCTGGAGGACAGAAGGAAAAGGGGGGACATGATCGAAACATTTAAATATGTTAAAGGGTTAAATAAGGTTCAGGAGGGAAGTGTTTTTAATAGGAAAGTGAACAGAAGAACAAGGGGACACAATCTGAAGTTAGTTGGGGGGGGAATCAAAAGCAACATGAGAAAATATTAGTAGTAGATCCTTGGAACAAACTTCCAGCAGATGTGGTTGGTAAATCCACAGTAACTGAATTTAAACATGCCTGGGATAAACATATATCCATTGTAAGATAAAATAGTATAAGGGCAGACTAGATGGACCATGAGGTCTTTTTCTGCCATCAGTCTTCTATGTTTCTATCTACTCCTTCCCCCCAAGGTCAAATACAATCCTGATGTGATCCTCAATGAAATCAAGTTTGACACCCCATTCTAGAGAATAGAGGGAAACTCCAGAGCTCAGCATGCTCCAAGGATGTCCAACTTTTAAGAGCGAACATGGGAAGAACATGCATTTCTTTCTCAGTACGTTCACAGGTTCTCCAGCCTTTCCATTAACTTATGGAAGTGCTTAAGATTCTAGTAAATTCTTAGCCTTCACCCTGCCATAGATTTTACTGTGGCAATCTCGCACAATCTTCTTCCCCCATCAATTTATGAGGATATGCTTGCTTGGATCCTCCACTTCTTGATTTGGAGGGGAGGAAAGGCCACAGATAAAATTTCCTCCCCATGTCTCGTCTCTGGGACTTAATTGAAATATATAAATCTGCAGGTTGGAAATATGTAGCAGGGAGAGTTGTCCGGTGAAAGAAATATGGCCATTTATTCATTCATTCATTCATTCATTCATTCATTCATTCATTCATTCATTCATTCATTCATTCATTTATTTATTAAATTTGTATGCCGCCCCTCTTCGCAGACTCGGGGCGGCTCACAACAGTAACAGAAAACAATATATAATACAAATTCAATAATTAGAAAGCTAAAAACCCATAGTTAAAAAAAAACATGCACACAACACACCATACATAAACAGTATAGGCCTGGGGAAGATATCTCAGTTCCCCCATGCCTGACGGCAGAGGTAGGTTTTAAGGAGTTTGCGGAAGGCAAGGAGGGTGGGAGCAGTTCTAATCTCAGGGGGGAGCTGGTTCCAGAGGGTCGGGGCCGCCACAGAGAAGGCTCTTCCTCTGGGACCCGCCAAACGACATTGTTTAGTCAACGGGACCCCGGAGAAGGCCAACTCTGTGGGACCTAATCGGTCGCTGGGATTCGTGTGGCAGAAAGCAGTCCCGGAGATATTCTGGTCCGATGCCATGAAGGGCTTTATAGGTCAAGACCAACACTTTGAATTGTGACCGGAAATTGATCGGCAACCAATGCAGACTATGGAGTGTTGGTGTAACATGGGCATACCTTGGGAAGCCCATGATAGCTCTCGCAGCTGCATTCTGCACGATCTGAAGTTTCCGAACACTTTTCAAAGGTAGCCCCATGTAGAGAGCATCTACACTCGCTGCCATTTTGTAATAAAAGTGGGAAGAAGTGAATCTTATGATCATTTTCATTTAATCCTAATACTTCAGTGAAGGGCCAGTTTGGTTCACTGGTTAAGGAACTAGGCTAGGAAGCAGGAGACCACGAGTTCTACTCCAGCCTTAGAAAATGAAAGCTGGCTTGGATGACTTTGGGCCAATTAGCAGCAGACTGGGAGTGGTAGTTCTACTGGGGGAAGAAATATCCATCCATCTGGAAATATCCATGATCTGGATGTAGAAGCAAATAGTGGGGTAGCAAAGTTTGCTGATGACACTAAATTGTTCCAGGTAGTGAAAAGTGAAACTGATTGTTGGGAGCTCCAGAAGGATCTCTCGAAATTGAGTGAGTGGACAACAAAGTGGCAAATGCATTTTAACCTAAACAAGTGCAAAGTTATGCATATTGGGACAAAGAACCCCAATTATACCCATCAACTGATGGGGACCAAACTTTCTGAGACAACCCAAGAAAGGGATCTTGGGGCTTTGGTGGACAGCTCAATGAAGATGTCAACTCAGTTTGTAGCAGCAGCAAAAATAAAAAATAAAAAAATTCCATGCTTGGCATGATTAGGAAGGGAATAGAAAATAAGTTGGCAAGTGTTGTATTGCCTCTGTACATATCAATGGTGAGACCACACTTGGAGTACTGTGTACAGTTCTGGTCACTGCACCTCAAGAAGGATATAATGGAACTGGAAAAGGTGCAAAAAAGGGCAACAAGAATGATCAAGGAAATGGAGCCCCTCCCTTATGAAACCAGGTTGCAACGCCTTGGTTTCTTCAGCCTTGAAAGACGGCGTTGAAGGGGTGACTTGATTGAAGTGTATAAAATCATGCATGGGATAGAAAAGGGGGATAGAGAAAAATTATTTTCTCTGTCACACAATACTAGGAAGAGGGGGCACTCCCAAAAGCTCACAGGTAAGAAAGTGAGGACAAATCAAGGGAAATATTTATTCACCCAGAGGGTCGTTGGTTTATGGAATTTACTTCCAGAAGAGGTCATGACAGCTGTCAGCCTGGATAGCCTCAAGGCAGGATTAGACAGATTCATGGATGCCAAGTGTATCGGTGGTTATTGAAACAGATGTCCATGTGTCGCCTCTATGTTGGTTGAGGCAGGCAGGATTCCCTTGAGTACCATTTGCTGGGGGTCAGGGGAAAGGGAGGGTCTTGCCTTCTCTTTCTGCTCAAGATCCCCATGGACAATTGTTGGGCCACTGTGTGATACAGAATGCTGGACTCGATGGGTTTTGGTCTGATGCAGCATGGCTCTTCTTATGTTCTTATTTGGGCGCTGAGACCATCGGCATAAGATTTTGCTTCTGTGCATGCGCACGATGCCCCTCGCATGCGAGATTTTGCCAATTTTCGGCAATTTCTTCGCTTCCCAATTTTCAGCGATTTCTTTGCTTCCACGCATGAGCATAAGCAAAAAACCCCACCAAAAGTTGGCAAACTCTCACACACAAGAACGTCCTCTCACGAGATTTCACTTGCTGCGCATGCACAGGAGCAAAATCTCATGTGTGCACGCGCATGCATTGTCGGCATGGTGATGCATGCACATCTCCATTTCCGCTACCGGGATGCTAGTCCCTGGTGTACCGGCTGCAACCCACTACCGCTGCCTTGTAAGGGGGAGAAAATGGCCTCGGTTCAGTGATCTACTGCTATGAATTCTGTACTTATTAAAAAAAAATGTAATTTCATTTTTGAGGTCGATAACTCATGTAGCTCCTCATAGCAGAAAAAAAGACCCAAATATCTATTTCTGCTTCTTCGGCTCACTTCAAAACTCTTTAAAAAAAAACAAAACTCAACTTCCATTTTCTGCTGCTAATAAGACTTCAGAAACAGAAAGCAGAACAATATTGGCAAAGGTACAGTTTTCCAAGCTCGGGAGGAGAAAGCAGAAAACATAATTTAGTCTGGGGAGAAGCTGCCTCTGGCTGGAAGCTCCTAATTTTTTTTTTTTTAATTCTGTGTCAAAACAATTTTGAGAAAATTGCTCTGCTCATCTCCCAAGTCATTTATCTGGGTTGGTTTGAGGGTGGGAGTGGGAGAAACTATATAGACTTTGCATTTTATAGCTACAGGTTGACTCACAGAACAAATATTTTGACTGTGGCTTCAGCTGCCCTGTCAAAACATTAAATCTTTCCAAATTCTCTCCTAAATGAGTAAGAACACTGATAGGGTAAATTCACTGGAAAATAAATAGAGAACAAAGCCCAAAGCTTGCTACCACTAATGAAGTTATCTAGTTGTTATTTCTCTTTCTTCTTCTTCTTCTTCTTCTTCTTCTTCTTCTTCTTCTTCTTCTTCTTCTTCTTCTTCTTCTTCTTCTTCTTCTCCTTCTCCTTCTCCTTCTCCTTCTCCTTCTCCTTCTCCTTCTTCCTCCTCCTCCTCCTCCTTCTTCTTCCTCCTCCTCCTCTTCTCCTCCTTCTCTTCCTTCTCTTCCTTCTCCTTCTGTTCCTTCTCCCCCTCCTCCTCCTTCCTCCCACCTCCTCCTTTCCAACTTCCAACTATCAACTTCTTCCCGTCTAAAATTATAGGTCTTTCTTTCAGATATAAGCATTTTAACGTGTCTTTCTGTGTCCTTTACTTTTTACTTTCTGTGTCCTTTACTTTCACATAAGTATCATGGGTTAATTGGGAGACTTCATCTACCCTTTAGCTAGCTGTTCCTTTTTAAATGTTTAACTCCTCTGATTTATTTAAGTTCCATAATATTATATCTGGTTTTTTTTAAAAAAAAAAAATGCTAAACTAATCAATCAACAGACACATTCAAGATCGGCATAATCTCAACATTTTAAATTATAGAAATGCGGTCTATTTTTTTTTTTTAAGGGGGAGATGGCTCAGAGAGTATTGATGTTTGAAAAAATTGGGTCATGAGAGTTTGAGAGCTAAATAAAGAAGGGAGTCTTGCGTAAGCATATGAGAAGAACCAGGAGCATCTGTTGATAGCAGAGGGTGGTAAAAATAAGGAGTCATCCAAAGCTGCCTGATCATAGTTTCTCTGCTTTTTATATGCACCTCACACCCTCTTGGCTAGCAAAGCATCAATTCACTTGGTGCAGTTGGTACAGTAGACTATTTCCTTGCTGGTGGAAGCCAACATTTAAGAAGGAGAAAGCTTTGTTTCTGCTAGTAAAGTCAGTGGGCTTCGTCTGAGTGCAGGGGAGCCTTTCGAGTTGCCCCATGTTGAAGTGGGATGGAAAAATCTCAGCCCAAGTTGAACTCACATTGAGCATTTTGCAAACAACTCCATTTGTCATGCATCGGTGGTCTCCAGCTTGTGTCTTCCACAAAATGGGAATACAGAATAACAGAGTATGGGTGGGTGGGTGGATGGATAGATAAATAGATTTTTTTAGATAGATAGATAGATAGATAGATAGATAGATAGATAGATAGATAGATAGATAGATAGATAGGTAGATAGGTAGATAGGTAGATAGGTAGAGAGGTAGATAGGTAGATAGGTAGATAGGTAGATAGGTAGATAGGTAGATAGGTAGATAGGTAGATAGGTAGATAGGTAGATAGGTAGATAGGTAGATAGGGAGATAGGGAGATAGGGAGATAGGGAGATAGGGAGATAGGGAGATAGGGAGATAGGGAGATAGGGAGATAGGGAGATAGGGAGATAGGGAGATAGGGAGATAGGGAGATAGGGAGATAGGGAGATAGGGAGATAGGGAGATAGGGAGATAGGGAGATAGGGAGATAGGGAGATAGGGAGATAGGGAGATAGGGAGATAGGGAGATGATAGGGAGGTAGGGAGGTAGGGAGGTAGGGAGGAAGGTAGGAAGGTAGGAAGGTAGGAAGGTAGGAAGGTAGGAAGGTAGGAAGGTAGGAAGGTAGGAAGGTAGGAAGGTAGGAAGGTAGGAAGGTAGGAAGGTAGGAAGGTAGGAAGGTAGGAAGGTAGGAAGGTAGGAAGGAAGGAAGGTAGGAAGGTAGGAAGGTAGGAAGGTAGGAAGGTAGGTAGGTAGGAAGGTAGGTAGGTAGAAAGATAAATAGAAAGATAAATAGATAGATAGATAGATAGATAGACAGACAGACAGACAGACAGACAGACAGACAGACAGACAGACAGACAGACAGACAGACAGAAAGACAGACAGACAGACAGACAGATAGATAGACAGATTTATAGATAGACAGACAGACAGACAGACAGACAGACAGATAGATAGATTTATAGATAGATGGATAGATAGATAGATAGATAGATAGATAGACAGACAGACAGACAGACAGACAGACAGATAGATTTATAGACAGATAGATAGACAGACAGACAGACAGACAGACAGACAGACAGACAGACAGACAGACAGATTGATAGATGGACAATGAGGTCTTTTTCTGCCGTCAATCTTCTATGTTTCTATGTTTCTAATTATTTTGGAGCAGTATGATAATACTGCTGAAACAACGGTTAGCAAGTTGATCTCAGGTGGATCAAAAAAGAAACTGTTCTCTCTCCTCTCCTACAACCGCTGGTTGTTTTTTCTCTCGAGTTGATTGGGAAAAAAAATATGTTGGACTCTTCTGATTTCTGGAACAGCAAGAGATTCTGAATGGAAGGAGGAGAAAGCCCCACTCTGCTTTCAAAAATAAAGGAGGGAGACAGCTACAATATCTGGGAAGGTTGCAAATCAGTGAAGTGCTGCTAATGATTATCTGCTTGAGAAACCCCTCAGTGAATACGTTCTGGAGTGTAAAATCCAATTTGCCTGCTCCGCTTTGCTCTTTGGGGTGCTTTTCTTCGGCCCAAATGAGGTTGGAGGCTGCCGTGCATTCAGCTTTGATCCATTGGTTCCCTGAAGTCTTTGCACTTGGGATTTCCCCCCCTCTCCCATTGCAAAATGAAGCTCATGCAATACGGAGACTATAAAATATACCAGGGAAAGAATATACTGTATTCAGAATTGTTACACCAAGCAGAACACGGGCAACAAAGAAGACTACATCCTACTTCTTGAACCAACCATGGGAAATAATTTGGGGAACAGGAGGGAGGGAGAGAAGGGAGGAAGGAAGGGGAGGGTGAGGGAGGGAAGGAGGGAGGGAGGAGAGAGGGGGGAAGAAAGGAGGGAGGAGAGAGGGGGGAAGAAAGGAGGGAGGGAGGGTTAGAGGAAGGAAAGAAGAAAGGAAGGGAGGAAAGAAAGAAGGAAGGAAGGAGAGAGAGAACAGAAGAAAAAGAAAGGAAGGAAGGAAGGGAGAGAGAGAGAGAAAGAAAGAAAGAGAGAAAGAGAAAGAGAAAGAAAGAAAGAAAGAAAGAAAAAGATAGAATGAATGAATGAAAGAAAGAAAGAAAGAAGGAAGGAAAGAAAGAAGGAAAGAAAGAAAGAAGGAAGGAAGGAAGGAAGGAAAGAAAGAAGGAAGGAAGGAAAGAAATAAAGAAAGAAAAGGATAGGCGGAAGGAAGGAAGGTTATTGTTCAATTTGTAAGAGTAATAGTTTATTGAAGAGAAATCTGCAGCTAATTGTTCTTTCAACATTTTAGAGATCATGCATTATTTATTTATTAGATTTGTATGCCGCCTTTCCTTGAAGACTCCAAAGATTAGCAAAATATAAGAAAGATGAGCCTAGTTTACTAATATTCACCAACCTGACATTTCTGGGTGTTTTCCACAAGAATATGACTGCAAACATTTTTTGCCATGGTGTTGCCAGGAATTGCCATTGCACTGCCTCTTCTCCAGGATAAATTACAAAGCCATCCTGACTAGTTGCCCCTAATAGCTTTCTCGTCTAGATTTATTTAGCACTCCTTTAAAGCTGTTCCAATTAGTAGCTATCACAACAGCTTGCAGAATATAATTCTATGTTTTAATGATGTGCTGTATAATTTAACCATGCCTGTCACCAGTGATACTGGGGGTGGGGAACAGCATCAAAAAGATGCTAAGATGTGATCAGTCTCTCTTCACCATTGTGGAATGTAAGATAATAGAGTTAGAAGGGACCTTGGAGGTCTTCTAGCCCACGCATCCTTGTGTTACAAAATAGCCAACAACCTGGAAAGCCCTCCAGGGGAAAATAAATCTCCTCAGGAGTAAGACTTGGGCTCTATATTGGTATTGTAAAATTTGCTTCATCTATATTCTTTGTTGTGGTTAGCTCTGGCCCAGCTCCTGCCCCAAGGACTGTGGATGTGGGGGAGACATCCACATGCCGCAAGCCTGTTTTGCTCCTAGTGGAATCTGCTGATGAAGGCTCCTCTGACCAAGAAGACATGAGTGACAGGGAGGAGGAGAGTGTGGCAGACAGCTCAGAAGGAGATCAATTATCTAGCTCCTCCTTGGATTCGGAACAAGAGTTAATGATACAGCCACGCATGTGAAGAGCGATGCATAGGCAGCAACAACTGAGAGATTATTATCAAACAAAATGAGGCCACCTGTGGTTGGGTGGGGCTGTGGTGATTAGTGAGACTGCTATAAATAGCAGCCTGTGGGTTTGGCCATTGTGGAGGATTATCTGATTGTTGTGTTCTGTGCCTGCTTTGCTGACTTTGACCATTTGTGTGCTGATTTTCCCCCGCTTTGAAACTAAAGCAGAGCAAAGTGTGTTTCACTTTGTGGAAGAAGAAGGACTGTGAATTGCCTCACAGCTGCAAGCTAAGTATCTCAGAACTGATAAGGGACTTGTACAAATTACCAGTTTGTTTGGAGACGAGTGCTCTTTGCTATACCAAAAGAGGGCTTGGTTTAAGTGAATTTTCATTATAAAAACATTGTTTTGAATTTTCAAACGTGTGTGTGTCTGAAATTTGTACCTGTGAATTTTCGGGAGGATTCTACCAGAGAGCCCAACAGAACAATTCTTATATATCAATAGAAGTTAATGAATACCAGCTGAATCAGTGTGTGCTTCTGGTTTTGATTTTTGCAACAAACTCTAACAGGCCATTTGTCTAAAATGGTCTACGGCAGAGGTGTGAAACTTGTGGCGTCATATTGTTATCATGTGACGTATCACGACTTTCCCCCATTTGGCAAAAAGGAGGGTGGGTGTGTCCAGTGCGTGATATATGTGGTCAGCCCTAGTCTCGTGATATATGTGGTCAGCCCTAGTCTCTAGGGGATGGATTAGAAGACCTCCAAGGTCCCTTCCAACTCTGCTACTCTGCATTCAGTATTCCCATTTTGTGAAAGAGACAATCCTGAGACCACCAATGCAGGGAAAATGGAGTTGTTCACCAAATGCCTGATGAGAGCTCAACTTGGGATGAAATTTTTTCCCATCCCATTTCAACATGAGGCAACTGGAAAGGCTCCCCTGCACTCAGTTGAAGGCCACTGACTTTACTAGCACAAACATAGCTTTCTCCTTCTTAAAAGTGGCCTTCCACCAGCAAGGAAATATTGTTTGTTTGTTTGTTTGTTTGTTTGTTTGTTTGTTTGTTTGTTTGTTTGTTTGTTTGTTTGTTTGTTTGTTTGTTTGTTTGTTTGTTTGTTTGTTTGTTTGTTTGTTTGTTTGTTGGAAGGTCTTAAGCATAAAACGTATCAGGAAAGACTTAATGAACTCAATCTGTATAGTCTGGAGGTCAGAAGGAAAAGGGGGGACATGATCCAAACATTTAAATATATTAAAGGGTTAAATAAGGTCCAGGAGGGAAGTGTTTTTAACAGGAAAGTGAACAGAAGAACAAGGGGACACAGTCTGACGTTAGTTGGGGGAAAGATCAAAAGCAACATGAGAAAATATTATTTTACTGAAAGAGTAGTAGATCCTTGGAACAAACTTCCAGCAGACATGGTAGATAAATCCACAGTAACTGAATTTAAACATGCCTGGGATAAACATAGATCCATCCTAAGATAAAATACAGAAAGTAGTATAAGGGCAGACTAGATGGACCATGAGGTCTTTTTCTGCCGTCAGACTTCTATGTTTTTGTTTGTTTGTTTGTTTGTTTGTTTGTTTGTCTGTCTGTCTGTCTGTCTGTCTGTCTGTCTGTCTATCTATCTATCTATCTATCTATCTATCTATCTATCTATCTATCTATCTATCTATCTATTTATTTATTTATTAGATTTGTATGCCGCCCCTCTCCATAGACTCGGGGCGGCTAACAACAACAATAATACAATGTAAACAAATCTAATATTTAAGTTATTTTTTTTAAAAAAACCAATTTAAGAAACCAATCATACATACTGAGAGACCATGCATAAATTTTATAAGCCTAGGGGGAAGGGAGAGTCTCAATTCCCCTATGCCTGATGACAGAGGTGGGTTTTAAGGAGCTTACGAAAGGCAAGGAGGGTGGGGGCAACTCTGATATCTGGGGGGAGTTGGTTCCAAAGGGTCGGGGCTGCCACAGAGAAGGCTCTCCCCCTGGGCCCCGCCAAACGATTGTTTAGTTGATGGAACCCGGAGAAGGCCAACTCTGTAAGACCTAACTGGTCACTGAGATTCGTGCGGCAGCAGGCGGTCCCGGAGATAATCTGGTCCGGTGCCATGAAGGGCTTTATAGGTCAAGACCAACACTATGAATTGTGACCGGAAACTGATCGGCAACCAATGCAGACTATGGAGTGTTGGTGTAACATGGGCATATTTAGGGAAGCCCATGATTGCTCTCGCAGCTGCATTCTGCATGATCTGAAGTTTCCAAACACTTTTCAAAGGTAGCCCCATGTAGAGAGCATTTTTGCTACCTCACTGTGTTCCCCTCCATCCTGGCAGTAGCCCACCCCTGCATATAAGGTACTATTCATCTTTAGGAGAAAGGAAACAGGATGGAGGCCATATTTAGGCAGGAATTCTGTGTTCCTCTGTGATAGGTTGTAACCCACCATCCTATAGTAGCAAGCATAGGATTGGGAGGTCTTGTAATAGTATATCAATCTGCTCTTTAGCTTCTGTCAGTGTCTCTTCTTTATGAAGAGTACCACGCTTTGCAAATTGTTTTGGTATACCCAGAGAGAATAAACATCAAACTGCCCAAGGAGCTGCTGATACAGTTCTACAGAGGAATCATTGAGTCTGTCATCTGCATCTCTATAACTGTCTGGTTTGGTGCTGCAACCGAACAGGACTGACACAGACTTCAGAGGAGAATCAGAACTGCAGAAAAAAGAATTGCTGCCAACCTGCCTTCCATTGAGGACCTGTAGACTGTATGAGTCAAAAGAGGGCGGGGAAAATATTTACTGACTCTTCGCATCCTGGACACAAATTGTTTCAACTCCTACTCTCAAAACGTCGCACTGCACACCAAGACAACTCGACACAAGAACAGTTTTTTTCCGAACGCCATCACTCTACTAAACAAATAATTCCCTCAACACTGTCAGACTTTCTACTAAATCTGCACTTCTATTTTACTAGTTTTTCTCATCATTCCTATCACCCATTTCCTCCCATGTTGACTGTATGACTGTAACTTGTTGCTTATATCCTAAGATTTTTATTAATATTGCTTCTTCATTGCTTATTTGACCCCTATGACAATCATTAAGTGTTGTACCACATGATTCTTGACAAATGTACATTTTATTTTATGTACGCTGAGAGCATCTGCACCAAGACAAATTCCTTGTGTGTCCAATCACACTTGGCCAATAAAAATTCTATTCTATTCTATTCTATTTCTGGGTTTTTTTGTCCAAATGTCTCATGTGAACTTTTTCATAAAATTTCAGCACACATCGCTCCGAAGTGCGTGCCCGCCATTCACCCAGCAACCACACCAGCAGCAGAGATAAGCAGGAACTACTTAGGATGAATCATTCCACCTTCTAGCCTAATTAACTTTCTGGTTGCCATGAAATAGAAGCAGAAAAGCAAACTATGTATTTTTAATTCCTTTCAAAACATATCAGTGCAGCAAATCAACCAGCAACTCAGTAGTTATGGGAATTTCTAGGTTAACGGTTGTGCAGGAATGTGCTCACTTAAATACAGACATTTCCAAATGAGAATCTGGAAGCTAAATCAACCTCCCCACTGTGCCCAATTATTGCGCCTCATTGTTGGCTCCTGTCCACTCTTCAATTTGTGGTCTTTGAATCTCCGGGCCGTCAAAATTCCAACAATAGACACACAGCTAATGTGACAGCCAGACAAATGATGGGCCATTGGATGAAGCTCGGTCAAGGATTCTATATTTGTCCATTCAATGAAATCAATTTGATGGCCAGATACAGAGAGCCATCTTTCCTTATTGGCATTGATTGACAGGCAATGATGGGGCAGAAGAAGAAAAAAAAGATGAAAGAAAAAGCGGTACTTTACTGGCACATATCTTAGACTGTGTTACTTGTTTCTTTTTTAAAATTAAAAAAAAATCACTAATATTTATTGAGATTGGTTGCCGGTTGTGTACCTTTCTATACCTCATTTTTATCTCCTAGGAATCAGAATTTAGTCTGAATGTTGATGAAAGATTCCTATTGAAATAGATTGCCAATTTAATCATTCCAGCAGAAATTGCTCCCACCAAAATGGTTTGCAAACACATACGATCACTCAAAACTAAATTCAGCTTTTCGGGGCAGCTGACTCGGCTGTCAATAGGCCTTTCTTCACAGATTACAGATCCAAAAATGGGAATTATTGCTTCCTGTACAAGCTGTTTTATATAAACTGAGTTGACAAAATGAGAAACAAGGCGGTGATAAATCACTTGGGAAAGCCAAGAGGAATCACTAAAACTATTGAAAAGAAAAAGTTTGAATATTTTGGGCATGCATTATGTCAGAGCTGCACCTTCG
Source organism: Erythrolamprus reginae (assembly GCF_031021105.1). Lineage (NCBI taxonomy): Eukaryota > Metazoa > Chordata > Lepidosauria > Squamata > Dipsadidae > Erythrolamprus > Erythrolamprus reginae. The sequence goes on from NC_091951.1 coordinate 347,714,041, forward strand.
GAAGTTTACCAAACCCAGCCAACCACAGACCAATAAATATGAAGCTGAAATCTTCAATGAAACACAGCAGCTTGGTTTCCTGTAAAAAATACAATTACTTCTGTTCTGTCGGGCTCTCTGGTAGACTCCTCCCAAAAATTCACAGGTACAAATTTCAGACACACACACATTTGAAAATTCAAAACAATGTTCTTTATAATGAAAATTCACTTAAACTAAGCCCTCTTTTGGTATAGCAAAGAGCACTCGTCTCCAAACAAACTGGTAATTTGTACAAGTCCCTTATCAGTTCTGTGATACTTAGCTTGCAGCTGTGAGGTCATTCACAGTCCTTCTTCTTTCACAAAGTGAAACACACTTTGCTCTGGTTTAGTTTCAAAGCGGGGAAAAATCAGCACACAAAAGGTCAAAGGCAGCAAAGCAGGCACGAAACACAATGATCAGATAATCCTCCACAATGGTCAATCCCACAAGCTGCTATTTTAGCAGCCTCTCTAACTACCACAACCCCAGCCAACCACAGGTGGCCTCATTTTCTTTGATAATCTCTCAGTTGTTGCTGCCTATGCATCGCTCTCCGCATGCATGGCTGTATCATTAACTCTTGTTCCGAATCCAAGGAGGAGCTAGATAATTGATCTCCTTCTGAGCTGTCTGCCACACTCTCCTCCTCCCTGTCACTCATGTCTTCTTGGTCAGAGGAGCCTTCATCAGCAGATTCCACCAGGGGCAAAACAGGCCTGCAGCATGTGGATGTCTCCCCCACATCCACACTCCTTGGGGCAGGAGCTGGGCCAGAGCTAACCACAACAACTTCTTGCGTACACTACTATCTGTATTCTACCCTACTATACATAAGTCACTACTAGTATATCACTACTACTATTACAACTATCTCAATTACATCAACTCGCAGGAACCAATAGAGAGCAACAACAGCAACAGGGAAATCAAACAACAGGAAAATCACCAGCAAGCAGTAAGCACAAAAGCTCTTACATATTTATATATTTATTTATTTATTTATTACTTAGATTTGTATGCCGCCCCTCTCCGAAGACTCGGGGCGGCTCACAACATGTAAAAACAAATCATAAGCAATCAGACAAATTTAAAATATTTAAATATTTAAAAAAAAAACCATATGCTAACAGTCACACACACAGACATACCATGCATAAATTAAACGTGCCCAGGGGGAGATGTTTCAGTTCCCCCATGCCTGACGACAAAGGTGGGTTTTAAGGAGTTTACGGAAGGCAGGAAGAGTAGGGGCAGTTCTAATCTCTGGGGGGAGTTGGTTCCAGAGGGCCGGGGCCGCCACAGAGAAGGCTCTTCCCCTGGGGCCCGCCAACCGACATTGTTTAGTTGACGGGACCCGGAGAAGGCCCACTCTGTGGGACCTAATCGGTCTCTGGGATTCGTGCGGCAGGAGGCGGTCTCGGAGATATTCTGGTCCGATGCCATGAAGGGCTTTAAAGGTCATAACCAACACTTTGAATTGTGACCGGAAATTGATCGGCAACCAATGCAGACTGCGGAGTGATGGTGAAACATGGGCATACCTAGGTAGGCCCATGACTGCTCTCGCAGCTGCATTTTGCACGATCTGAAGTTTCCGAACACTTTTCAAAGGTAGCCCCATGTAGAGAGCATTACAGTAGTCGAACCTCGAGGTGATGAGGGCATGAGTGACTGTGAGCAATGAGTCCCGGTCCAGATAGGGCCGCAACTGGTGCACCAGGCGAACCTGGGCAAACGCCCCCCTCGCCACAGCTGAAAGATGTTGTTCTAATGTGAGCTGTGGATCGAGGAGGACGCCCAAGTTGCGGACCCTCTCTGAGGGGGTCAATAATTCCCCCCCCAGGGTGATGGACGGACAGATGGGATTGTCCTTGGGAGGCAGAACCCACAGCCACTCCGTCTTATCCGGGTTGAGCTTGAGTCTGTTGACACCCATCCAGGCCCCAACAGCCTCCAGGCACCGGCACATAACTTCTACCGCTTCGTTGACTGGGCATGGGGTGGAGATGTAAAGCTGGGTATCATCCGCATATTGATGATACCTCACCCCATGTCCATGGATGATCTCGCCCAGCGGTTTCATGTAGATGTTGAATAGCAGGGGGGAGAGGACTGACCCCTGAGGCACCCCACAAGGGAGAAACCTAGGAGTCGACCTCTGGCCCCCCACTAACACCGACTGCGACCGGCCAGAGAGGTAGGAGGAGAACCACTGAAGGACAGTGCCTCCCACTCCCAGCCCCTCCAGCCGGTGCAGAAGGATACCATGGTCGATGGTATCGAAAGCCGCTGAGAGGTCAAGGAGCACCAGGACAGAGGATAAACCCCTGTCCCGGGCCCGCCAGAGATCATCCATCAACGCGACCAAAGCGGTTTCCGTGCTGTAACCGGCCCTGAAACCCGACTGCTGGGGACCTAGATAATCGGCTTCTTCCAAGGACCGCTGGAGCTGGAGTGCCACCACCTTCTCGACAACCTTCCCCATAAAGGGGAGGTTGGAGACTGGACGATAGTTGTTAAGTACGGCTGGGTCCAGGGAGGGCTTCTTGAGGAGGGGGCGCACAAGCGCTTCTTTATAGAGTGATGGAAAAACTCCCCTCCCCAAGGAAGCATCGGTAATCTCCTGGGCCCAGCTCCGTGTCACCTCCCTGCTGGCCGAAACCAACCAGGAGGGACACGGATCCAGTAAACAGGTGGCGGAACTCACAGCTCCGATGGCCTTGTCCACTTCATCAGGTGTCACCAGATCAAACTCTTCCCAGACAGGTGGACAAGTACGTGCCCCAGTCACCTCGACTGACTCGTTGTCAGTCAACTCTGTTTTACAATTGGAGTCGAGGTCGGCTCGGATCCGAGCGACTTTATCAGCGAAAAACGTGTTAAAGTCCTCGGCACTACTCTGTAAGGGCTCCCCAACTCCCCCCTGGTTAAGAAGGGAGCGGGTCACCCTAAACAGAGCGGCCGGGCGGGATTCCGCTGATGCAATCAAGGCGGCATGGTATGCGCATCTTGCCGCCTTGAGCGCCACTTTGTAAGTCTTAATAAAAGCTCTTACAAGTGTTCGGTCGGATTCAGACCTACTCTTCCTCCATCGCTTCTCTAGACGTCTCTTCTGGCATTTCAACTCCCGGAGCTCCTCGTTGAACCATGGAGCTCTACGGGGTCTAGCACCTCGGAGAGGTCGCAAAGGCGCAATCCGGTCAAGAGCCTCCGCTGCGGCCTTGTTCCAGGCTTCCGCAAGAGACTCTGCCGAACTGTGGACAAGTGCCTCTGGTATAACCCCAAGCGCCGTCTGAAAGCCCTCAGGGTCCATCAGGCGTCTGGGGCGGAACATCTTAATTGGTTCCGCCTCCCTGCGGGGAAGGATTGGAGCCAGGAAGTCAAGCCGTAGTAGAAAATGGTCTGACCATGACAAAGGCAACACATCTAAGCCCCTTAGTCTCAGACCATTACTCAGTTGCTCAGAGAGGAATACCATGTCAGGTGCGTGCCCTCCCTCGTGAGTCGGACCCTGAACTACTTGAGTCAGGTCCATGGCTGTCATGGTGGCCATGAACTCCTGTGCCAACCCAGAGGTTTCGCCGAGTGACGGCAGATTGAAGTCCCCCAGGACAATAAGTCCGGGGAACTCCACCGCCAACCCGGCTACCTCCTCGAGCAGCACAGGCAGGGCTTTTGACACGCAGCTGGGAGGCAGGTACGTGAGAAACAAGCCCACCTGAACCCCTAAGTCCAACTTCACAAGGAGGGACTCGCAACCCGCAATCTCCGGAGCAACGAGCCCACGCAGGCCAAGGCTCTCCCTGGCTACAATAGCCACTCCTCCCCCCCTTCCCTGAGGTCGAGGTTGATGCCATATCTGAAACCCAGCTTGGCAGATTTCCGAGAGAGGAACTCCTCCCTCCGGGCCCAGCCAGGTTTCAGTTACACATGCCAGGTCGGCCTCCTCATCCAGGATTAAATCTCGGATGAGGAGAGCTTTATTTACCACCGACCTGGCATTGCGCAGCAGCAACCTGAGCCCAGGGCCAGAGTTACACTCATCACCAGTGCCCTGGGTTGAGCTCACGGAGCCGGAACAAGGAATAGTTATTAAACAGCGATCCCTCGTTCCCCTGGAACGGCTAACTTATCACCCAATCAGGTTGCTGCATACTCAATTAACTCAGAATGACTCATCATTCTCCTCATAATCCTTCCTTCTGCATTGGGGTATTACCTCAGGATAATCCTGACACAATGCGACACCCAGAAAAATACAGCATCCTTCACTTAATCCTCCAAGGGGTCCTATTCTTTTTAATATGTTTGTGAGTGACATAGGGGAAGGTTTGGTAGGGAAGGTTTGCCTATTTGCCAATGACTCTAAAGTATGCAATAAGGCTGATATTCCTGGAGGCGTCTATAATATGGTAAATGATTTAGCTTTACTAGATAAATGGTCAAAGCAATGGAAACTGCAGTTTAATGTTTCCAAATGTAAAATAATGCACTTGGGGAAAATGAATCCTCAATCTGAGTATTGTATTGGCAGTTCTGTGTTAGCAAAAACTTCAGAAGAGAAGGATTTAGGGGTAGTGATTTCTGACAGTCTCAAAATGGGTGAACAGTGCAGTCAGGCGGTAGGGAAAGCAAGTAGGATGCTTGGCTGCATAGCTAGAGGTATAACAAGCAGGAAGAGGGAGATTATGATCCCGCTATATAGAGTGCTGGTGAAACCACATTTGGAATACTGTGTCCAGTTCTGGAGACCTCACCTACAAAAAGATATTGACAAAATTGAACGGGTCCAAAGATGGGCTACAAGAATGGCGGAAGGTCTTAAGCATAAAACGTATCAGGAAAGACTTAATGAACTCAATCTGTCTAGTCTGGAGGACAGAAGGAAAAGGGGGGGGACATGATCGAAACATTTAAATATGTTAAAGGATTAAATAAGGTCCAGGAGGGAAGTGTTTTTAATAGGAAAGTGAACACAAGAACAAGGGGACACAATCTGAAGTTAGTTGGGGGAAAGATCAAAAGCAACATGAGAAAATATTATTTTACTGAAAGAGTAGTAGATCCTTGGAACAAACTTCCAGCAGACAGTAACTGAATTTAAACATGCCTGGGATAAACATATATCCATCCTAAAATAACATACAGAAAATAGTATAAGGGCATACTAGATGGACCATGAGGTCTTTTTCTGCCGTCAGACTTCTATGTTTCTATGTTTCTATGTTTCTATGTTTCTATGTTTCTATGTTTCTATGTTTCTATGTTTCTATGTTTCTATGTTTCTATGTTTCTATGTTTCTATGTTTCTATGTTTCTATGTTTCTATGTTTCTATGTTTCTATGTTTCTATGTTTCTATGTTTCTATGTTTCTATCATGGCTTCAAAATCTAAGGGACAAAACTCAGCAGAAATTTTCTGTGCAGCTGTTGATAAAAATAGGATCGCCAACATGATTTTTAATGGCACAAGAAGAAGAAGTAGTGCAATCAACAGATTGTATTTGTCTTCATTCTGATGTGTCAGGATATTTTACCTTAAGAATGAAAAATATTTAAAGAATGCCAAATGAAACAAACAGAATTCAGTTGTCCAAACAGTTATTCTGAGAAATTTTCAATAGTTTTTGTTGTGAGTGGTCCACTTCCGGCTCAGCTGGTCACGTATTTCAAGGACCAGGAGTCAGAAGAATACTGGCCAGTGTTCTTGCCATCTGAGTCTGAGAGTGAGAGTGAAGGGGAGTTGGAGACTGAGTAACCAACAGACACTGTAGGGGATTGTCTGAGTCAAAGGACAATGGGGACTTTGATGGCCCTATATTAGATGCAAGGGTCGGAAGAATGAGAGGCAGGCATGAATATCTCTCTAGCAGAGGTTCTAGACATTGATTAGGTCTATGGGACATTTAGCCACACCCTGTCAATATATATAGGACAGTTTGATAGGATAAGAGGTGTGGCAAGCAACGTTCATAACCAGTTAAACTATTTCTGAGAGGTGGCTGTTTAGTGTGCATAACATCCCCCCTATCTTCCTACCTACCTACCTTCCAACTACTGACGTACCTACCTCTATCATGTCTGTCTGCCTGTCTGTCTATATCCATCCATCCATCCATCCATCCATCCATCCATCCATCCATCCATCCATCCATCCATCTATCTATCTATCTATCTATCTATCTATCTATCTAGACACATAGGGGCAAGAGACCAAATGGGAACAAGTACACGAAAGGTGGAAAAAAGGAAAAATGGGGAGAGGAAATTAAATAAATGAAGGAGGGAAGGGAAGGGAAAGATGAGAGGAGAGGAGAAGAAAGGAAGGGAAGGAAAGGAAAGGAAAGGAAGGAAAGGAAAGGAAAGGAAAGAAAAGGAAGAAAGGAAATGATTTTGAACTAATTTGAAAGGCAGACAAGTACCACTCACAAAGAACTTTTTAAATGGGAAAGTTAACTATAAGCCCATAGGAAGAAAAATATTACTAAATTAGTTGCATCAAGGTCCTTTAGCTAAAAGTGTAAGTAGACAATTAGCATAAATCTATCTTTGAAGTATTGCAGCTGATGGTATTTTGCTGAGCCATTTGTACCAAGTCTCACACTTAATTGGAAATGTGCTGACTTTAAGTAGCATTTGTGCTTGCTTGCATTCATACGCACTTATATATACACAATTGCCAAGCTTGCACATGCTTTTTATTTAGCAGCATAGCCCATTTCTTATTTATTTTCTTTTTAATCATTGTTTGATTAAACTTATGATGATATAAAATACAATGAAAATAAGGATTAATAGGCACCAAATATCTGCTGGGGGCAGGAGGTGGAGCTCTGAGTTTCTATCTCCCTTAAGATTTTTTTTAAAATTTATCTTTTAGGGGAAATATTTTTATCCTGGTATTTTTTAAAATCCTCAAAATATTTCATTCTTCTAAGAGGCGGGGTTGGGGGTGGGGGTTGCTAACTTTCTACAGTGGCAACAACCACAGTGCACCATCCAAAGCTTTACTTTCTATGATCAGGAGACACAAGGGGGGAACCCTCCAAGATATTACTGTATTTTTCAGAATGGAAGATGCACCTTAGTTTTGGGGGAGGAAAACAAGGGGGAAAATTTCTGCCTCTGCCTCTCAGAAATTTGCCTCCAAGCATACAGAAGAGAATACATAGAAACATAGAAGACTGCAAGCTAAGTATCACAGAACTGATAAGGGACTTGTACAAAGTACCAGTTTGTTTGGAGACCAGTGCTCTTTGCTATCCAAAAGAGGGCTTAGTTTAAGTGAATTTTCATTATAAAGAACATTGTTTTGAATTTTCAAATGTGTGTGTGTCTGAAATTTGTACCTGTGAATTTTTGGGAGAAATCTACCAGAGAGCCCGACAGAACACGTTCTATATATGTTTTAGTCTCCAGGCTTTTGATCATCATAGTTGCTCTTCTCTGAACTTTTTCCAAAGTCTCAACACCTTTTGTAGTAATGTAGCGGCCAAACTCGGTTGCAGTATTCCAGGTGTGGTCTTACTAAGGCTTTTACAAAGTGGTGGTTTTCTTGGTTAGCTTATTGGGAAGGTAATCCAAGGCAGAACTTATAGGATCACATTTGGGTATCATAATGAATTATATTTCTGTCTAGTCCCCAGGCCAGCTTTTCTCGGGGGGGGGGGGTGTTGAGGATAGAATGAATGAATAAATAAATATGGAAAAAAATAAAGAATGAACGGAAAAATAAAATACTGCATGCGATAACAAGGAAGGGTGTCGGCCTATTAGGAAAGCAAGTCCCCGAGGTGACAGCTTTATAACGCTAAGCTTAGCCTTATTTGCAGTAACTCATTTTATGTATAGTGTTTCATACCGGAGAAGCCAAAGGGCTAGATCTGCTCTTGATTTACTCCCACCCGTAAGGAGGGTGGGAGCCTTTAAGAAGGCAGAAAATAAGTCTGCTGATTAGAACAGTAAATTAGGGCCGGACAGAAATGAGGGTGTGGGGGGCGAAACTGCCGGATTTCTGCAGGCCTGCATAAACATTTCATGCTGTTTGGCCATGCTTCTTGGATGCCCGATAAACGATAAACGGTGCTCTTAGAATCTTTTTTTTAAAATCCTATAATAAAAGCTTTCTTGTCCCTTCTCTCATTGTCCTTTCTTCGGGGTGTGATTGATGCTTCCTTTGGCCTCCAAACTTTGTCTTTGCAGCCCAAACCAAGATGTGTCCAAGTCGCCTTCGGAAGCTTGCTGGTTATTTTATTTTATTATTTATTTATTCTTTGTCCAATATACAATACATATGGAAGAGAATAGACATTAAGTAATATATATAAAGATAGAAAGTAAAAAAGAAGAGAATATATATGATATAAGAGATACGGAGAGAATATATATGATATAAATATAATATAATATAATACAATACAATACAATACAATACAATACTATATAATATAATATTATATAATATAATATTATATAATATAATATACCAGGGTGATTCAACACAAAATGTAACCCTTCTCTGGTACAGAGCTGAAGGGATTGGATACTGTAGCCTAGAGGATAATTCTCTGCCTTACAAGGCAAAGGTTGCAGGTTCAAGTCCCAGTGGGTATGGCTAGCTGATGAGGCCAAAATAAGGCCGAAATAGATCTATCCTAGTCTCCCTTAATTTTCAAATTCAGCTTAAACATGTGACACATACAGATAAAATTGTCGGCTATCAATAAAATTAACTGCCTTGGAAATGGCCCTGGGTTGGGCCGAGAGGCAAAAAAGGAGCTGTGATGTTCCTTCAATATACCAGGGTGATTCGACACAAAATGTAACCCTTCCCTGGTACAGAGCTGAAGGGATTGGATACTGTAGCCTAGAGGATAATTCTCTGCCTTACAAGGCAAAGGTTGCAGGTTCAAGTCCCAGTGGGTATGGCTAGCTGATGAGGCCAAAATAAGGCCGAAATAGATCTATCCTAGTCTCCCTTAATTTTCAAATTCAGCTTAAACATGTGACACATACAGATAGAATTGTCGGCTATCAATAAAATTAACTGCCTTGGAAATGGCCCTGGGTTAGGCCGAGAGGCAAAAAAGGAGCTGTGATGTTCCTTCAATATACCAACAGCACGAAGCTTGGAAACTTCAGCCTGATGATGGTGAATGTGATTTCGCCGAAACGTCGCATAAACATGCAAAATGTTACACAGGGCAAAACCTGAACTCAGTACATCTAGAAAGGGAAGTTGATCATTACTATGGAAACAGAAATCAATGATCAACTTCCCTTTCTAGATGTACTGGTCTATAAAAAACCCAATGGCAGCCTAGGACACACTATCTACCAAAAGAAAACCCATACCAACCGTTATCTAAATGCACACTCACACCACCACCCCGCACAAATCACCTCAGTGGCCAAAACTCTCATCACCAGAACCAAACGCTTAGCTGACCATGAGCACTTAAAAACTGAATTGAACAAACTCAAAGATGTATTAATTTCTAATGGATTCGAAGAGAAAACAATCACAAATCTAATCAAAAAAGAGACACCCCCCAAAAAACAAGATCAAGAACAGGACAATGGTACCACCATCCTCCCTTACATCAAGGGCACCACAGACAAAATTAGTAAAATCCTGCACAAACATAACATCAAAACTTCATTTTGCACCAACCAAAAAATATCTAATATCCTAAGGAGCCCCAAAGATAAAATCCAATTGGAATACCAAGGAATCTATGAAATCCCTTGCAAAACATGTGCAGCCACATACATTGGACAAACCAACCAAAGAGTAAGTGCACGCCTTGCAGAACATGTGAATGCAGTTAAAAAAGAAGATAAGACTTCCTCCCTTGTCCAGCACATTAAAAAAACAGGGCACAAAATTGACTTTGAAAAAACTAAATTACTTCACAAAACAGAGAATTTATATAGAAGAATTGCCCTAGAAGCCATAGAAATTGAAAGGAGCCCCCTTTGCATGAATAAAAGAGATGACACGTCCCGCCTACCAGAAATTTGGAAACCAGCCTTAAACAAAAAAAACACTTCATAAAAATCACCATTCAATCCTTCTAATAATTATGATTTTGGACTTTTGAAATTTGGAAACCAGCCTTAAACAAAAAACACTTCATAAAATCACCATGTCAATCCTTCTAATAATTATGATTACACCAACCAATCAGATCACTGAAACATAATCACCCAATCTATTTGCTACATTCAAACCAAATCTCCACCCCCACACTATACACTAGGAAGAAATGACAGTTGCAGACATTCCATTTTACAACAGCACGAAGCTTGGAAACTTCAACCTGATGATGGTGGATGTGATTTCACCGAAACGTCGCATAAACATGCAAAATATTACACAGGGCAAAACCCGAACTCAGAACAATCTACATATATATATATATATATATATATATATATATATATATATATATATGTGTGTGTGTGTGTGTGTGTGTGTGTGTGTGTGTGTGTGTGTGTGTGTGTATGTGTGTATATGTGTATATGTGTATATGTGTATATGTGTATGTGTATATGTATATGTATATGTATATGTATATGTATATATGTATGTATATATGGAGATAATATATGAGATACATGATATATGAGATAAGGAAAGACAATTGGACAGGGGACAATAGGCACATCAGTGCACTTATATACGCCCCTTAGACACAGAAAAATTACCAGGAACTGGAGACTTTGAAGAACAAAGACAATGCAATTTCATTCTTTTTATCTATATTTTCTATTTTTTATTATTCTTATTCTTGTTCTTGTTCTTGTTCTTGTTCTTGTTCTTGTTCTTGTTCTTGTTCTTGTTCTTGTTCTTGTTCTTGTTATTATTGTTATTATTGTTATTATTGTTATTATTGTTATTATTGTTATTATTGTTATTATTGTTATTATTGTTATTATTGTTATTATTGTTATTATTGTTATTATTGTTATTATTGTTATTATTTATTTATTTATTTGATTTGTATGCCGCCCCTCTCCGCAGACTCGGGGCGGCTAACAACAGTAATGAAACAGCATATAACAATAATTCAATACTAAAAACAGTTAAAAACCCATTATTATAAAAACCAATCATACATACAAACATACCATGCATAAAATTGTAAAGGCCTGGTCTGGTGCCATGAAGGGCTTTATAGGTCATAACCAACAGTTTGAATTGTGACCGGAAACTGATCGGCAACCAATGCAGACTGCGGAGTGTTGGTGTAACATCGGCATATTTGGGAAAGCCCATGATTGCTCTCGCAACTGCATTCTGCACGATCTGAAGTGTATTTTCTATGTACCGAAGAAGATATTATAAAATATAATCTTATTATACAATACCACTGTTCATGGCAGACTACTAACCACAAACTACTACAAACCACACACTAACCACAACTAACCACTACTTATCCCTACTGATCACACCTATGCAAAGGTGCATTTCTGTTTATACAATTCTAAACCAATCAGGTTGTAGTTTAATCATCGGGACTCAGCAGTCTTTCCACTTTACATAATTACAACCAGGGGTGGGCAGCAGGCAGGACGGGGTGGAACGCAGTTCCACTGGGGGAAATGAAGATGCGTGTGCATCTCCAGCTGACTGGCGGCTGTCACTTCCTGGATTATTGGTCTCGGCTCAGCTCTTCTTTTTTTCCTTGTTGTTGCTGCTGCGTCTGCACTCCTTGCTTTTTTCCTCTTTCCTCCTTTCTGGCCTTGGACGAGCACCCCTCATGCTCCCTTTCTCCTGTTCTAATGACTCACATTAACGTAGGTTATTTACATAAAGGATAATAAATGGAATATTGTGCAGTCCATCAGGGAAAATAAATTTTAAAAAACTCACAGAGCTTGGCCTAACTTTATTTTTTATAGTTCAGCATTTGCTGATTTCTGACCTTTTTCCCAGACATGCATAAAAGCTGTAATGGATTACCTCCACCCTGCTTAAGAGAGCTGTTTCCCCCCGCTCCTCTCTAGAATACATTGCAATGTTGTTCCTTTTGTCAATATTTCATCCAAAGAGAGCCTATCCATCTGTGAGGAAAACACAACCACCCTTTTGTGGCAAAGCGAATGCCCTGGATAGAGGAATAAGTAGCTACTTTATTTTCTCTTGACCATAAATATGATAGGAGCTCTCCGTCAAAATGAAATCTGGGCTTGAATGTATCACCTCCAAATATTTATTTATTTATTTATTTATTCATTCATTCATTCATTCATTCATTCATTCATTCAATTTATTTATTTATCTATGTATTTATGTATTTATGTATTTATCTATGTATTTATTTATTTACTTACTTACTTACTTACTTACTTACTTACTTACTTACTTACTTACTTACTTATTTAGTACAATACACAATAATACACAATGAAGGTTATAGAGGATATAGTAGAGAAGAAATACGAGATATAGGAGAGACTATAGGACAGGGGATGGAAGGGACTCTAGTGTGCTTGTACTCGCCCCTTACTGACCTCTTAGGAATCTGGAGAGGTCAACCGTGGACAGTCTAAGGGTAAAATGTTTGGGGTTAGGGGATGATACTACAGAGTCCAGTAATGAGTTCCACACTTCGACAACCCAATTACTAAAGTCATATTTTTTTACAGTCAAGTTTGGAGCGATTAATATTAAACTTGAATCTGTTGTGTGCTCTTGTGTTGTTGCGGTTGAAGCTGAAGTAGTCTTTGATAGGCAGGACATTGCAGCATACGATCTTGTGGGCAATATTAGATCATGGTTAAGGCGTCGTAGTTCTAAGCTTTCAAGACCCAGGATTGTAAGTCTAGTTTGGTAGGGTATTGTGTTTCGAGTGGAGGAGTGAAGGGCTGTTCTGGTGAAGTATCTTGGGACATTTTCAAGGGTGTTAATGTCTGAGATGCGATATGGGTTCCAAACAGATGAGCTGTATTCTAGGATGGGTCTGGCAAAAGTTTTGTAAGCTCTGGTAAGTAGTCTGAGATTTCCAGAGCAGAAGCTACGTAGGATTAGATTAACAACTCTTGAAGCCTTCTTGGCGATGTTGTTGTAGTGGGCTTTGGCACTTAGATCTTTAGTTATTAATATTCCGAGGTCCTTGAATGAGTGGGGATTATCTGTGATAATTTGTTTATTAAATTTGTATTTGAAGTTCTGATTCTTTTTGCCGATGTGTAGGACAGAGCATTTGCTGGTTGAGATCTGTCTGTCTGTCTCTGTCTGTCTGTCTGTCTGTCTGTCTGTCTGTCTGTCTGTCTGTCTGTCTCTGTCTCACTTTCACACTCACTCTCACTCTTTTGCTCTTTCTTCATCTCCCCATCTGTCTATCTGTCCATTTGCTGCCCATCTGCCTGCCTGTCTGCTTGCTTGCTTTCCGTTCTCTGTAATCTATCTATGTATCTATGTATCTGTCTGTCTGTCTGTCTATCTATCTATCATCTCTCTATCTCTATCTATTATCTCTACCTCTACCTACCTACCTACCTACCTACCTACCTATCATCTATCTATCTATCTATCTATCTATCTATCATCTATCTATCTATCTATCTATCATCTCTCTATCTCTATCTATCTGTCCATCTCTATTCTATTCTATTCTATTCTATTCTATTCTATTCCATTCCATTCCATTCCATTCCACTCCATTCCACTCCATTCTCTACTCTATTCTATTCTACCCTACTCCACTCCACTCCATTCCATTCCATTATATTCCATTACATTATATTTGATAATATTTTAAAAACTAGATTAAAAAGTTTTCACATTCTGTGATTTAAAAAGCTCAAAGTATTGAAAACAAAAGGAGAAAAGTGGAAAAAAATGTATCTGCATGGATTGCCATTTAGGATGTCAGTGTTACAAAGAATAACATCATTTTTTTAAAAAAATTATTCACTCCCGTAGAATAGGAAAAAAGAACCACTGCATTTCACATCCATTATTAGTGGATTATCTAATAAAACTATTAGTTATTAGATAATAGTTTCAATTAGCTTCATTTCCAAATCATAAACATATTTAACGTTTCTTAATACCTGAAGCCATTGATTTTGCAATATAGAACACTCCAATTATCTTAATTGGGGAAAATTCTATATGATTCAGGCAGTGGAATGGTGCTTTTTTTAAAAAATCAATTCTTGGTAATATTTCATTGTTGCCAGGATCTTTAGAGACTATATTGCGAGCCAATAAACTGTTAATTCCAACTCCAGCAATTGAGAAGTCCATGAAATAAACTGCTATGTAAGATTGGTGATTTGCTAGGGACCAAAACAAAGGAGAAACTTGGGTTAATGATGAGTTTAGAAAGGCTCACATTTGCACCTCTGCATGGATTCAGTTAATGAAGAATTTGTAATTAGTGTTGGGCAAACCGAACTTGCAAAGTTCGGCATGCCGAACCCAAACCCAAACTTTTTTAAAAGTTCGGGTAAAGTTCAGGTTCGGGTTTGGTGTTTGGGCGAACACCGCAAAACGACGATGCCCAGGAGAAGACTGGGGAATCCCATCATGGGATTTCCTACTTCCTTTTGCTTGCAGTGCTGCAAGCAAAAGGATGTGGGAAATCCCATGAGGGGATTCCGGGGGCGGGGATTTGACATCACAGAGACTACTTCCTGGCCGGCTGAAACGGGGAGGAAGAAGTCTCCGTGACATCATAGCAAGCAAAAGGAGGTGGGAAATCCCACAATGTGATTCCCCACTCTCCTCTCAGGCGGCGGCGCGGTGTTCGGCCAAACGAACTTCACGCTGAACCCAAACTTTACCCGAACTTTTTAAAAAAAGTTTTAAAAAGCACTGCTGCTGTTCGGGTTCGGATAAAGTTCAGGTTCGGGTTTGGCGAACTCACCCGAACTTCACAGCAAAGTTCCGGTGAGTTCGCCGAACCCAAACTTCCTGAAGTTCGCCCAACACTTTTTGTAATCTGTTCTCTTCGGATGATAGAGAAATCTGAACATTGTAAAGTAATATAATATGAAGCACTCATGATTTAATTACCATGAATGCTCTATACCAGCGATGGCAAACCTGTCGTGCACATGCGTGAGTGCCCACACCCCTAATTCAATGCATGGGGAGGGCAAAAACAGCTTCTCCCACACCCAAGTAGCCCTCTGGAAGCTGGAAATGGCCTTTTTCCCAACTTCTGGTGGGCCCAGTAGGCTCGCTTTTTGCCCTCCCCAGGCTCCAAAGGTTCTGTGCAGCCGGGGGACAGGAAAAATGCTTTCCCCCATCCCCCTGGAGGCTCTCTGAAAGCCAAAAACACCCTCCCATAGACTCTGTGCAAGTGAAAAATCAGCTGGCTGGAACACACATGCACATTGCAGCTGAGCTAGGTCAACTGCTTGTGTGCCAACACATATGGCTCCCTGTGCCCTCTGTAGCACCCGTGCCATAGGTTCGCCATGATCATTTATGATCACAATTGAACTCTGTTGCTGCACAAGACAGCTATTAAGTGAGTTTTGCCCCATTTTATTTATTTATTTATTTGTTGGACTTTTATGCCCCCCCCCCCCCTCTGAGGACTCTATGACCATTCTTTCTACAGTGTTGAGTGAATCACTGCAAAGCACATTGAAGAGTTTATTGATTGATTGATTGATTGATCGATTGATCGTTAGAGTTGAAAGGGAGCATGCGGGTCATCAAGTCCAACCCCTGCCTAAGCAGGAACCCTATAGCATCCCAGCCAAATGGCAGTCCAATTTCCTCTTTAAAATGTCCATAGTATTGGAGTTCACAACGTCCTCTGGTAGGTTGTTCCACTGGTTGATCATTCTGACCATCAGGAAGTTCTTCCTTATTTCCAGGTTGAATCTCTCCTTGGTCAGCTTCCACCATTGTTCCTCGTCCGGCCCTCCGGTGCCCTAGAGAATAAAGTGATCCCCTCCTCTCTGTGGCAACCCCTCGTATACCTGTAGACTGCTATCATGTCCGCTCTGGCCCTCCTTTTCTCTAGACTATCCATGCCCAGTTCCTGCAGTCTCTCTTCGTAAGTCTTGGTTTCTAGTCCCCTGATCATTTTGGTTGCTCTTTTCTGCACCTTCTCCAGAGTTTCAATGTCTTTTTTGAAGTGTGGTGACCAGAGTTGCAAAGGATTAAAAAAAAATGCAGGAGTGAAAGAAAACAAACTTTATTTCACACAGTACTCTTTTTATAATTCACTGTTCTCTATGACCTAATTCAGCTAATAACACATGCACAGTTTTACATGATGCTGTAATTTATAAACATACTAATATATCATAGATAATGCTACAGGTATAATGACAGAATCTTAGGGACTTTACAGGAAAGCCTTGACAGTTAGGTGAAGGAATGTGTTTTGATGGTATCAGCTAGCATATGCATTCCCTTTGATGATATCATTCGGCACTGTCTGTTCATGAGAACATTTTGCCAGGGTTTGAACTTTCCCTGAACTTTCCAAGCCTACAAATCCAGGCCTACCTGAATGGCAAAACCTGAGCAAAAACTCAGTATAGCCTAATAGCATAATGTGAACTAAGCACCCATGTGCGGCTTTGGTCATACCTGGCCATGCCCAACCATATGGCCTTTGACCTAATACTACAGCACATTTTTCCCATTTCCTTTCCTCATTCAGGAAAAAAAACCTGTTCTTGTGTCTAGTTGTTATAGTGTGCAGTGTTCTATAGCAACATTTTGAGGGTAGGAGTTGAAACAATTTAAGTCCAGGATGCGAGGGGTCCGTAAATATTTTCAGAGCTTAGTGCCAATCCATAGTCTGGAAGTTGGAGACCCCTATTCTATGTTGCAATATCATACTTTATGCCACATCATTTTCACTTTCTATGGTTTCCAGCAGAACTGACATTTATTTTATTTATTTATTTATTTATTTATTTATTTATTTATTTATTTATTTATTTATTTATTTATTTATTTATTTATTTATTTATTTATTTATTTATTTATTAGATTTGCATGCTGCCCCTCTCCGCAGACTCAGGGCGGCTCACAACAGTGATAAGAACAATATATAATGACAAATCTAATAATTAGAATCTAAAATAACAATTGTACATTTAAAAATCTAAAAGCAAGGAACCCCAATATAAAAAACATACATACAGTCATATCATGCACAAAAACTACATAGGCAGGGGGAGATGTCTCAGTTCCCCCACGCTTGACGACAGAGGTGGGTTTTAAGGAGTTTACGAAAGGCAAGGAGGGTAGGGGCATTTCTAATCTCTGGAGGGAGCTGATTCCCTGGGTCCTGCCAAACAACATTGTTTAGTCAATGGGACCCGGAGAAGACCAACTCTGTGGGACCTAACCAGCTGCTGGATTTCGTGCGGCAGAAGGCGGTCTCGCAGATATCCTGGTCCAGTGCCATGAAGAGCTTTATAGATAATGACCAACACTTTGAATTGTGACCAGAAACTGATCGGCAACCAATGCAGACTGAAGAGTGTTGGAGTACCATGGGCATATTTAGGGAAACCCATGATTGCTCTCGCAGCTGCATTCTGCACGATCTGAAGTTTCCGAACACTCTTCAAAGGTAGCCCCATGTAGAGAGCATTACAGTAGTCGAGCCTCGAGGTGATGAGGGCATGAGTGACTGTGAGCAGTGACTCCCGGTCCAAATAGGGCCGCAACTGGTGCACCAGGTGAATCTGGGCAAACGCCCTCCTCGCCACAGCTGAAAGATGTTTCTCTAATGTGAGCTGTGGATCGAGGAAGATGCCCAAGTTGCGGACCCTCTCTGAGGAGGTCAAAATCTCCCCCCCCCAGGGTGACGGACAGACAGATAGCATTGTCCTTGGGAGGCAAAACCCACAGCCACTCCATCTTATCAGGGTTGAAATATACTGGCCTCCTATTGCACCATGGATTCCCAAATCATTCACTTTGGGGTGAATCCAATTTTAACAGGAAAGAACCAACCAACCAACCAACCAACTCTATTCAAAATCACTCTAAAGCCAATTGCCAAATTCAGGGTTTATAAAAAATATTTTTAGCAAAAATATATACATATAAAATAAATGAAAATTTTGTTGCTACTCCCTTGCTCAAAATGTGGCCTACTAGCATATAAATGTGCGTGCAAATCTCTTCCTTGGTATCTGGGATTTCCATGTTGCCTCCTGACTTTATTTTCCCATCTAATTTGTTTAATTGCCCCAAAATTAATGGTGGGCAGCATGCAATGGAGCAAAGATATTTGCAGCATCAGATTTAATGCTTAGAATCTTTCACAGTCCTACCTTGATCCCACCAGCATTCTTTAGCAAAGAATAATAAATTGGTGGATAACTCCCAGCTGGCGGGTTGTTTGACAGTGTGCAGTTTACATATGAAAGAAAGATAGATAGATGGAGGGGGGAGAAAGATGATGCAGATGGAGATAGGGATGGAGATTCAGAGAGAGAGAGAGAGAGAGAGAGAGACAGACAGACAGACAGACAGACAGACAGACATACATACATACATATATGTGTGTGTGTGTGTGTGTGTGTGTGTGTGTGTGTGTTTTCGTAGATTTTCACGGGTACAGGTATGACGGTCTTGGTATATTCGGGTTTCTTCCCATGTAGGATTTGGAAATTTCTGGCGACGTTTCGGTGAGGTCCCACTCATCATCTTCAGGCTGGTCTTTCTGTCCTTGTTCTAGGACAGAAACACCATCTTCAAGCTGGTGTTTCTGTCCTTGTTCTAGGACAGAAACACCAGCCTGAAGATGACGAGTGGGACCTCATCGAAACGTCGCCAGAAATTTCCAAATCCTACACGGGAAGAAACCCAAATATACCAAGACCATCATACCAGTACCCGTGAAAATCTATGAAAACATATATATATATTATTTGCCGAGAAGCAAATAAGGAGCTTGTGATGTTCCTTCAATACACCAGGGTGATTCGAAACAAAAATATGTAACCCTTCCCTGGTGCAAAGCTGAAGGGATTGGATACTGTAGCCTAGAGGATAATTCTCTGCCTTACAAGGCAAAGGTTGCAGGTTCAAGTCCCAGTGGGTATGGCTAGCTGATGAGGCAAAAATAAGGCCGAAATAGATCTATCCTAGTCTCCCTTAATTTTCATATTCAGCAAAAATACATGTGACTCTTGTTCTGAATCCAAGGAGGAGCTAGATATTTGATCTCCTTCTGAGCTGTCTGCCACACCCTCCTCCTCCCTGTCACTCATGTCTTCTTGGTCAGAGGAGCCTTCATCAGCAGATTCCACCAGGGGCAAAACAGGCCTGCAGCATGTGGATGTCTCCCCCACATCCACAGTCCTTGGGGCAGGAGCTGGGCCAGAGCTAACCACAACACTCTGGCAGCCCAAAAAAGCTCAAGATGGCCAGGATTAAAGGGGGAATGGCAGGAAACTTCCTGGTCCTTCGTGCCGCTCTCAAATTTCCTGGGAATTTTTTCTGGGCTCGGTTTCTTAAGTAGAAAATGGTTCTTAAGAAGAGGCAAAAAAATCTTGAACACCCAGTTCTTATTTAGAAAAGTTCTTAAGTAGAGGCGTTCTTAAGTAGAGGTACCACTGTATTGATTGTTTCCTGATTGCTTATTTATACCCCATGACAATAATTCTTTACAAATGTATATTTTCTTTTATAGAAACATAGAAGTCCGACGGCAGAAAAAGACCTCATGGTCCATCTAGTCTGCCCTTATACTATTTCCTGTATTTTATCTTAGGATGGACATATGTTTATTCCAGGCATGTTTAAATTCAGTTACTGTGGATTTACCAACCACGTCTGCAGGAAGTTTGTTCCAAGGATCTACAACTCTTTCAGTAAAATAATATTTTCTCACGTTGCTTTTGATCTTTCCCCCAACTAACTTCAGATTGTGTCCCCTTGTTCTTGTGTTCACTTTCCTATTAAAAACACTTCCCTCCTGGACCTTATTTAACCCTTTGACATATTTAAATGTTTCGATCATGTCCCCCCTTTTCCTTCTGTCCTCCAGATTATATAGATTGAGTTCATTAAGTCTTTCCTGATACTTAAGACCTTCCACCCTTCTTGTAGCCCGTCTTTGGACCCGTTCAATTTTGTCAATATCTTTTTGTAGGTGAGGTCTCCAGAACTGAACACAGTATTCCAAATGTGGTCTCACCAGCACTCTATATAGCGGGATAACAATCTCCCTCTTCCTGCTAGTTATACCTCTAGCTATGCAGCCAAGCATCCTTATGTACACTGAGAGCCTATGCACGAAAGACAAATTCCTTGTGTGTCCAATCACACTTGGCCAATAAAGAATTCTGTTCTGTTCTATTACAATTTATATTAATATTGATTGTTTCCTGATTGTTTATTTATACCCTATGACACTCATTAAGTGTTGTACCTCATGATTCTTGACAAATGTATCTTTTATGTACACTGAGAGACTATGCACCAAAGATGATTTTTTTATTTTTATTTTATTTATTCATTTGTCCAATACACAAATACATAGGAAGAAAAATAGACATGTAGTAATATATATAAGGGTAAAAGTGAACTTAGAGGAGAGGATATATGGAAGAAAAAAATATACATGATAAGTGAGAGAAAGGAAAGACAATTGGACAGGGGACGAAAGGCACACCAGTGCACTTATGCACGCCCCTTACTGGCCTCTTAGGAACCTGGAGAGGTCAATTGTGGAGAGTCTAAAGGAGAAATGTTGGGGGTTAGGGGTTGACACAATTGCATGCTTCGATAACTCGATTGTTGAAATCATATTTTTTACAGTCAAGTTTGGAGTGGTTCGTATTAAGTTTGAATCTGGTGTGTGCTCTTGTGTTGTTGCGGTTGAAGCTGAAGTAGTCATTGACCAGTAGGGCGTTGTAGCATATGATCTTGTGGGCAATACTCAAATCGTGTTTTAGGCGCCATAGTTCTAGGCTTTCTAGGCCCAGGATTGTTAGTCTGTTTTCGTAGGATATTCTGTTTCGAGTGGAGGAGTGAAGGGCTCTTCTGGTGAAATATCTTTGGACATTTTCAAGGGTGTTGATGTCTGAGATGTGGTATGGGTTCTAGACAGATGAGCAGTAGACTAGGATGGGTCTGGCAAAAGTTTTGTAGGCTCTGGTGAGTAGTGTGAGATTGCCGGAGCAGAAGCTGCGTAGGATCAGGTTAACAACTCTAGAAGCTTTTTTGGCGATATTGTTGCAGTGGGCTTTGGCACTTAGATCGTTTGATATTAGTATTCCAAGGTCTTTTACTGAGTGGGGGTTGGCAGTGAATTCCTTGTGTGTCCAATCACACTTGGCCAATAAAGAATTCTATCTTCTATTTATCCTTGATATAAAGCCTTTGCAAGACCTTCGTTGCTTTGTGCGGGAGGTCATGCTCCCATTGTGAACTCTTTCTTTCCTCTGCACAACAGAAGGCAATTCATGGCATTCAGGAGAAAGAATAAAGACCACAAGCGGTTACTGGGGAAACCCACCCAGAAATTGGCAGGAGAAAACAGGAGGGAGGGAGGGAGGTCAAATGACATGGCTCCTTATTGGCCAACTCACCTACTGATCTTTCAGAGGCACCTTTATGATTTCAAAGGCTACTGCTGATCAAAATGACCTTGTTCCGTTTCTCCCGAGACAAGCTCGCGGCCACCGCAATATAATGAACCCTTAACACCATAAAGCACTTTTTAGATCAATAGAGATTAAGTGGCATTTTCTACTACACGGTTCCCATCCCCCTACATGTTCTGCCAAGGCCTCTCCCAAATATTGCAAGCTGCAGAAGGGTTTTTCCTCGGTTTTGTGACATTTGATGGAGTGGCTAGCATTTAGCGGTCTGAAAGGGGCTCGGTGGGAGGAGAACGATTAAAAATACTTACGCTCTCCCTTGGAAAAAACAGAGATTGTGGTGGTTTTAATCGCAGAAACTCTGCTTGAAACTGCAAAGAGGAAAAGAAGGAGGAAAAAAGAAATCTGTATCATTAACAGGGGCAGGTTCCTCTTACCTTCCTACCGGGTGCACTGAGTGTGCATCGCGAGATTTGGCCCAAAGTCACCCAGTCAGCTTTTGTCCTTGAGACAGGACTAGAATAAAGTAACCAGATGTCCCGCTTTTCACGGGACAGTCCCGCTTTTTGCCAATTTTTTTAAATTTGTTTGTTTGTTTGTTTGTTTATTTATTTATTTATTTGGTTAGTTAGTTAGTTAGTTAGATAGTTAGTTATATAGTTATATAGTTATATAGTTATATAGTTATATAGTTATATAGTTATATAGTTATATAGTTATATAGTTAGATAGTTAGATAGTTAGATAGTTAGATAGTTAGATAGTTAGATAGTTAGATAGTTAGATAGTTAGATAGTTAGATAGTTAGATAGTTAGATAGTTAGATAGTTAGATAGTTAGATATTTAGTTAGTTAGTTAGTTAGTTAGTTAGTTAGTCCAATACACAATGAGGGTTTTAGTGGGTATATATCTATATACACATAGTAAAATACATGATGAAGGTTATAGAGGAGATACTCATAGTAAAATATATCTATGAAAGAATAGAAGAGAAGGTATAGTAATAGAACATATCAATGAAAGAACAGAAGAAGAGATATAGGAATAGAAGAAAGGTATAGGAGATATAGGAGAGCAATAGGACAGGGGACGGAAGGCACTCTAGTGCACTTGTACTCGCCCCTTACTGACCTCGTAGGAATCTGGATAGGTCAACCGTGGATAATCTAAGGGTAAAGTGTTGGGGGTTTGGGGATGACACTATGGAGTCCGGTAATGAGTTCCACGCTTCGACAACTCAGTTACTGAAGTCATATTTTTTACAGTCAAGTTTGGAGCGGTTAATATTAAGTTTAAATCTGTTGTGTGCTCTTGTGTTGTTGTGGTTGAAGCTGAAGTAGTCGCCAAAAGGGAGGACTTTGCAGCATATGATCTTGTGGGCAATACTTAGATCTTGTTTAAGGCGTCTTAGTTCTAAACTTTCTAGGCCCACATCTGATGGGTTTTTTAAAAAGTCCTGATTTTTTGGGAATCCGAATTAATTTGTCTAACACGCCCACCCACGCTCCCCTGCCTCGGTTTCTCTCTCCTCACCAAAACATCCCAGGGCTGTCGTGTCACCGAGTCAAGCCGGAATAGGACTTTAGCCCCATGTGGGTCAGGCCAGCCAGCCAATCCATGGCCAGGAAAACCCATGTGATGCCCCGCCTTCCTCCCCCTCCCCCTCCCCACTCCCTCCCATTCTCTTCAGCTGCGGCTGCTGCAAGTGATTAATTTTTGACATATGACTTTCACACTGAATTGAGTTGGGTTCACGGAACCGAGCCAGCTGCCCCAGCTGTGCAAAGGGTGATCGCTTGCACGGGCTGTTCTCCAGATGCCTAGCATACCCACCTTGTTGCAGAAGCTCTTCCATAAAAACAATGGCTTGGTTCCCTCCTACCAGGTCTGAGCATCATGAAAGAGAGAGAGAGAGAGGGAGAAAAAGAGAGGGAGAGAAGGAGCGAGAGAGATAGAAAAAAAGAGAAAAAAGAGAGAGGAAGGAAGGAAGAGAGAGAAAGAGGGAGGGAGAGAGAAAGAGAGAGGGAGAGAAGGAGCACGCGTGAGAGAGAAAGAGAAGGACAGAAGGAGGAAGAGAGATAGAAAAAGAGAGAAAAAAGAGAGAGGAAGGAAGGAAGAGAGAGAAAGAGGGAGGGAGAGAGAAAGAGAGAGGGAGAGAAGGAGCAAGAGAGAGAGAAAAAGAGAAGGACAGAAGGAGGGAGAGAGATAGAAAAAGAGAGAAAAAAGAGAGAGGAAGGAAGGGAGAGAAAGAGGGAGGGAGAAAGAGAGAGGGAGAGAAGGAGAGAAGGAGCGAGAGAGAGAGAGAAAGAGAAGGACAGAAGGAGGGAAAGAGATAGAAAAAGAGAGAGAAAAGATAGAGGAAGGAAGGAAGAGAGAGAAAGAGGGAGGGAGAGAGAAAGAGAGAGGGAGAGAAGGAGCAAGAGAGAGAGAAAAAGAGAAGGACAGAAGGAGGGAGAGAGATAGAAAAAGAGAAAAAAAAGAGAGAGGAAGGAAGGGAGAGAAAGAGGGAGGGAGAAAGAGAGAGGGAGAGAAGGAGCGAGAGAGAGAGAGAAAGAGAAAGACAGAAGGAGGGAAAGAGATAGAAAAAGAGAGAAAAAAGATAGAGGAAGGAAGGAAGAGAGAGAAAGAGGGAGGGAGAGAGAAAGAGAGAGAGAGAGAGAAGGAGCAAGAGAGAAAGAAAAAGAGAAGGACAGAATGAGGGAGAGAGATAGAAAAAGAGAGAAAAAAGAGAGAGGAAGGAAGGGAGAGAAAGAGGGAGGGAGAAAGAGGGAGGGAGAGAAAGAAAGAAAAAGAGAGAAAGGGAGGGAGGAAGAAAAAGAAAGAGAACTCTTTTTTTTTGCTCCATATACAGCAAATTTGTAATCAAACCGCAGGGAAACTGCGGGGTGAAGTGAAAGACGGGGTGGGAGAGGAGTGTGGGGATGGGGAAGGCACCGTCGGCTGGGTCTTAAAAGGAGAGTGGTTTATTTGCATTCTGAGAAGGAGGAGCCCCTCAGCACTTCCTCTCCCCATCAAGCAGCCTGCCGGTACCTCTGCTATTCCTCCATCTCCCCTTCCTGGTGAGTCCACGGAGACACCCACCTTGCCAACCCGTCGCCCTAAGATGCCTCCCCTGCCCCACCCCCTGCAATTGTGTCCCACTTTGCCGAAGTTACAATCTGGTCACTTTAGACTAGAACTCACAGTCTCCTGATGATTGGCCCAAGTTACCCAGCTGGTTTTCATGCCTAAGGCAGGACTAGAACTCGCCATCTCCTAGTGATTGGCCCAAAGTCACCCAGTCAACTTTCAGTGCCTTAGGAGGGAGTATAATTCACCACCTCCCACTTTCAAGCCTGGTGCCTCAACCCCTATAGTGATTCTCAACCTTTCTAATGCCATGACCCCTTAATACAGTTCCTCATGTTGTGGTGGCCCCCAACCATAAGTCTAGCACCAATTCTCCCAACAGAGCTTTAACCTGATTGGCAGGAAGGTCAGAGGGACACCCTCACTGTAAACTCCTGATTGGTCAGATTGTAAAATTATGTTCCAAGGTGCCAGAATAGAAGCTTTAATTCAATTCAATTCAATTCAATTCAATTCAATTTATTAGATTTGTATGCCGCCCCTCTCCGAAGACTCGGGGCGTCTCACAACAATAGTAAAAAACAATATTCCAGCAAAAACAAATCTAATATTAAAAAGCACATAAAACCCTATCATATTTAAAAAAGCAAACAACATACCGGTATACATACCCAAACATAAATATATACGGTATATATACCCAAACATAAATATATACGGTATATATACCCAAACATAAATATATACGGTATATATACCCAAACATAAATATATACGGTATACATACCCAAACATAAATATATACGGTATATATACCCAAACATAAATATATACGGTATATATACCCAAACATAAATATATACGGTATACATACCCAAACATAAATATATACGGTATACATACCCAAACATAAATAAAAAAGCCTGGGGGAAAGGTGTCTCAACTCCCCCATGCCTGGCGGTATAGATGGGTCTTGAGTAATTTACAAAAGACAAGGAATGTGGGGGCAGTTCTAATCTCCGGGGGGAGTTGATTCCAGAGGGCCGGGGCTGCCACAGAGAAGGCTCTTCCCCTGGGGCCCGTCAAACGACATTGTTTGGTCGACGGGACCCGGAGAAGGCCAACTCTGTGGGACTTTATCAGTCGCTGGGATTCGTGCGGTAGCAGGCGGTTCCAGAGGTACTCTGGTCCAATGCCATGCAGGGCTTTAAAGGTCATAACCAATACTTTGAATTGTGACCGGAAACTGATCGGCAGCCAATGTTGCAGAAACGTGGGCGAATCTAGGAAGCTCCTAACACCATGGGAAATTTGTCTTTTCCCGTGGTCTTAGGCAACACCTGTGAATTGGTTGTTCGACCCCCCAAAGGGGTCCCGACCCCCAGGTTGAGAACCACTGTGCCCAGACCAAACACGCAAAATTATAACAGTCTCAATCTGCATTTAAATAAGCAGTAAGCAGTGTCATGCATATTTTTCTCTTCATTTCATGAGCTGGAAATTTTGATGTGATGAGAGAGACTATTATGGATCTTAGCACTCAACAGGAAGAATTAGAGCTGATTGAAAGACTGCAAACACTGGCGTGAGAAATGAAGTGCTCAAATGTTATTTTTATGTTCATGCTCCTTAGCTGCAAATGATACGGTCTAGCAAATGGCTGAGTCTTTTCATTATATCTCTTCCCCCCACCCTCCCTGCCTCTCTGTTATTTTATTTCTTTAATATGTTTGTGTTAAACCTCCTGCTTTTAAAAGACTTTTATTTGTGTAGGGATGCAAAACCGAGGGAAATAATTTTTTTATTGGTTGTAGTAAATGGAGAGCGAAGAGGGGCCAACAGCAGAATTATTCCGCATAGAGTGAGCTTAATCCAATTGAACTCTCTATGCATTTACAAATAAAGAAATCAGATTTAGGGCTGCACATCAGAATACGAGTTCACGCAGAACCCCTCAGAAGACAGACATCAACGTGCACATTGTGAGATAATAAATTGGCTACGGTTTGTAGTTTTCTTGGAATAACAAAAGTAAGAAGCGCTGGATCTATTAGTACTTGGAAATGTGGACAGTTTCTGCGTAAGCATGATGGTGAACCTATGGCACGCATGCCACAGGTGGCATGTGGAGCCATAGCTGAGGGCACATGAGGCGTTGCCCTCTGTCATCTCCAGTTATTACTCAAAAGTCCATTTGTCTCCTGAAAAACCACCTTTAGGATAACCATGACCTGGATGATTGAGAAACTGTATAGAAACATAGAAACATAGAAGTCTGATGGCAGAAAAAGACCTCCTGGTCCATCTAGTCTGCCCTTATACTATTTTTGGTATTTTATCTTAGGATGGATCCCAGGCATGTTTAAATTCAGTTACTGTGGATTTATCTACCACGTCTGCTGGAAGTTTGTTCCAAGGATCTACTACTCTTTCAGTAAAATAATATTTTCTCATGTTGCTTTTGATCTTTCCCCCAACTAACTTCAGATTGTGTCCCCTTGTTTTTGTGTTCACTTTCCTATTAAAAGCACTGCATGGGGGACAAAGGAAATGGAAAAAACACAGGTTGAAAGCCTCCTTTAAGCCCCTCTATATTTGACACCACCTCCTGGAAAACCGTGGCACAAGATCAACCAACATGGCGCATGCTGATCCACCAAGGTGCAAAAAAGGGCAACAAGAATGATCAAGGAAATGGAGCCCCTCCCTTATGAAACTAGGTTGCAATACCTTGGTCTCTTCAGCCTTGAAAGACAGCCTTTAAGGGGTGAGTTGATCGAAGTGTATAAAACTTATGAACAATGGTGGCCCAATGGTTACCACGCAGTATTGTAGACTAATTCACTGCTTACTCCTGGAGTTTGATGCTGACTGTCTCAAGGTTGACTCAGTCTTCTGTCCTTCTGAGGTTGGTAAAATGAAGACCTGGATTGTTGGGGCCATGAGGCTGACTCTGTAAACCTCTTAGAGAGAACTATCTCTAAGAACTGGAGCCCCTCCCTTATGAAACCAGGTTGCAATGCCTTGGTCTCTTCAGCCTTGAAAGACGGCGTTTAAGGGGTGACTTGACCAAAGTGTATAAAATCATGCATGGGATAGAAAAGGTGGATAGGGAAAAAAATCTTTTCTCTATCACACAATACTAGGACGAGGGGGCACTCCCTAAAGCTCATAGGTAAGAAAGTGAGGACAAATCAAGGGAAATATTTCTTCACCCAGAGGGTCCTTGGTTTATGGAGATCACTTCCAGAAGAGGTTGTGACAGCTGTCAGTCTTGATAGCTTCAAGGCAGGATGAGAAAGATTCATGGATGCCAAGTATATCGGTGGTTATTGAAATGGATGTCCATGTGCCGCCTCTATGTTGGTTGAGGCAGGCAGGGTTCCCTTGGGTACCATTTGTTGGGGGTCAGAGGAAAGGTAGGGTCTTACCTTCTCTTTCTGCTCAAGATCCCCATGGATAATTGGTGGGCCACTGTGTAACACAGAAACATAGAAACATAGAAGTCTGACGGCAGAAAAAGACCTCATGGTCCATCTAGTCTGCCCTTATACTATTTTCTGTATTTTATCTTAGGATGGATACATGTTTATCCCAGGCATGCTTAAATTCAGTTACTGTGGATTTATCTACCACGTTTGC
This sequence comes from Erythrolamprus reginae, assembly GCF_031021105.1. NCBI lineage: Eukaryota > Metazoa > Chordata > Lepidosauria > Squamata > Dipsadidae > Erythrolamprus > Erythrolamprus reginae. Next base: position 347,742,335 of record NC_091951.1, read on the forward strand.
TGGACGTTTGTTCCAAGGATCTACTACTCTTTCAGTAAAATAATATTTTCTCATGTTGCTTTTGATCTTTCCCCCAACTAACTTCAGATTGTGTCCCCTTGTTTTTGTGTTCACTTTCCTATTAAAAGCACTTCCCTCCTGGACCTTAATTAACCCTTTAACATATTTAAATGTTTGAATCATGTCCCCCCTTTCCCTTCTGCCCTCCAGACTATACAGATTGAGTTCATGAAGTCTTTCCTGATACGTTTTATGCTTAACACCTTCCACCATTCTTGTAGCCCGTCTTTGGACCAGTTCAATTTTGTCAATATCTTTTTGTAGGTGAGGTCTCCAGAACTGAACACAGTATTCCAGATATGGTGTCACCAGCACTCTATATAGCGGGATCATAATCTCCCTCTTCCTGCTTGTTATACCTCTAGCTATGCAGCCAAGCATCCTACTTGCTTTCTCTACCGCCTGACTGCACTGTTCACCCATTTTGAGACTGTCAGAAATCACTACCCCTAAATCCTTTTCTTCTGAAGTTTTTGCTAACACAGAACTGCCAATACAATACTCAGATTGAGGATTCCTTTTCCCCAAGTGCATTATTTTACATTTACATTACACAGAATGCTGGACTCGATGGGCTTTGGCCTGATTAAACATGGCTCTTCTTATGTTCTTAAGGCTGCCAGACAAAAGAAAAACGAGCATTCTGCAATGCCAGAATTCCAAATGCTGCGACAATGGTGCCCACACATGTCTGCCCAACCTGTGGCAGAACATTTCATGTCTTACCAGCCACCTGCGCACACATCGCATGCAGCCCACAACCCATTAGATGTCAAGGTCCTCCTCCAATACGATGGATGAACATCACCAATTGAAGAAAATATTTGTAGTTCTGAGATGAACCATTGATGGTCTCAGAGCTTGGTGGTATTCTTGCAGATGTTTCATTACCCAACTAGGTAGCTGTGCGAACAGCTGTTTGCACAGTTATGTTGTTTGGTAATGAAATGCCTGCAAGAAATGCCTACCAAGCTCAGAGAGCCCCAAGGAACCCAGAAGTCTTATCCCTACTGTGTCTTTCCCACCACTGAAATAATTCATGTTCATCCTATAGCAGCAGGAGTCTCCCAGCTCATTCATTATTTTGCACATAGAGATCCAGCCAGCCTCCGATTCCAGAAGGACGGAGCATGAATATATACCACTGTTGCCGCTCGCTTGCATCCCTGAAATGCATCTCCACTGTATCCGTTGCTTTATTGCTATTCCTTCCGGCAAATGCCACCTCTTTGCAATCAATAGGATTTCTAGTACCATGGAGAGCGCACGAAGGGAGACCGGTTGCGCCTTTTGGAAGCTGTCATTTGTTATATATATATGCACGCAGTTATCGCTCCAAATCTCTGTGATAGGAAATCAATCGGCCACAGAAGAATTGCCGCAAACTCCAGAAAAGTCCAGCAGAAAGTTAAGGGATGAAGTCCCACCTGGAGAGCGATACTTATGTCTGATTCATTTCTAAAGTGAAGGCCTAACTTTGGGGATTTCAAACTGGGAGTTCCCCAAAGCCAGCAGCTGTCAGGGTTTCAAAGACCCGCAAAGCACTTGTTTTCTGAAAAAGAAGGCACCAGCAGAAATCCTAATTCATTTAGTGCAGGGTTTTTTTTAAAAAAAAGTACCCATCACGAGATTTGAATGTAGAAAAGAAAAGGGGAAAAAAGCAAGTGAAAACTTTCAGCAGGAGATTTTGGGCTTCTGTAAGAGTTTGGAGATTATCTATCTATCTATCTATCTATCTATCTATCTATCTATCTATCTATCTATCTATCTCCTCTCTATCTCTCTATCTCTTATCTATCTGTCTGCCTGTCTGTCTCTCTCCATCTATTTATCTAACTCCTCTCTCCCTCCATTCCTCTCCCCCTCTCTCTCCTTCTTTCTCTTTCTCTCTCTCCCGCTCCTATTCCTCCCTATCTCCCTATTTCCCCATCTCTCTCTCTATCTCCCTATCAGTCTGCTTGTCTGTCTATCTGTCCCTTTCTCTGTGTGTGTCATCTATCTATCTATCTATCTATCTATCTATCTATCTATCTATCTATCTATCTATCTATCTATCTATCTATCTCCTCTCTCACCTCCTCTCTCCATTCCTCTCCCCCCTCTCTCTCCTTCTTTCTCTTTCTCTCTCTCCCTCTCCTATCTCTCCCTTCCTCTCTCTTTCTCTTCCTCTCTCCATCCCTGTCTGCTGTCTCCCTTCCCGTCTCCCTCTCCTCTCTCCATTTCTCTCTCTCTCTCCATATCTCCATCTCTCTCACACACATCCCTCTCCCTCTTCCCTCTCTTCCTGTCCTCTCTCCCTTCCTCCTTCTTTTATCTCTCTCCCTCTCCCTCCACCTCTCTCTATTTATTATAAGAGTTGAAAGGGACCTTGCAGATCATCTAGTCCAACCCTCTGCTCAAGCAGTAGACCCTACACCACCCCAGGCAGATGGCAGTCCAATCTCTTTTTGAATGTGTCGAGTGTTGGGGTTCTCTCCTTGGCCAGCTTCCATCCAAACTAAAGCTAAACTGAAAAGATGTTTCAATACTTGAGGGGCTGCCAATTTTCCTCAAATTTCCAATTTATTAACAGAGCCATATTGTCATACCTGTGAGAAATCCAAATCTAAGGCTACATGGGTTTCTCTAGCCAGTTTAAATTTCATTGCCTTGTTCCCACAAGTTTATCACGTTGATCAGTCATCTTTTGCCAATGTGTCTGTTACTCCCGTCAGCTTCCTAGCAGGTACTGAGCAAAGGATGACCTTGAGAACCTAGAAGGAATTTGTTATGGCTACAGTTCTACATCTCTCATGCAATCACCCCTCCTAAGTTCTGTTCTGTTGGGCTCTCTGTAGAATCCTCCCAAAAATTCACAGGTACAAATTTCAGACACACAAACGTTTGAAAATGCAAAACAATGTTCTTTATAATGAAAATTCACTTAAACCAAGCCCTCTTTTGGTATAGCAAAGAGCACTCGTCTCCAAACAAACTGGTAATTTGTACAAGTCCCTTATCAGTTCTGAGATACTTAGCTTGCAGCTGTGAGGCAATTCACAGTCCTTCTTCTTTCACAAAGTGAAACACACTTTGCTCTGGTTTAGTTTCAAAGCGTGGAAAAATCAGCACACAAAAGGTCAAAGTCAGTAAAGCACTCACGAAACACAACAATCAGATAATCCTCCACAACGGCCAAACCCACAGGCTGCTATTTATAGCAGCCTCACTAATTACCACAGCCCCACCCAACCACAGGTGGCCTCATTTTCTTTCATAATAATCTCTCAGTTGTTGTTGCCTATGCATTGCTCTCCGCATGCATGGCTGTATCATTAACTCTTGTTCTGAATCCAAGTAGGAGCTAGATAATTGATCTCCTTCTTAGTTGTCTGCCACACTCTCCTCCTCCCTGTCACTCATGTCTTCTTGGTCAGAGGAGCCTTCATCAGCAGATTCCACCGGGGGCAAAACAGGCCTGCAGCTTGTGGACGTCTCCCCCACATCCACACTCTTTGGAGCAAGAGCAGGGCCAGAGCCAACCGCAACAAGTTCCCACAGCAATAATAAAGTGTGGCAGGCCAAAGTCTCCAAGTCAATGATGGCTTCAGTCTGAAAGCTGATCTGGCTCTTTAAGAAATCCATGGTCGAAAGCTATACATTGTTTTGGATACCAAAGATTCCTAAGTGAGGGAGGGGGAAGCTGACTATTTCTAAATAGAAGTCATTTAATTGCAGTTTTAATAGTTTTGCATGCAACAAAATCTCGAACAAACACAAGTATTTTTAGAAAATACTTTCCGAGGTTAGACCTAGAATAACTTACTTGTCACTTGGAACGTACACTAATTGGCATAGTATTAAAATGAAATTTTGTTGCAAACAGCTCTCAAAAGGGTCACCACCTCCAATATACACTACATAAACATGACAAAATAAATAAATAAATACAAAGTTATGCATACACCCACCTATTTTATATAACCCAGAGAAACAACACTCTCTAGTCCAGATACATGGTGACAGAAATGAATCTTGCAAATTTGCCAGATGGAAGGCAGAGGGAACAAAGCTATTTACAGAATCTGGCACTCCTGTTAGAAATACATCAAAACCTCCTCCCAGAGGAGAACAACAGAAACAGATCGTGAAGTGGGTGTATGGGGTCTCTAACAATGTTTTGAGCTCTAAGCACATAGCACTTATAAGCAGTATACTGAATGATAGGAAGCAAGCTTCCTGTAATCTTCTCTACTGTCCTCACCACTCTCTGTAGGGACTTTCTATCTGAGGAGCTGCTGCCACCAAACCAAAGAGGGATGCAGTTTGTTAAAACCTTGTCAACTATGTCTCTGTAAAAAGTGGCCAGGATAGAATGAGAAAGATGTGCTCTTCTCATCTGATGAAGGAAATGCAGATTCTGGTTTGCTTCACTAAAGATGACATGTGGAGAGGATTCCTCTTGTTCCCTAATTTCTGCCCTTCCACAACTTAACCAGTGTATTTCTTAGAATTGTCCTGGTTCCATAACAGATAGAAACAGGAGGGAGCGAGGCAGGGAAAAGAGAAGGAAGGGAGGAAAGATGGGAGGGAGGAGTTCAAATGGTAGGGAGAAAGGGAGGGAGAGAGGGGAAGGGAAGAGAAGGAAAGGGAGGGAGAGAGGGTAGAAGAAAGGAGTTCAGGGAAGAAGAGAGGGAAGAAGGGAGAAAAGAAGGGAGGGGGAGAGGGAGGGAAGAAAGAAGGAAGGAGTTCAAATGGGAGGAAGGGATGGAGAGAAGGGAGGGAAGGAGGAATGGAGGGAGGGAAGATGGAAGGAAGGAAGAAAGGAGTTCAGAAAGGAAGAGAGGGAAGAAAGGAGAAAAGAAGGGAGGGAGAGAGGAAAGAAGGAAAGAGTTCAAATGGGAGGGAGGGGAGAGAAGGGGAATAGAAGAGAAGGGAAGGAAGGGAGGGAGGAATGTAGGGAGGATGGAAGGAAGGAAGAAAGGAGGAGAAAGAGAAGGAAGAAAGGAGAAGAGAAGGAGGAAAGAAAGAAGGAAGGAGTTAAAAAGCGAGGGAGGGAGGGAAGGGAAGGGAGGAATGGAGGGAGGGAGGATGGAAGGAAGAAAGAAAGGAGCTCAGGGAGGAAGTGATGGAAGAAAGGAGAAAAGAAGGGAAAAAGGGAGGAAAGAAGGAAGGAATTCAAATGGGAGGGAGGGGTAGAGAGGGAGGGAAGGGAAGGGGGGAAGGAGGGAAGGAGGGAAGGAGGGAAGGAAGGAAGGAAAGAAGGAAGGGTGTAAAGCCTTTTCAATTTCTTACAGCACTAGATTAGGTTATGTTCTTACTAACCACTTTTTTTCCCATTTTTATTGCAGAATCTCTCTCTCTCTCTCTCTCTCTCTAACTAGAATCTGAATATGACAGCTGCGCGGAGAGTTTGAGGAGGGGGTGGAGAGTTAAAAGGGTGAAGCTAAATATTTCCAGATACGTTGGAGACAATTGCCAAATCATCAACTTTACAATCATTAATGAAGTCTCTCCCATCATCTAAAACAATTATCTTCCTATTTTTGTTGAGTGACATGCAATTAACTCTGGCTTCTAAACAGAGAGCACTTCCAAAGGCGATAAAATATTCATGAAATATCAATATGATGACTTGCAATTCTGGATCTTTAGGAAATAACAATTCGGTTGAAACCTTCTCTCTCTCCCCCCTCCCTTTCTCTCTCTCCTCTTTTCGTACAACTAGCAATAAACATGCTATTTATTGTGTTGATTTTCTTCTTAATCTTTATGTATTTATTTCAATTCCTGACATCCCCAAATATTTCATTTACTCAATCTAGTTTTAAATGGTTCGTTTTAATACAACATTCACGACATGCATAATTCAAAGATAACTGTCCCTAATTTATCAATAGATGCAGTTTTATCATGGGTTTTATTATTCTTTATTATTCTGGGGGGGAAAAACACCAAACAACCTCATTTTCAACACTCTTCATTATTCAGCAATAGAGTCATCTATTTCCCTATTTATAAACTGCAGGCAAATTTCTTGCAGTGCACAAAGCATTTTTTGCTTCTATATAGCATTATCAGAATATCTAAGAATATAAAAATTAGCTCGGTTGGATTAAGCACCACATTTATTGTGGTGGCCAATTGTATGAATGGTGTGAATGTGTTCTGTCTGGGTGCCCCCAGACTTCAACACCAACTGAAAAAAGCAGCCAGACACGCTGGTAAAAGCAAAAGCACTTTATAGTTTGAAAAATAAACACAGAGAAAAACCTGTTCTTCCCAACAGGCAGGCTATGAGACTTCACAGCAGAGTCCTGATGGCCAGACAATACAGCAGACTTCTTGCTGGCACACCCACAACTGTAGAGAATAAGACCCACACCTTTTTCCTCCAAGGTTTCAGTATTCAAAGTCACAAACCAGAATTCCAAGACGCCAAAGATCACCAGGTCCCAGGACTCCCAAAGATAATACTCCACAAGCCAGGAAGGGTGGGTCTGTCTTTTCAGCCTTTCCAGAGAGCACCACACCCAAACCCAGCCGTTGCCTCTTTAGTGCTGAAAGTACCTGGCTAATTGTCCCCTTCGTTGTGTTGCTCTTCTCTGCCGGAGATCGATTATTGCTTGTGCATTTTCATCTAAGGAATCCAGGCTGCTTGCTGGGGAGAGCTCCCTCTCGGGGGACTCTGGCTGTCCTCCCTCTCCCTCAGCCTGAGATTCCTCCTCCCAGTCTGCCTGAACCTCCCGTTCCTCATCCTCCCTCTCTGAGCAGGAAGCCGGCAGAGGATCAGCCGTTCCCTGAGGGGCCTCAGACGGAATCACAACAGTATGTGACCGCCATTTCTTATAATAACCTTTTTAAAGGGTTTTTAGAAATTGATTATTTATTTGTTTGTTTGTTTATTTATTTGTTTGTTTGTTTATTTGTTTATTTGTTTATTTGTTTATTCCTTTATTTGTTTATTTGTTTATTCATTTATTTGATTTGTATGCCGCCCCTCTCCGTAGACTCAGGGTGGCTAACAACAATAATAAGACAATATAAACAAATCTAATATTTAAGTTTAAGTTAAATTTAAAAACCCTAATTTAAGAAACCAATCATACACACAAACATACCATGCATAAATTTTACAAGCCTAGGGGGAAGGGAATATCTCAATTCTCCCATGCCTGACGACAGAGGTGGGTGTTAAGGAGCTTATGAAAGGCAAGGAGGGTGGGGGCAACTCTGACCTCTGGGGGGAGTTGGTTCCAGAGGGCCGGGGCCACCACAGAGAAGGCTCTTCCCCTGGGTCCTGCCAGACGGTATTGTTTAGTCGACGGGACCCAGAGAAGGCCAACTCTGTGGGACCTAACTGGTCGCTGGGATTCGTGTGGCAGAAGGTGGTCCCGGACTCCAAATGTGGTATCACCAGTGCTCTATATAAGGGGATCACAATCTCCCTCTTCCTGCTTGTTATACCTCTAGCTATGCAGCCAAGCATCCTACTTGCTTTCCCTACCGCCTGACTGCACTGTTCACCCATTTTGAGACTGTCAGAAATCACTACTCCTAAATCCTTCTCTTCTGAAGTTTTGGCCAACACAGAACTGCCAATACAATACTCAGACTGAGGATTCCTTTTCCCCAAGTGCATTATTAACATTATTTGAGGTATTCCAACATCTGAGGGGCTACCACAGAGAGGAAGAAGTCAGGCTGTTTTCTAAAGTACTAGAAAGCCATACAAGGAACAACAGATGGAAGCCTACCTAAGAGAGTTTCAACCTGGAAATACAGAGGAGTTTTCTGACAGTGAGAGCGATCAACCAGTGGAACATCTTGCCTGTGGAGGTTGTAAATGCTCCAACACTTGAGACTTTCAAGAGGAGATTGGACTGCCATTTGTCTGGGGTGGTGTAGGGTCACCTGCTTGAGCAGGGAGTTTATTTATTTATTTATTGTTAGAGTTGAAAGGGACCATGACGGCCATCGAGTCCAACCCCCTGCCCAAGCAGGAACCCTATAAAACACCAGTCAAGTGGCAGTTCAACCTTCTCTTAAAAATGTCCAGAGTGTTGGAGTTCACAACGTCCGCTGGTAGGTTGTTCCATTGGTTGATCGCTCTGACCATCAGGAAGTTCCTCCTTATCTCCATGTTGAATCTCTCCTTGGTCAGCTTCCAGCCGTTGTTCCTCGTCCGGCCCTCTGGTGCCCTGAAGAATAAAGTGATCCCCTCCTCTCTGTGACATCCCCTCGTATACTTGTAGACTGCTATCATGTCCGCTCTGGCCCTCCTTTTCTCTAGGCTATCCATGCCCAGTTCCCGCAGCCTCTCTTCGTAAGTCTTGGTTTCCAATCCCTTAATCATCTTGGTTGCTCTTTTTTGCACCTTCTCCAGAGTTTCAATGTCCCTTTTGAAGTGTGGTGACCAGAACTGAATATAGTACTCCAAGTAGGGTCGGACCAGGGCGTAGTAGAGTGGTATTAAGGCTTCTCTGGTCTTGGAGTGTATTCCCCTGTTGATGCAGCTTAGGATTGTGTTGGCTTTTTTGGCTGCTGCTGCACATTGTTGGCTCATGTTTAGTTGATTATCCACCAAGACTCCGAGGTCTCTTTTGCAGTCGCTACTGCTAAGAGGGGTTTCTCCCAGGTTGTATGTGGGTCGGGGGGTTTTTCTGCCTAAGTGAAGAACTTTGCTCTTGTCAATATTAAACATCATTGTGTTAGTCTGTCTAGGTCTTACTGTAATTTGAGCCTGTCTTCTAGGGTATTGGCTACCCTCGCCAGCTTGGTGTCGTCTGCGAATTTGATCAGTTGCCCTTCTATTCCCTCGTCCAAGTCGTTGATGAAAATCTTGAAGAGCACAGGGCCCAGGACTGAACCCTGTGGTACCCCACTGCCGACATTCTTCCATGTGGATTTGGAATGGCTGAGGACAACTCGTTGGGTGCAGTTGGTCAGCCAGATATTGATCCATTTGCATGCGTTGTAGTCTACTCCGCTTTTTTCTAATTTGTTGATTAGGAGATGGTGGTCTTTAAGTCTTTCCTTATAAGTTTAATGCTTAAGACCTTCCACCATTTTTATAGCCTGTCTTTGGACCCGTTCAATTTTATCAATATCTTTCTGTAGGTGAGGTCTCCAGAACTGAACACAGTATTCCAAATGTGGTCTCACCAGCGCTCTATACACCGGGATCATAATCTCCCTCTTCCTGCTTGTTATACCTCTAGCTATGCAGCCAAGCATCCTACTTGCTTTCCCTCCCGCCTGACTGCACTGTTCACCCATTTTGAGACTGTCAGAAATCACTGCCCCTAAATCCTTCTCTTCTGAAGTTTTAGCCAACACAAAACTGCCAATACAATACTCAGACTGAGGATTCCTTTTCCCCAAGTGCATTATTAACATTATTTGAGGTATTCCAATATCTGAGGGGTACCACAGAGAGGAAGAAGTCAGGCTGTTTTCTAAAGTACTAGAAAGCCATACAAGGAACAACAGATGGAAGCCTACCTAAGAGAGTTTCAACCTGGAAATACGGAGGAGTTTTCTGACAGTGAGAGCGATCAACCAGTGGAACATCTTGCCTGTGGAGGTTGTAAATGCTCCAACACTTGAGACTTTCAAGAGGAGATTGGACTGCCATTTGTCTGGGGTGGTGTAGGGTCACCTGCTTGAGCAGGGAGTTTATTTATTTATTTATTGTTAGAGTTGAAAGGGACCATGACGGCCATCGAGTCCAACCCCCTGCCCAAGCAGGAACCCTATAAAACACCAGTCAAGTGGCAGTTCAACCTTCTCTTAAAAATGTCCAGAGTGTTGGAGTTCACAACGTCTGCTGGTAGGTTGTTCCATTGGTTGATCGCTCTGACCGTCAGGAAGTTGTATGTGTGTTCAGGGGTTTTTCTGCCTAGGTGAAGGACTTTGCTCTTGTCGATGTTAAACATTATTTTGTTGGTGTTGGCCCACTGTGTTAGTCTGTCTAGGTCTTTCTGTAATTTGAGCCTGTCTTCGAGGGTATTGGCTACTCCCCCCAGCTTGGTGTCGTCTGCGAATTTGATCAGTTGCCCTTCTATTCCCTTATCCAAGTCGTTGAGTTAGACTAGATGGCCTACAAAGTCCCTCCTAACTCAAATAATAAATAAAATGAAAATAATATACGCATTTTAGCCAATTTTTCTACATACATTACTATAGATCTCTTCAACTTTAACTAACCTATTTCTTTCCCTTGCTTTCAAATCTTCAGCCTTTAAGACAAATGTTACTTTTTAGCAGATGAGTTAGCATTTTCCCCCTGCTAAGGGCTATATCAATCATATATGCTGTTTAAGTAAACAATAATTCATCACTATCAATATCGGCACCAATATTGAATATCAATTGGGGATGGTGTTTAAATAAATCATAAATTGAGCCAGACCCAAAGTGACGATGAAGATATCCATTTCTTCTCTTTCTCACTTCTTTTTTCTTTTTGTCCTCTTCTTTTTGACATTTCTTTCTCTTTCTATTTTATGGCCTCACTTAAAAAAAAAATATTTATTTACTTACTTGCTTGCTTGCTTGCTTGCTTGCTTGCTTGCTTAGTTACTTAGTTACTTATTTATTAGATTTGTATGCCGCCCCTCTCCATAGACTCGGGCCGGCTAACAACAATAATAAAACAACATATAACAAATCTAATATTTAAAATAACTAAAAACCCTTATTAAAAACCAAACATACACACAAATATACCATGCATAAATTGTATAGGCCTGGGGGGGAAGAAATATCTCAATCTGCCATGCCTGATGACAGAGGTGGGTTTTAAGGAGCTTACAAAAGGCAAGGAGGGTGGGGGCAATTCTGATCTCTGGGGGGAGTTGATTCCACAGGGTCGGGGCCACCATAGAGAAGGCTCTTCCCCTGGGTCCTGCCAAGCGACATTGTTTAGTTGACGGGACCCGGAGAAGGCCCACTCTGTTAGTTAGTTAGTTAGAGTTGAAAGGGACCATGTAGGTCATCAAGTCCAACCCCCTGCCTGAGCAGGAATCCTAAAGCACCCCAGCCAAGTGGCAGTCCAATCTCCTCTTGAATGTGTCCAGAGTTGGGGAGTTCACAACCTCCGCAGGCAGGTTGTTCCACTGGTTGATCGCTCTGACCGTCAGGAAGTTCTTCCTTACTTCTAGGTTGAATCTCTCCTTGGTCAGCTTCCAGCCATTGTTCCTCGTCCGGCCCTCTGGCGCTCTGGAGAATAGAGTGACCCCCTCCTCTCTGTGGCAACCCATCATATACCTATTTACAGCTATCATGTCCCCTCTGGCCCTCCTTTCCTCTAGGCTATCCATGCCCAGTTCCCACAATCTCTCTTCGTGGGACCTAACTGGTCGCTGGGATTCGTGCGGCAAAAGGCGGTCCCTTACTTCATTTGTAAATAAGATAATAATTAATTTATATCAGCTGAGAGCAGCGGCAGGCTACCATTCCTGGCGCTACCAGAATGGGCCAGGAGTGTGGAGTGTGCACACGGTGCAGGATTCAGTTTCTGTGCATGCAGAGAAGCTGAATCACGTGCAAAGATGCATGAGTGCGATTTCCATTTTTTTTACTTCTGTGCATGTGCAGAAGCAAAAAGGCCCGGAAATTGGCAAGTAAAACAGACGCTGCTTGCCCCTCGCAGGCATCTCTCCTGCGGCCCAGGAGATCAAAGAGCAGGCCATGCAGCCGGAGGTGGGGCAGGTCAATTTTACTGCCAGCATCAGCTGCCCCTCTAGGCACAGCAGCGAGATCCGGCTGCTGCACATGCGCAGAAGCAAAAAAAATGGTAATTATTACCGGAATCGCACCGATTTCCTCGCCGAGCAGTTTGGAGAGAAGACTCAAGCCACCCGGCGTGTCTCCTGGCCAAGTCTCTTTTCTAAACTGCTTGGCCAGAAAACACACTGGGCGGCTCGAGCCTGTCAAGGAGTTGCAGGAGTCCAGGGATGAGACCGGAGAGGCGCTGCTGGAGCCTGGGCCACCCTTGGCCAGGCAACAGCAGCAGCAAGGCAGCAGGAAAGCTAGCCTCTCTACCGGACAGGTAATGAGCGAGAATGAGCTCCTTCTGATCTGCTGCCGAAAAGGATGTGGGTTCTGCTGTGAGACAGGTGGGCAAGACGCACATTGTGGGGCGCCGGGTATTGGAGGTCCAATTAGAGGATTGACTGCTGATTGGTTTACAGATACAATTCACAAGTGTTGGCGACGACCTATACATTCCTACATGGCATCGGACCAGATTACTTATGGGACCGCCTTCTGCCGCACAAATCCCAGTGGCCGATTAGGTCCCACAGAGTTGGCCTTCTCCGGGTCCCATCGACCAGACAATGCAATCTGGCAGGGCCTAGGGGAAGAGCCTTCTCTGTGGCAGCCCCGACCCTCTGGAATAGGCTCCCCCACAGATTCGCACTGCCCCCACCCTCCTTGCCTTTCGTAAGACCCTTAAGACCTATTTATGTCATGAGGCATGGGGCAGCTAGATCATGCCCCCTTCTTCTCTGACCATTAAATCATATGTATGGATGTGATTAAGTAGACTGACTGTTTTTTAACATAATGGGATTTTAGTTTACATAGAAACATAGAAGACTGATGGCAGAAAAAGACCTCATGATCCATCTAGTCTGCCCTTATACTATTTTCTGTATTTTATCTTAGGATGGATATATGTTTATCCCAGGCATGTTTAAATTCAGTTCCTGTGGATTTACCAACCACGTCTGCTGGAAGTTTGTTCCAAGGATCTACTACTCTTTCAGTAAAATAATATTTTCTCATGTTGCTTTTGATCTTTCCCTCAACTCACCTCAGATTGTGTCCCCTTGTTATTGTGTTCACTTTCCTATTAAAAACACTTCCCTCCTGGACCTTATTTAACCCTTTAACATATTTAAATGTTTTGATCATGTCCCCCCCCTTTTCCTTCTGTCCTCCAGACTATGCAGATTGAGTTCATGAAGTCTTTTCTGATAGGTTTTATGCATAATACCTTCCACCATACAGGAAATAGTATAAGGGCAGACTAGATGGACCATGAGGTCTTTTTCTGCCTTCAATCTTCTATATTTCTATGTTTATATGCAACCGTTCCCCCGTTCCCTAATCATCTTTGTCGCTCTTCTCTGCACTCTTTCTAGAGTCTCGCCATCTTTTTTTACCTCATGGCGACCCAAATTAAATGCAGTATTCCAACTATGGTTTTACTAAGGCATTATAAAGCAAACCCTTCCCATAATCTTGATTCTATTCTTCTGTTAATACATTTTATTAATACAATGAAATGTTTTTGTCCTTGCACTGAGGTAAATTCGGTTAATACATTTTAATACAATGAAATGTTCTTGTCGTTGCACTGAGGTAAATTTGGTTTCCTCTTGATCTCATCTTGTTAAGACTAAGTTTTGATTCCTGTGTCCCCTTGAGTCAGAGATTTGTTACTCTTCATGTACTAAGTTGATAATCCGCAGCCCTTGATGCTTGAGCGATGGAAAGCAGAAACAGAAACTAATTCTCTGAAATACCTAGAAATTGTATTGTAATGTTGTTAGCCTAATACTGGATTATTTAATTTGAAGCTTCCTTTATGTTAAGAGTCTTATCAATTATTCTTCTATAGATGCCTCTGAAGGAAAGGATTGTTTACCCAGGAAAAAAAAATCAAGTTTTATTAAATAAACATTTGTACTTTAGATTTAATTCATTTCTCTTTCTCCCTTGAGTAGGAGAGGAGGATTAGCAGGCTTCCCTTCAGCTTTTCTTGTTATATTAGCAGCAATAAATGTTTTCCCTTTATAGAGGCTCTTGGATGGTGTAAAATCTTGGAAATTCGGAATTACAAATTTCATGATGATCCTTAATGGCTGCATAGGATCTTTGTGTTGTGGGGAATCACCAGGGGAGGAAAGGAGGGGGGGGGGAAATGAGAAAGGCGGTTCGTTGACAGGAAGTGGATGAGGGTGAGATAGAAATCCCACATTCTGTGAGGGGATTACAAATGTAGCATTTCCTCTTTCTCTCTCTTTCTCTCTCTCCTAGCTGCAGAAGTGTGTAACTTTGCTAGCAGTAAGAGATGCCTAAAATGTCCACAATAATATCAAATGCAGATTGATGGGAAGGAGGGAGAAGGAGGAAGAGAAAGAAGAAGAAGGAAGAAGAGGAGGAAGAAGGAGGAGGAAGAGGAAAGAAGAGGAGGAGGAAGAAGAAGAGGAAGAAGAAGTAATAGTAGTAAAAAGAAGGAAAGGAGGAAAATGAAGAGGGAGGGGTGGAGAAGGAGGAGGAGTGTAGTAGTAGTAGTAGTAGTAAAAATGAGGAAAGTAGGAAGAGGAAGAAGAGAAAGAAGAAGTAGAAGTAGAAGGAGGAGGAGGAAGAGATGACGATGAAGAAGAAGAAGAAGAAGAAAGGAGGAAATGAGGAAGACGAAGAAGAGGAAGAGGGAGGAGGTGGAGAAGGAGGAGGAGGAGTAATAGGAGTAGTAGTAGTAGTAGTAGTACAAATGAGGAAAGTAGGAAGAGGAAGAAGAGGAAGAGAAAGAAGAAGTAGAAGAAGGAGGAGGAGGAGAAGAAGAAGAAGAAGTAGAAGTAAAAAGGAGGAAATGAGGAAGACGAAGAAGAGGAAGAGGAAGGGGAAGAGGGAGAAGGAATAATAGTAGTAGTAGTAAAAAGTAGAAGTAGAAGGAGGAGGAGGAGGAAAAGAAGAAGAAGAAGAAGAAGAAGAAGAAGAAGAAGAAGAAGAAGAACAACAACAACAACAACAACAACAACAACAACAACCAGTTTGACACCCTGCTGTAAAATATTCCATTTGGTTCACTGGAAAAGTCAATGTATCCTAGAGTACATCATTGGGAGGTAAAGTGGGGTATCAAGATCCTTGCTGAGAATTCTGGGAAATGAAGTTCACATACCTGGAAGCCATTCTACTGGGGAAGGTGGGGTTAAAGCATGACTTGTCAGTGGGACTGGCTGAAAGGTGAAATGATATCCTGCCGCTTAGGTAAGAAAAGCAAAAGGATTTGGCAAGAAACCTGAAGCATGTTTTATAATGTGAAATGTCAGAAGGTCCCTTCCAAATCTTGCATTCTGGATCCAGTTCTGGGTTTGGGGCTGGACCATTTGTGACCACGTAACAACTCTAAGCTGATGACCTGCTTAACTCCGCCTCTCCCGCCTCTGCCTGCTCTTCTCCCCCAGGATCATAGGAAATGATGCAGTGGATGTCAGGAATTGCCTTGTTCCAAAGCACCATTTTCCCTTTGAAGGCCAAAGCGCTATTAATTAAGGCCCCACAGAACATCTACTGAGAGCCAGTTTATCACTGGAAATACAATATGTTATAGATTGTTTCAAGGGAACAAAGGACGATAAAAAATGAAGCCGAGAGTTTCATTTCCCGGCTGCCAAAGTTTTAAATAAGCATTTTCCCTCTCCTTGCATAAAAATAACCTTTGACAATGCAAGCAAGCACATTTGCTACTTGCAAACCTCCTAACAACACAATTGTCAGACTGGCCTCAGCTTGGCTCCTAGGAAAGAAGGCTTGGCACCTCTGGTTATGGTTAGTGTCCATATACTTTCAATTCCTTCAACCAG
The DNA here is from genome assembly GCF_031021105.1 of Erythrolamprus reginae. Classification (NCBI taxonomy): domain Eukaryota; kingdom Metazoa; phylum Chordata; class Lepidosauria; order Squamata; family Dipsadidae; genus Erythrolamprus; species Erythrolamprus reginae. The sequence goes on from NC_091951.1 coordinate 347,757,979, forward strand.
GGGTGGGCAGCAGGCAGGATGGTGTGGAACACAGTTCCACTGGCAGAAATGAAGCTGCATGCACAACTCCAGCTGACCGGCAGCAGTCACTTCCGGGATTACCAGTCTCGGCAGGGCTCTCCTTTTTTTCTCTGCTGCTGCTGCTGTTTGCTCCTTGCTTGTTTCCTCTTTCCTCCTTCCTCCTGAGATGAGCTTCCCTCTCTCCTGCCCAGCTCTCCTCCATCCTCATGCGGCCACCTCCCAAGGCCAGGAGAGCCGTGCTGCGCGGAAGCAGTCTGGGCTGCTGTCTTTTTCCCATCACGAAGCCCACAGCTGATATGAAAAGGCATTGTGTGTCAATAACAGTTCACTTGAATGATGATGATCGTTCAAGCCACTCCCACCTGATCATATGGTCAGCAAGCCACTCCTACCCAGCCACATGACCATCAAGCCACACTCACAAAATAAATCACACCCACAGTGTGGCAATAAAATAATAATAATAATATTAATAATAATAATAATAATAATAATAATAATAATAATAATAATAATAATAATAATAATAATTTATTGGATTTGTATGCCTCCCATCTCCGCAGACTCGGGGCGGCTAACAACAATAATAAACACAACATGTACAATCCAATAATAAAAACAACTAAAAACCCCTATTATAAAACCAAACATACACACAAACATACCATGCATAATTTGTAACTCCCCCATGCCTGGTGGTATAAATGAGTCTTGAGCAGTTTACGAAAGACAGGGAGGGTGGGGGCAGTTCTAATCTCCGGGGGGGAGTTGGTTCCAGAGGGCCGGGGCCGCAACAGAGAAGACTCTTCCCCTGGGGCCCACCAAACAACATTGTTTAGTCGACGGGACTCAGAGAAGGCCAACTCTGTGGGACCTTATCGGTCGCTGGGATTCGTGCGGTAGCCGGCGGTTCCGGAGGTAATCTGGTCCATTGCCATGTAGGGCTTTAAAGGTCATGACCAACAAAAAGTTTGGCTGCCCGTTACTGCCTACAGCATTTATCAAATCTGCAGATGACGATAAGCTAGCAGGAATAGTCAACACCCCAGAAGACAAGCTCAGGATCCAAAAAAGATCTCGACAGACTTGAACAGCGGGCCCTATCCGACAAAATGAAATTTAATGTAGAGAAATGCAAAGAGACAAGTACCTTCCTCTTCTTCCTCTTCCTCCCCCTTCTTTCCCTCCTCATCTCCATTTATGGCACATCCATTGGTGGGTTCTTACAGGTATGGTCCAGAGTGTACATGGGTAGGAATCCACTGACGATGCAATTTTTGACGATTTGTGTTCCAGCGACTCTGTGTCAAAAGAATTCAATTCAATTCAATTCAAATTATTAGATTTGCATGCCGCCCTTCTCAGAAAACTCGGGGCGGCTCACAGAATAAGTATAAAAGAACAAAGCATATAGAACAGATCTAATCTAAAGTGAACACAAGAACAAGGGGACACAATCTGAAGTTAGTTGGGGGAAAGATCAAAGGCAACATGAGAAAGTATTATTTTACTGAAAGAGTAGTAGATCCTTGGAACAAACTTCCAGCAGACGTGGTTGGTAAATCCACAGTAACCGAATTTAAACATGCCTGGGATAAACATATATCCATTGTAAGATAAAATACAGGAAATAGTAAAAGGGCAGACTAGATGGACCATGGGGTCTTTTTCTGCCGTCAGTCTTCTATGTTTCTATGTTTCTATGTAATCTATTTAAAAAGTACAAATAAAAACCCTACATAACACTCTGTCAGACAGTCAACTCACACCACTCACATTTATTGGTCAGAGGGGCAAGGTCTAATTGCACCAAGCCTGGCAACATAGATGAGTCTTAAGACTCTTGCGGAAGGCGAGGAGGGTGGGGCCTGATTCCAGAGGGCTGGGACCCCCACAGAGAAGGCTCTTCCCCGAGGCCCCACCAAACGACATTGTCTGGTTGACGGGACCTAGAAAAGGCCAACTCTGTGGGACCTAACCGGACGCAGGGATTTATGCGGTAGAAGGTGGTCCCATAAGTAATCTGGTCCGATGCCATGTAGGGCTTTATAGGTCATTACCAACACTTTGAATTGTGTCCGGAAACCAATCAGCAACCAGTGCAGTTCGTGGAGCATTGGAGAGACATGGCTATATCTGGGGAGACCCATGACTGCTCGCGCGGCTGCATCCTGCACGATTTGAAGTTTCCGAACACTCTTCAAAGGTAGCCCAATGTAGAGAGCATTGCAGTAGTCGAACCTCATGGTCATAAGAGCAAGAGTGACCATGAACAAGGATTCCTTATCCAAATAGCCCTCAGCTATGCTTAGGATGAAGAATAAAAGCTGGCATTAAGCTGAGGGTGGGTGGGTGGGCTTTTTCCGACATTATTATTATTGTTATTATTTTTATTGGATTTGTATGCCGCCCCTCTCCGTAGACTCGGGGCGGCTAACAACAGTGGTAAAAACAACATGCGACAATCCAATACTAAAGCAGCTAAAAACCCTTATTTTAAAACCAATCACACATACAAACATACCATACATAAATTGTAGAAGCCTAGGGGGAAAGAATATCTCAGTTCCCCCATGCCTGATGACAGAGGTGGGTTTTAAGAAGCTTACGAAAGGCAAGGAGGGTGGGGGCAATTCTATTCTCTGGTGGGAGTTGGTTCCAGAGGGCCGGGGCCGCCACAGAGAAAGCTCTTCCCCTGGGTCCCACCAAACGACATTGTTTAGTCGACGGGACCCGGAGAAGGCCAATTCTGTGGGACCTAATCGGTCGCTGGGATTCGTGCGGCAGAAGGCGGTCCCGGAGATAATCTGACCCGGTGCCATGAAGGGCTTTATAGGTCATAACCCAGTGATTTTCAACCTTTTTTGAGCTGTGGCACATTTTTTACATATACAAAATTATGGGGCACATTGAGCGGGGGGGAGTGGGGGGCTACAAAAAGTTTGGACAAAAAAAATATATATCTCTCTTCCTCCCTTTCGCTCTTTCTCTCCCTCTTTCTCTCTCTTCCTTCCTTCCCCTCTCTGTCCACCCCTCTTTCTTTCTCTCTTCCTTCCTTCCTCTCTTTTTTGCTCTCTTTCTATCTCTCCCTCCTTCCCTGCCTCTCTTTCTCTCTCTTTCTCTCTTGCTTTCTTTCTCTCTATTTCTCTCTTGCTTGCTTTCTCTCTCTTTCTCTCTTGCTTTCTTTCTCTCTGTGTCTTGCTTTCTCTCTCTCTCTCTCTTGCTGAGCTTCGCGGCACACCTGACCATGTCTCGCGGCACACTAGTGTGCCACGGCACACTAGTGTGCCACGGCATACTGGTTGAAAAACACTGTCATAACCAACACTTAGAATTGTGACCGGAAACTGATCGGCAACCAATGCCACTGCGGAGTGTTGGTGTGACATGGACATACCTGGGGAAGCCCATGATTGCTCTCGTAGCTGCATTCTGCATGATCTGAAGTTTCCAAACACTTTTCAAAGGTAGCCCCATGTAGAGAGCATTACAGTAGTCGAGCCTCGAGGTGATGAGGGCATGAGTGGCTGTGAGCAGTGACTCCCGATCCAAATAGGGCCACAACTGGTGCACATGCCAGAAAAATTGGCCGAAAATTGCATCGTCAGTGGGTTTCTACCAGTGTGATGCTCTGGATTGCACCCAGAGGTGGGCTGTTTCCCGGACAGGGGGGGGGGACGGGACACATTGGGGTAACAAAAATGGAGCTCCACCCCAAAGCACCCAATTTTCACTGAAAGATATTGAAAGAAAATGCAGGGCGTCCTCTTTGGGCAGCATCTGTGTTCTTCCTGAAAGTGTTTAAAAACTCCAAAGCAAGTGATTCTTCTACAAACAAAAGTGTCTAGGAAAACTATAAGGAGATAAGATCTGGAATATAAAACTATAAGGAGATAAGATCTATGTGATCTGGGTTTCTGCCTCCCCCTCCTTTCCAAATGGCTATAATATTCTCTAGAACAGAGGTCCTCCTAGCTGGCTGTAGAATTCTGGCAGTTATTATTATTTGTTTTATTATTTATTAGATTTGTATGCCACCCCTCTCCGTAGACTCGGGGCGGCTCATAACAATAACAAAGACAACGTAAGAACAAATCTAATAATTTAAAAAAACACTAAAAAACCCATTATTAAAAGCAAACATACACACAAACATACCATGTATAAACTGTATAAGCCCAGGGGAGATGTCTCAGTTCCCCCATGCCTGACGGCAGACATGGGTATTAAGAACTTTACGAAAGGCAAGGAGGGTGGGGGCAGTTCTAATCTCTGGGGGGAGCTGGTTCCAGAGGATCGGGGCCACCACAAAGAAGGCTCTTCTCCTGGGTCCCACCAAACGACATTATTTAGTCGATGGGACCCTGAGAAGGCCAACTCTGTGGGACCTAACCGGTCGCTGGGATTCGTGCGGCAGAAGGCGGTCCCGGAGATATTCTGGTCTGATGCCATGAAGTTATAGGTCATAGCCAACACTTTGAATTGTGACTGGAAATTGATCGGCAACCAATGCAGACTGCGGAGTGTTGGTATAACATGGGCATACCTAGGGAAGCCCATGATTGCTCTCGCAGCTGCATTCTGCATGATCTGAAGTTTCCGAACACTTTTCAAAGGTAGCCCCATGTAGAGAGCATTACAGTAGTCGAACCTCGAGGTGATGAGGGCATGAGTGACTGTGAGCAGTGAGTCCCGGTCCAGATAGGGCCGCAACTGGTGCACGTCTTAAATTTGCCAAGTTTGGAGAACCCCGCTCTAGAAAATGAAATGAATAATGCTTGAAATCTAATGTTTTTTTTCCAGAAATCTTAATTTTGTTTGGTAGTCGGCAGGAAGGAGGGTTAAGACTGTTGTGTGGAATGGAGCATTTTGGGATGTTCACTTAGGTTGTGAAAGTAACAAGGAACACTTTAGATCGTTGCCTTTGAGTAAGTGATTATTTTGTGAGTGGGCATTTTAATCATGAAGACCACCTTTATGATAATGTTCAAAATGTGTTTCCAAATTCTAAGTGAGATGTTTCTGTCATTTCACTGTTCTATAGCTGCTCACTTCTAGGATGTGGGTGAATTTGATGACCTGCTTGTTTTGCGTCCATTGATATGGGTGTTGTTTGGAGGTTCTTGGAAAATCCTTGCTCAAGTCTCATGACTGTCGAGCCACTCCCACCTGATCACATGGCTGGCAAAACACTCCTACCTGGTCACATGACCATCAAGCCACACCCACAAAATAAGCCACTCCCACAGTGTAAAAGATTTGGTAGCCATTCACTAACCTAACCTATGTTATTATGTACTGTTCTTTACCATTGTTGTGAACCGCCCCAAGTCTGCGGAGAGGGGAGGCATATAAATCCAATAAATCTAATCTAATCTAACCACTAGGAACCCACCACTGGATACATCCACAGAAAAATCCCAGCTCACTTGATTGTCCAGTGACAAAAGGCCAAAGCAATTTGAGGCTTCCTCTTTTTATTATTTCTCTAAATTATTAGTCTATAATTGCCATTGCATTGATGTTCCATTGAAAGAGAGGAATGGATATCTGTGTTCGTCAGACCTTTCAGCTCGATCCCAGAGAGAATGAGCATCGTTATAAATTCTCCGTATCACTTTTTAAAAGGGAACGGTGACTAATGACCCCAGAGGGACCCCTTCCATGCATCCCCAGGGAACATCCATCACTGGGGATTAACATCATTGAGCATTTGGTACTGACAGATGGCTGAGAGCAAACATTTATCTAGCTATAAAGGGCGAAGGCTTTAAAATAAGAAAAGGCAGAAGTTTGGAAATGGCACTCCAGCTTGTGCCTGGTTTTAACCACTTAGAATAGAATAACAGAGTTGGAAGGGACCTTGGGAGTCTTCTAGTCCAACCCCCTGCTTAGGCAGGAAACCCTTTTACTACTTCAGATGGTAATCCAACATCTTATTTAAAACAGTGTTGAAGCATTCACAACTACTGGAGGTAAATTGTTCCACTGTTCTAACTGTCAGGAAATTTCTCCTTAGTTCTAAGTTGCTTCTCTCCTTGATTAGTTTCCACCCATTGCTTCTTGTTCTAATCCTCAGGGGTTTCAAAAAATAACTTGACTTCTTTGTGGAAAACCCTGATGTATTGAAACACTGCTATCATGTCTCCCCTAGTCCTTCTTTTCATTAAACCAGACATAATTAGTTTCTGCAACTGTCTTCATGTGTTTTAGCCTGTAGGCCCCTAATCATCTTTGTTGTTCTTCTCTGTATTCTTTCTAGAGTCTCAACAATAGATAGATAGATAGATAGATAGATAGATAGATAGACAGACAGACAGACAGACAGACAGACAGACAGACAGAGATAGAGAGATAGAGAGACAGAGAGATAGATAGCGAGAGAGATATCAGAGATAGATAGATAGATAGATAGATAGATAGATAGATAGACAGACAGACAGACAGACAGACAGACAGAGATAGAGAGATAGAGAGACAGAGGGATAGATAGCGAGAGAGATATCAGAGATAGATAGATAGATAGACAGACAGACAGACAGACAGAGATAGAGAGATAGAGAGACAGAGAGATAGATAGCGAGAGAGATATCAGAGATAGATAGACAGACAGACAGACAGACAGACAGACAGACAGACAGACAGAGATAGAGAGACAGAGAGACAGAGAGATAAATAGCGAGAGAGATATCAGAGATAGACAGACAGACAGACAGACAGACAGAGATAGATAGATAAAGAGAGAGAGAGATATCAGAAATAGATGGATGGATGGATGGATGGATGGATGGATGGATGGATGGATGGATGGATGGATGGTTGGATGGATGGATGGATGGATGGAAAGAAAGAAGGAAAGGAGGAAGGAAGGAAGGAGGGAAGGAAAGAAGGAAAGAAAGAAAGAAGGAAGAAAGAAAGAAAGAAAGAAAGAAAGAAAGAAAGAAAGAAAGAAAAAAAGAATTCCCCCCCCAAAAAAAATGATGGCAGTGCCCATGGACCGGCACCAATCGAAGCAGTTCCATGATGTCATTGTGACATCATCAATTGTTTGTTACCAGTTCGGTCGAACCAGTCCTAACCCAGAGGAACCCACCTCTGATTCAACCATGTTCCTCTGTTGCAAACGTCCTCAGCCCAGGTTCCAAGGCTTCTGCCTGGCCTCAAAAGCCTTAAGTTAAGTTTCCAGAGACCTCCAGTGATTTGTGGCTAAATTGCAATTTTTAATAAGGGGTAATAAGGTGAAAATAATGAATATGTGACTGGAGAGTAATAATGTGAGCTACATTTAATTGTAGCTAAATGTCAATGCGGACCAATACTCTTTGAGCATTTAGCCATTAAAATACGAAAATCTAAACTAAAAAGTTCAATAGCTTTCCTCTGACGTGATCAGGAAAACAGCTTTCTTCCAGCTTGGGCTGCAAAAGCTTTTGCTATTAGTTGAATATTCCATATAAATGGAATGGTATGCCACCCCGAGTCTATGGAGAGGGGCGGCATACAAATCTAATTTATTTATTTATTTATTTATTATTTGGATTTGTATGCCACCCCTCTCCGAAGACTCGGGGCGGGTCACAACAAGTGAAAAACAATCCAATACATAATCCAATTAATTAAAATATTAAAAGTTTAAAAAAAACCCTATACTAACATACACACACACAAGCATACCATGTATAAATTCAGCGGGCCCGGGGGAGATGTTTAGTTTCCCCATGCCTGACAGCAAAGGTGGGGTTTGAGAAGTTTACGGAAGGCAGGAAGAGTAGGGGCAGTTCTGATCTCCGGGGGGAGTTGGTTCCAGAGAGTCGGTGCCGCCACAGAGAAGGCTCTCCCCCTGGGGCCCGCCAACCGACATTGTTTAGTTGACGGGACCCGGAGGAGGCCCACTCTGTGGGACCTAATCAGTCGCTGGGATTCGTGCGGCAGAAGGCGGTCTCGGAGATATTCTGGTCCGATGCCATGAAGGGCTTTAAAGGTCATAACCAACACTTTGAATTGTGACCGGAAACTGATCGGCAGCCAATGCAGACTGCGAAGTGATCGTGAAACATGGGCATACCTGGGTAAGCCCATGACTGCTCTCGCAGCTGCATTCTGCACGATCTGAAGTTTCCGAACACTTTTCAAAGGTAGCCCCATGTAGAGAGCATTACAGTAGTTGAACCTCGAGGTGATGAGGGCATGAGTGACTGTGAGCAATGAGTCCCGGTCCAGATAGGGCCGCAACTGGTGCACCAGGTGAACCTGGGCAAACGCCCCCCTCGCCACAGCTGAGAGATGGTTTTCTAATGTGAGCTGTGGATCGAGGAGGACGCCCAAGTTGCGGACCCTCTCTGAGGGGGTCAATAGTTCCCCCCCAGGATAATGGACGGACAGATGGGATTGTCCTTGGGAGGCAAAACCCACAGCCACTCCGTCTTATCCGGGTTGAGCTTGAGTCTGTTGACACCCATCCAGGCCCCAACAGCCTCCAGGCACCGGCACATCACTTCCACCGCTTCGTTGACTGGGCATGGGGTGGAGATGTAAAGCTGGGTATCATCCGCATATTGATGATACCTCACCCCGTGTCCTTGGATGATCTCGCCCAGCGGTTTCATGTAGATGTTGAATAGCAGGGGGGAGAGGACCGACCCCTGAGGCACCCCACAAGGGAGAAACCTAGGAGCCAACCTCTGTCCCCCCACTAACACCGACTGCGACCGGCCAGAGAGGTAGGAGGATAACCACTGGAGAACAGTGCCTCCCACCCCCAACCCCTCCAGCCGGTGCAGAAGGATACCATGGTCGATGGTATCGAAAGCCGCTGAGAGGTCAAGGAGCACCAGGACAGAGGATAAACCCCTGTCCCGGGCCCGCCAGAGATCATCCATCAACGCGACCAAAGCGGTTTCCATGCTGTAACCGGGCCTGAAACCCGACTGTTGGGGACCTAGATAATCGGCTTCTTCCAAGGACCGCTGGAGCTGGAGTGCCACCACCTTCCCAACAACCTTCCCCATAAAGGGAAGGTTGGAGACTGGACGATAGTTATTAAGTACGGCTGGGTCCAGGGAGGGCTTCTTGAGGAGGAGGCGCACGAGCGCTTCTTTATACAGTGATGGAAAAACTCCCCTCCCCAAGGAAGCGTTGGTAATCTCCTGGGCCCAGCTCCGTGTCACCTCCCTGCCGGCCGAAACCAACCAGGAGGGACACGGATCCAGTAAACAGGTGGCGGAACTCACAGCTCCAATAGCCTTGTCCACTTCATCAGGTGTCACCAGATCAAACTCTTCCCAGACAGGTGGACAAGTACGTGCCCCAGTCACCTCGACTGACTCGTTGTCAGTCGACTCTGTCTTACAATTGGAGTCGAGGTTGGCCCGGATCTGAGCGACTTTATCAGCGAAAAACGTGTTAAAATCCTCGGCACTACTCTGCAAGGGCTCCCCAACTCCCCCCTGGTTAAGAAGGGAGCGGGTCACCCTAAACAGAGCGGCCGGGCGGGATTCTGCTGATGCAATCAAGGCGGCATGGTACGCGCATCTTGCTGCCTTGAGCGCCACTTTGTAAGTCTTAATAAAAGCTCTTACAAGTGTTCGATCGGATTCAGATCTACTCTTCCTCCATCGCTTCTCTAGACGTCTCTTTTGGCGTTTCAACTCCCGGAGCTCCTCGTTGAACCATGGGGCTCTACAGGGTCTAGCGCCGCGGAGAGGTCGCAAAGGCGCAATCCGGTCGAGAGCCTCCGCAGCAGCCGTATTCCAGGCCTCCGCAAGAGACTCCGCCATAAATAAATGAATGAATGAATGAATGAATGAATGAATGAATGAATGAATGAATGAACATTTTGGGAGCTATTAAGACCCTGAGAAGTCTCTGAGCTTGGTTATTTTCTTGCAGACATTTAATTATCCAAATTATTGTTATTGTTATTGTTATTGTGTCAGTACAACACAGCAAACAAGATCACTATGCTGGATTTCATATTTCATCACCAGTCGGGCGCTTCCCAAGCACCTAGGACTGCGTGATGTAGCGGTGAATTATGTTTGCCGATCCCAGTAAAGCGGCCTTTTGCAATTGACAGATGGAGATTTTGTCAATTCTGATGGTTTTCAAATGTCTGCTGAGATCCTTTGGCACTGCACCCAGCGTGCCAAGTACCACTGGGACCACTTTCACTGGCTTATGCCAGAGTCGTTGCAGCTCAATTTTTCACTAATTTCTCTAGCTGCTTCTTCTCAATTCTGCTGTCTCCTGGGATTGCGATGTCGATGATCCATACTTTCTTTTTTTGCACAATCAGGATGTCTGGTGTGTTATGCTTCAGAATTCGTTTGCTATGTTGTATTGACATAATAATAATAATAATAATAATAATAATAATAATTATTATTATTATTATTATTATTATTATTATTAGTAATAGTAGTTGTAGTAGTAGTGGTAATAGTAGTAGAATATGCTTTGGTTTAAAGTGTGTACGTATGTTGTGTTGAGGGAACTGTGTCTTTTAAATGCAGATAGCCTGCTGAACATAGTACTAATGGGTTTATTCTCCTATGTGAGTGATGGGGAAACTTTTTCCCCTTGGGTGCCAAAAAAGCGTGCATGCAAAAACAGCTTCTCCCACCCCTCTGGAGGCTGGAAATGGCCTGCTTCCCAACTCCTGGGTAGGCTCATGATTTGCCCTCCCCAGGCTCCAAAGGCTTCCCGGTGCTGGGGAAGGGTAAAAACGCCCTCCCCCATCCCGTCAGGAATCCTGTTTTGCTGATTTCTGGACTTTGTTGATTTTTCACGCCTTTGAAAACAAAGGAGAGCAACGTGTGTGTATGTGTGTGTGTGTGTGTGTCTCACTTCGTTGGAAGAAGAAGGGGTGTGAAGTTTCTTCACAGCTGCTAGCTAAGTACTTAATGACTGCTTAAGGGAAATTGTACAGACTACCCGGTTGTTTTGGGATACAATACAATGCAATACAAAAAGAGTGCTTAGTATATTTTGAATTTTGTGATAAAGAACATTGTTTTGAATTTTCAAATGTGTGTGTGCGTGTCTGAAATTTGTACCCTTGAATTTTCGGGAGACTCCTACCAGAGAGCCCGGCAGAACAGTTTCCGGACTTTTTCGCTTCTACGCATGTGCAGAAGTGAAAAAACCAGAAATCTCGCAGATTTGGCTTCTGCGTGCTCCCAGCCCGTTCCAGTAGGGAATGGTGGACCACCCCTGGGTTTGCATTGTGGCCCATACCAGTAGCAACCCAATACAGGACCAGACCAAACATTGTTCTAAGTTTTCAGATCTTTTCAGATATCGAAACGTCCTTGTTCTTCATGATCCTGGGTAAGGTTCACCTTGCTTTCCTACCTAGAATTAATTTCTTCTCTGACCTCCAAACACAGTTTATCATTATCTACCCAGGTTGCATTATCCTTCCCCCACTCCCCACTTTTCTATTTTATATTAACTCAGATTTTTCCCCCTTTCTTTTTATTTTGACGGAGTCTTTTGAAATCTTCTCTCCTGCCTGCTAATGTCACTTCCTTTCATCACACCAGGTCATTTTTGCTGTGTTGATTGGCGGGGGGCAATTGGTTTGCAATATGCTTGAATTTTTGCAACATATTGTATGCAGCATAACAGACTAAAAATCGCTGCATTATACTTAGCAAATGTGTAAGTGGAGAGCTTGATTTAGAATGAAGAATCTTCTTTGTTATGATTTGCTAGGCCATATGGGGAGGAAAAACACATTTTTGGAGGAAAAAAAGAATATATAAATTGCTTGCCATTGTCCGTTTTATGTCGAATTTTGCCAGGCAGCAGAAAGGATTATCAAGCAACGATAGGAAATATTCATCTTTTGGAAAGGGGAATGGAGTACAAATTATATTACATTCAGAGCAGTTACCTGGAATTACTATGAAATGAGAGATAAAGAAGAGAAGGTGAGAACAGCAAGTGGTTCTAGCAACCATATGAACCATCTCAAAAGGATTCTTTCCAAAGATACAAATTAGATGGCAAAACACTGTATCTCACCTTGAGATTAGATCAGATGAGAAACTCTTCTGATCATGGAAAGAACAGTTTTGAGAGACGCTTTTAGGGAGTTTGTTAATCCAGAGCTTGTTGCCATCTTCTTTTAGGAAACCATTCCAGGTTCCTGAAAACCTGAAGAAACGATGCCAGGAAGAGAATTAAAGAATCAGGAAGACTCTATCAATGGCTGATTTGTATATCTGGAGTGGAATGGAATGAAACAGAATATGGAATGGAGTGGAGTGGAATGAAATAAGGAATGGAATGGAATAGAATAGAGCAGAATATGAAATGGAATGGAGTGGAGTGGAGTGGAAAGGAAAGGAAAGGAAAGGAAAGGGATGGAATGGAATGGAATGGAATGGAATGGAATAGAATAGAATAGAATAGAATAGAATAGAATAGAATAGAATTCTTTATTGGCCAAGTGTGATTGGATGCACAAGGAATTTATCTTTATTCTATTCTATTCTATTCTATTCTATTCTATTCTATTCTATTCTATTCTGGAAACATAGAAACGTAGAAACCTAGAAATGTAGAAGCATAGAAACATAGAAGATTGATAGCAGAAAAAGACCTCATGGTCCATCTAGTCTGCCCCTATACTATTACCCGTATTTTATCTTAGGATGGATACTTGTTTATCACAGGCATGTTTAAATTCAATTACTGTGGATTTACCAACCACGCCTGCTGGAAGTTTGTTCCAAGCATCTACTATTCTTTCAGTAAAATATTTTCTCACGTTGCTTCTGAACTTTCCCCCAACTAACTTCAGATTGTGTCCCCTTGTTCTTGGGTTCACTTTCCTATTGAAAACACTTCCCTCCTGAACCTTATTTAACCCTTTCACATATTTAAATGTTTCGATCATGTCCCCCCTTTTCCTTCTGTCCTCCAGACTATACAGATTGAGTTCATAAAGTCTTTCCTGACCTTCCACCATTTCCTGATGCAATGAATTGTTTCGAGTTTAAACGGAACTCTTTTCCAGTCGACTCTCCGAAAGGAAGCTTTACACAACTCTATTATTTATCAATCCATTCTGCCATCCCTTTGTCTTACATTACTCAGGCTAACTAACAGCCATAAAACAGATACAAGACAACCCACTGTGAAAACGACAATTACAGAGCAAATTATATCATAAGAACAGGCAGATACGGTCATTAAATAAACATCAGATAAAATGTTCCTCCCAGGGAGAGCAAGAAAACGGTAGCTCGTATTCAGCTTAACTAGACAATGGAGAAATCTTCTGATCGAAAATTCTAAATTTAGACGCAAACAATGGAGAAGCAGTTTCCTTTTAATGTCGCCATCAATCAAGGCCTCCACCCTATACAGATAGTCCTCAATGTACGACCATCCTTCAGGCCCAACATTCCCATTGCTAAGCAAGACAGTTGTTTAGGGAGTTGCAACCCATTTTACAACCTTTCTTGCTGGCGTTGTGAAGTGAATCACTGGTTGTTATCAAGTTTCTTTCTTTCTTTCTTTTTTCTTTCCTTCCTTCCTTCCCTCCCTCCCTCCCTCCTTCCTTCCTTCCTTCTTTCCTTCTTTCCTTCCTTCCTTCCTTCTTTCCTTCCTTCTTTCTTTCCTTCCTTCCTTCCTTCCTTCTTTCCTTCCTTCCTTCCTTCCTTCCTTCTTTCTTTCCTTCCTTCCTTCCTTCTTTCCTTCTTTCCTTCCTTCCTTCCTTCCTTCCTTCTCTCTCCCCCCCTTCCTCCTTCCTTCTTCCTTATCATTCATTCATTCATTCATTCATTCATTCATTCATTCATTTCAGTTGAAAGCGACCTTGCCGGTCATCAAGTCCAACCCCCTGCTCAAGCAGGAAACCCTACACCACCCCAGCCAGATGGCAGTCCAATTTCCTTTTGAATGTGTCAAGTGATGGGGCATTCACAACCTCCGCTGGCAGGCCGTTCCACTGGTTGATCGCTCTCACCATCAGAAAGTTCTTCCTTATTTCCAGGTTGAATCTCTCCTTGGTTAGTTTCCCTCCGTGGCTCCTGGTCTGACCCTCTGGTGCCTTGGAAAATAGTGTGACCCCCTCCTCTCTGTGGCAGCCCCTCAAATATCTGTATACTGCTATCATGTCCCCCCTGGCCCTCCTTTTTGCTAGACCATCCATGCCCAGTTCCAGCAACCTCTCTTCGTATGTCTTGGTTTCCAGTCCCTTTATCATTTTAGTTGCTCTTTTCTGTACTTTCTCTAGAGTTTCAATGTCCTTTTTGTAGTGGGGTGACCAAAATTGAATGCAGTACCTAAGTTACTGAACATGGTGTCAAGCTGGTGCAGAAGTTGGTGATAAATGTAGAGGTTGCCACACTATCTGTAGAAGGCCTGATGTTTATGGGACCATGTCCTGCCACTTTCCTCCTAGGGGTCTATTAGATCGCACAGAATTGGCCTCCTCCAGGTCCCGTCAACTAAGCAATGTAGTTTGGCATGACCGCAGAGGAGGGCCTTTTTTGTTGCTGCCCCAGCTCTATGGAAACCTCCCCCCCCAATTGTTTGCACTGCTCCCACTCTACTGGCTTTTTGAAAAGCTGTTAAAACCTGGCTTTGTCGACAGGCCTGGGAGCCATGAAGTTTCTTTCTTTCTTTCTTTCTTTCTTTCTTTCTTTCTTTCTTTTTTCTTTCTTTCTTTCTTTCTTTCTTTCTTTTTTCTTTCTTTCTTTCTTTCCTTGTTTGTTTGTTTGTTTCTTTCTTTTTTCTTTCTTTCTTTCTTTCTTTCTTCGTTTCTTTCTTTGTTTGTTTGTTTGTTTCTTCGTTCATTCATTTATTTATTCGATTTTTAAATGCCGCCCTTCTCCTTAGACTCAGGGCTGCTTACAACATGTTAGCAACAGCACTTTTTAACAGAGCCAGCATATTGCCCCCACAATCTGGGTCCTCATTTTACCCACCTCGTAAGGACGGAAGGTTGAGTCAACCTTGAGCCTTTGATGAGATTTGAACCCCTGACCTGCAGATCTACAGTCAGCTTAAGTGGCCTGCAGTACTGCACTCTACCTTCTGCGCCACCTCGGCTCCTTTAACATCAAACATGCCCGAATCATGTTTCTTTGCTATGGATGTTTGTTAGATTGGGGATTTTTCTGGAGGGAAGGGTTATAATTGGGTTTATTATGGTCATGGAGAAATGGCTCTGCATACCACTTATATGGCATGTGAGCCATTGGTTTGCCATCAGGGTTATAGGGGTTTCCAGCTTCATCAGAGGGTGGGACTAGAAGACCTCCAAGGTCTCTTCCCAACTCTATTACTCTATTAATGGTCAGCATTAAATTGGGGCTGAATATAAGTCAATGGAATTCAAGAAGTGTTTGCAAGTAGTGATGGGCAAACCCAACGGTGTTCGGGTTCGGCAAGTGCGGACGAACTTTACGCAAAATTCAGCTGAACCCGAACCGATCCCGAACTCGAACCCGAATGGGGAATCTCTCCCACGAAGAGATTCCAGGGGCGGAGTTTTGATGTCACCGGCAGGTTGCTAAGGACGCCAAGGTGATCACTTCCTGGATTCCATGGAATCCAGGAAGTAATCACCTTGGCATCCTTAGCAACCTGCCAGTGAAGTCAAAACTCCGAATGCTGAACATGACCCCGAACTTTGCCCAAAGTTTGAAAAACTTTTGGGTTTGTGTTCAGCATACCGAACACCACAAAATTCGGTACAGACCCGAATTGTGCGGGTTCGGTTCGCCCATCACTATTTGCAAGTCTCCAGTCTCCACCTGTCCTTCTCTTACCAAGGAACCTGAACCTGATGGTCCCCCCCCCTCCCAGATCCTTGGTGCTCCATAATTCTTTGGTTCGATTGATATATATCAATGAAAAATGTGGCACCAGTTGCAAAACAAAAGGAAGGAAGTGTAACACATGTCCTGCAATCCCTCATGGTGAATCCATGGTGCGGCAGATTGAAAATTCAATACTTTGATCTTTAAATTATGTTTTTAGAAATGTATATATCTTTTCAGCCAGATTTGCACAGTTCAAAAGTTGGATATGAAATTGGGAAAAATACCAATGTCCCCATATCCTCAGTTCTCCCCTAATGTGCTCAGTTTGGCAGACAACATTCCTGTTTGCAAAATGTATATTTTAGGAAAAGCATGTACTGAAATGGACAAAGCCAGATGTGGAAATATAGGAGAACTTTCAACAGGATTATGTGAAGCATTTTCATTTTTAAAATGTATTGTCTATGTATTTAGAAATTCATTGAACCAACTGAGGCACTCCTCCCTAGTTGTGTTGTTCAATAAATAGACACATCAATTGGTAATTAATGTGATTATGATTAATAGACCATTGCAAACTGGTTTAGGCTTCTACTGGCTTATCATTTCTCCTTTTTGGTTTGCCTTTGGTTTTTCATTCATTTGTTTGTTTCCATGACATAAATATATATAGAGAGGTATGATCCAGTATGGATGGATAGATGGAGGGGGGAGGGAGGGAAAGGAAGATTCAGGGAGGGAGGGAGGAAAGAGAGGGGAGGAGGGAGGGAGGGAGGAAGATCATAGCTGGAAGGGGGAGAGAGGAAGGGATAAGGAGAGAAAGTGAGTGTGAGTGGGAGAGGGAGAGGGAGTGGAAGGAGGGAGGGTGGGTGGGAGGGAGGGTGGAAGGAAGGAAGGAAAGAAGATATAGAGAGGTAGGGAGAAAGGAAGGAAGATAGATTTAGGCAGGCAAGGAGGGAGGGAGGAGGGAAGGAAGGAAGAAAGGAAGGAAGGAAGAAAAGAAGGTAGGTAGGTTTAGGAAGGGAGGGAGAGAGGAAGATTCAGTGAGGGAGGGAGGGAGAAAAGAGAGGGAGGGAGGATGTATGGGAGGATGGGAGGGAGGGAGAAAAGAAAGGGAGGGAAGATGGAAGGGAGGAAGGGAGGGAAGAAGGGAGGGAGAGAGGAAGGAAGGGAGGGTGGAAGGGAAGAAGATTCAGTCTGGGAGAGAGGGAAAAAGAGAGGGAAGGAGGAAAGAATGAATGAATGAAGGAAGGAAGAAAGAAGGAAGGAAGGAAGGAAGGAAGGAAGGAAGGAGAAGGCAAAGAGGCAAGGAAGAGAGGGAAAAAAGGAAGGAACAAAAGGATAATTTCAAAAGAACTCACTGCACAATTACTGGGAGTAAATACTGCTCATTATGGCTAGTTTATTTCTGAATATATACAATTGGTCTGATTATAACCAAGAAACAATACCAATTAACACAGGATTAAATCTCTCCAGCAATCTTATCTCTTCCTTTCAGGTAAGCATTCTGAATTTTCAATGCAATCTTACTTTTTTAAACTGAAAGGGACATTTTGGTGAATACCTGATAAAGAGGTTCTTTTTCCTTTAGCTCCTCAATCATGGTTCTCTCCCCGCACCTCCTTTTGGTACTCTTCCCTCCCTTTTCAATATCACTTCTACTCCAGCTCCTCCAAGGTTAGGGGTTAATTAGTAACTTTCCTTTAAGGCTCTTATCCTGTCCCTCCTGGCTAGGAAATAGAATGGCTTGTCAACACTGATCATTCATGCCTGAAGTGTTTAAGGGGAGGAGGAAAAAAAGCTACTACTGGAGCACAAGAGATGCAAACTATCAAAATATCACCGTTAATGCACAAACCTCAACCTTTTGAATATACAGCAGATTTTATGCCATGTCGGTACAGGTGATCCTTGAGTTGCAACCACAATTGACCCCAAAATTTACATTGTTAAGAGGAAGGGAGGGAGGGAGGAAGAAAGGAGGAAAAAGGAAAGAAGGGAGGAAAAAAGAAGGAAGGAAGGAAAGAAAGAAAGAAGGAAAGAAAAAAGAAAGATAGAAAGGAGGGAGGAAAGAAAAAAGAAAAATAGAAGGGGGGAGGAAGGAGGAAAAAAGGAAAGTAGGAAGGAAAAAAGAAAGAAAGAAAAAGAAAGAAGGAAGGAAGGAAAGATGGGATAAAAAAAGGAAAGAAGGAAGGGAAAGAAGGAAATAAGAAAAGAAAGAAAAGAAGGAAAAAAAGAAAGAAGGAAGGAAGGAAGGAAGGAAGGAAAGGGGGAGCTGGTTCCAGAGTGCCGGGACCACAACAGAGAAGGCTCTCCCCCGCCGGCCCCCCAGTCAGCATTGTTTGGTCAATAGGACCAGGAGGAGGCTGACTCTGTGCAACCTAACTGGATGCTGGGATATGTGAGGCAGAAGACGGTCCCGTAAATAATCTGGTCCGATGCCATGTAGGGCTTTATACATCATAATCAACACCTCAAATTGCATTCGGAGACCAATCGGCAGCCAGTGCAGCTCATGGAGTGCTGGGCTGATGTGGAAGTACCTAGGTACACCCAACATGGCTCTTGTGGCTGCATGCTAGACTAGTTGAAGTCTCTGAACGTTCTTCAAGGGTAGCCCCAAGTAGAGTGCATTGCAGTAATCGGTTTTCAAGAAGAGATTGGAGAACCATTTGTCCTGAATGGTATGGAGTCTCCTGCTCGAATAGGGAGTTGAACTAGAAACATAGAAACATAGAAACATAGAAGTCTGACGGCAGAAAAAGACCTCATGGTCCATCTAGTCTGCCCTTATACTATTTTCTGTATTTTATCTTAGGATGGATATGTGTTTATCCCAGGCATGTTTAAATTCAGTTACTGTGGATTTATCTACCACGTCTGCTGGAAGTTTGTTCCAAGGATCTACTACTCTTTCAGTAAAATAATATTTTCTCATGTTGCTTTTGATCTTTCCTCCAACTAACCTTAGATTATGTCCCCTTGTTCTTGTGTTCACTTTCCTATTAAAAACACTTCCCTCCTGGACCTTACTTAACCCTTTAACATATTTAAATGTTTCGATCATGTCCCCCCTTTTCCTTCTGTCCTCCAGACTATACAGATTGAGTTCATTAAGTCTTTCCTGATACGTTTTATGCTTAAGACCTTCCACCATTCTTGTAGCCCGTCTTTGGACCCGTTCAATTTTGTTAATATCTTTTTGTAGGTGAGGTCTCCAGAACTGAACACAGTATTCCAAATGTGGTCTCACCATCACTCTATATAGCGGGATCATAATCTCCCTCTTCCTGCTTGTTATACCTCTAACTATGCAGCCAAGCATCCTACTTGCTTTCCCTACCGCCTGACTGCACCGTTCACCCATTTTGAGACTGTCAGAAATCACTACCCTAAATCCTTTTCTTCTGAAGTTTTTGCTAACACAGAACTGCCAATACAATACTCAGATTGAGGATTCCTTTTCCCCAAGTGCATTATTTTACATTTGGAAACATTAAACTGCAGTTTCCATTGCTTTGACCATTTATCTAGTGAAGCTAAATCATTTACCATATTACAGATGCCTCCAGGAATATCAACCCTATTGCACACTTTAGAGTCATCGGCAAAAAGGCAAACCTTCCCTACCAAACCTTCCCCTATGTCACTCACCTCTGACACTCCTTCCCACCTTGTCATTCTTCTTCATCTTCTATGTCTCTTATTAAACTGCTGATCAAAGTTCAGCGGAACTTCAGAAGCCAAAATCAAACAGATGTTGCCACCCATTGAGACACTTTGCTTTCCTTAGTGATGGTTATTTATTAGCATCAGTGAGACAAATCACCCTTAAGCCCCAAACATCTGGGAAGACTAATTTGGGCAAGATATCCTTTTGATTGATTGGTTATGTGCCATCGACTCCTGTAAAGTCTTATCACAATTTATTAAGATATATGCTGATGGTTTCAAGGGTAATTTTACTCCACAATTGGAAAAGAAGTATTTTGCCATCAGCATCAGCTAAGAAAGCAAACTTGGAAAATTAACAAGATGAACAATAAACAATATAAATTCAGAACAGAAGTTTGACTAAATTTAACAAGATTGCCTTCTTTATGTCTTACATGTCACACAATAAGACAAATACCTAGAGAATGTCTTTAAGGGGAAAGTATTTGATGTACAGTTAGTAACCAGAAGCAAATTTAATGTTTATAAATAATTTGATGTAATCTCCAGCTGGGTACAGTAGGAGGGAATCTAAAACTTAACATTTTACTTAGTTTTAGTATTCTTTATACCATCATGTGAAATTATTTTAGATAATGATAAATAGAGACATCAATGTAAATATTAATATTTAGAGTTTTGTGGTGATTGACCATTTCTTATCAAGGTGATTTAAGGAGTGCGGTTTCATATTCAATTAATTATTGAATCAATGAAATAAGGAATTTTAAATTTTACGATAATTGTCAATTCTGTTTATTTACATATATATTATTTTTTCTCTACTATGTCCTTCTACACATTTCTTTTTTCTTTCTTCCTGGAAGTCAAACCTAAATATTTTAAAATAAATACTTTTTAATTTTTTCCCCTTTCTTTTAAAAATAAGTTTCAAGTCTTGGCCACTCTACAGAGTGTGTCTATGGTATAATCTTTAGAAAAAAACCCAATATAACACCTCCTATTGCTAAGACCATGCTTGGAGTTATTTATGAATATTTCTTTCTTTGTTTTTTATCTGACCAAGATTTGCTGGAGCCAGTGAAGAGTAAAGATGTAGAGGAGGAAGAAAAGGAAAAGGAGGAAGAGGAGGAGAAGGAGAAGGAGAAAGGAAAGGAAAAGGGGAAGACAAAGGGAGAAAGATGAGAGGGAGAAAGGAAAGGAGGAGGAGAAAAAGAAGGAAAGGAGAGGAAGGGGAAAGGGAAGGAGAGGGAGGAGAAGAGAGAAGGAGGAGGAAAAGGAGGAGGAAGAGAAGAAGGAGGAGGAAGAGGAGGAGAAGGAGGAGGAAGAGAAGGGAAGGAAAGGGGAAAGACAAAGAGAAAAAAAGGAGGAGGGGGAGAAGGAGAAAGAGAAGGAGAAGGAGAGGAGGGGGAAGAGGAAGGGAGAAGGGAGAAGGAGGAGGAAGTGGAGGAGAAAGAGAATTAGATGGAGAAGGAAAAGGGGAAGACAAAGAGAAAAGGAGGAGGAAGAGAAGGAGAAGGAGAAGGAGAAGGGAAAAGGGAAGACAGAGAGTAGGAGGAGAAGGAGAAGAGAGGAGAGGAAGGGGAAAGGGAAGGGAGAAGGAGAAGGGAGAAGGATGAGAAGAAGGGAAGACAAAGAGTAGGAGGAGAAGGAGGAGGTAAAGGAGGAGGAGAAGAGAGGAGAGGAAGGGGAAGGGAGAAAGAGCAGAAGGAGGAGAAGGAAAAGGGAAGACAAAGAGTAAGAGGAGGAGGAGGAGGAGGAGGAAAGGGAGGAGAAGGAAAAGGGGAAGAAAGGAAGAAGGAGGAGGAGGAAGAGGAGGAGAGGAAGGGGAAGTGAGAAGGAGGAGGAAAAGGAGGAAGAGAAGAGAGGAGAGGAAGGGGAAATGGAAGGGAGAAGGAGGAGAAGGAAAAGGGGAAGAAAGGAAGAAAGAGGAGGAGGAGGAAGAGGAGGAGGAGAAGGAAAATGGGACGAAAGGAAGGAGGAGGAGGAGGAAGAGGAGGAGAGGAAGGGGAAGGGAGAAGGAGGAGGAAAAGGAGGAGGAGAAGGAGAAGAGATGAGAGGAAGGGGAAAGGGAAGGGAGAAGGAGGAGAAGGAGGAGGAGAAGGGAAGACAAAGAGTAGGAGGAGAAGGAAAAGGAGGAAGAGAAGAGAGGAGAGGAAGGGGAAATGGAAGGGAGAAGGAGGAGAAGGAAAAGGGGAAGAAAGGAAGAAAGAGGAGGAGGAGGAGGAGGAGGAAGAGGAGAGGAAAGGAAGGGGAAGGGAGAAGGAGGAGGAAAAGAAGGAGGAAGCTCACTGCATAAATTAAAGGAGATGTTGCAGGGATGTTAACTGTTGGTTAGATTTGTGTGTCACCCACTTCACCCAAAGACAAAATTGTAAGAATGGTCATTAAGTCATTTATTACATTTCATTTCTCCTTCTCCTCTGGGAATTCAGGTTGGCCCCGATGGAGATTATCACTCCTTACTCTGTTCTCATGGCAACTGCCCTGTGAAGTAAATATAGCTTAGAGAATGACTGGTTCAACATCACCCAGGGAACCTCAGTTAAGATGGGGTGGGTCATCCTGGTCCCAATCTAACACATTACCTTCTACAACATATTGGCTGTTAGCAAAATTGGATGAAGAAGAAGTAGAATTGTTGACTCTTTTTGCGTATCAATGAAAATTTATGGTATGGCCAGTTTCCATTGTGTTATTTGAACTTTTTAGTATTATGGCTTGCAGATCCTTTGCATGTTTAGCTATCAGGGTGGTGTCATCAGCATAGGGCAAATTAATAACAGAGTTGGAAATGACCTTGAGGTCATCTAATCCAACCGCCCCCTGCCTCTCCCCCTTTGGGTATTGAAATGTAGCTTGGCATCATCTCATCTGTGGGCCATTGTGCCATTCTCTAGATTTATTGGCATACTTTGATTAGAATCTGGACTTAGTTATCTTTTTCTTTTTTTAGAGTATTTTTGTTTTAATTTTATGAGTTAGCAATGTGGAGCGACAGCCAAAAAGGCCAATGCAATCCTAAATTGCATTAACAGAAGGATACAATCTAGGGCCAGGGAGGTACAAATACCACTCTATAAAACCTTAGAAAGACCACACTGCATTCCATTTTGGTTACCACACTACAAAAGCCTATCCAGATTCCTAAGAGGTCAGTAAGGGGCGAGTACAAGTGCACTAGAGTGCCTTCCGTCCCCTGTCCTATTGCTCTCCTATATCTCCTATACCTTTCTTCTATTCCTGTATCTCTTCCTCTATTCTTTCATTGATATGTTCTAAAAGGGGACACAATCTGAAGTTAGTTGGGGGAAAGATCAAAAGCAACATGAGAAAATATTATTTTACTGAAAGAGTAGTAGATCCTTGGAACAAACTTCCAGCAGTTGTGGTAGATAAATCCACAGTAACTGAATTTAAACATGCCTGGGATAAACATATATCCATCCTAAGATAAAATACAGAAAATAGTATAAGGGCAGACTAGATGGACCATGAGGTCTTTTTCTGCCGTCAGACTTCTATGTTTCTATGTTTCTATGTTTCTATTACTATATCTTCTTTTCTATTCTTTCTTAGATATATTTTACTATGAGTATCTTCTCTATAACCTTCATCGTGTATTTTACTATGTGTATATAGATATATACCCACTAAAACACTCATTGTGTATTGGACAAAATAAACAAATTAAAATAAATTTTAAAAAGACTTTGAAACTCTAGAGAAGGGGCAGAAGAGAGCAACCAGGATGATTTGGGGACTGGAAACTAAAACATATGAAGAGTGTTGCAGGAACTGGGCATGGACAGTCTAGCAAAGAGAAGGACCAGGGGAGACATGATAGCAATGTTCCAATACTTGAGGGGCTGCCACAGAGAGGAAGGGGTCAGGCTGTTTTCCAAAGCACCAGAAGGCAACGCAAAGAATAATGGATGGAAGCTGACCAAAGACAGATTCAACCTGGAAATAAGGGGGAACTTTCTGGCGATGAGAGCGATGAGTTGTTTGCACAACTTAATGAGGGGGGAAACTCACCCACTCCTAATGTCCCCCTTTATTCGTATCAATTTCATGTATTCCTAATCATGTTTATAATTGTATTTGTTTTCTAATATATGTTTGACAAAAATTAATATAAATAAACAAAAAACACACTAACACACTAACCAACTAACTAACTAACTAACTAACTAACTAACTAACTAACTAACTAACTAACTAACATACTTACTTTCTAACTACCTAACTACCTAACTAACTACCTAACTACCTACCCACCTACCTACCTACCTACCTACCTAACTAACTAACTAACTAACTAACTAACTAACTAACTAACTAACATGCCCTTTATGGCATCGGACCAGAATATCTCCGGGACCGCCTTCTGCTGCACGAATCCCAGCGACCGGTTAGGTCCCACAGAGTTGGCCTTCTCTGGGTCCCGTCAACTAAACAATGTCGTCTGGCGGGACCCAGGGAAAAAGCCTTCTCTGTGGTGGCCCCGACCCTCTGGAACCAGCTCCCCCAGGAGATCAGAATTGCCCCCACCTTCCTTGCCTTTTGTAAGCCCCTCAAAACCCACCTCTGTCGTCAGGCTTGGGGGAACTGAGATACTCTTTGCCCCCAGGCCTTTACAATTTATGCATGGTATGTTTGTGTGTATGTTTGGTTTTAATAAGGGTTTTTTAATTATTTTAAACATTAGATTTGTTACATGCTGTTTATTACTGTTGTTAGCCCGCCCCGAGTCTACAGAGAGGGGCGGCATACAAATCAAATAAATAAATAAATAAATAAATAAGTAAATAAGTAAGTAAGTAAGTAAGTAAGTAAGTAAGTAAGTAAGTAAGTAAGTAAGTAAGTAAGTAAGTAAGTAAGTAAACAGACAGACAGACAGACAGACAGACAGACAGACAGACAGACAGACAGACAGACAGATAGATAGATAATGGTGTGTTGTGTGCATGTTTTTTTTTTATTACTGGTTTTTAACTTCGTATTATTAGATTTGTATTGTACATTGTGAGCCACCCTGCGTCTACGGAGAGGGGCGGCATACAAATCTAATAAATGAATGAATGAATGAATGAATGAAGGAATGAAGGAAGGAAGGAAGGAAGGAAGGAAAGAATGAATGAATGAATGAATGAATGAATAAACAAACAAACAATCAAACAAACAAATAAATAAAAAGATCCTTTCCAAATCTGTCATTCTGCTGTTCTGTTATTCTGTTAGTTCTCCTCTGCCCATTGATGTCCCTTGGCGTGTTAATTCAAGGTTTGTGAACAGATCTTTTGAAAGACCTTTTTGGCGTAAGGAGCTTTCCAAGAAGCATGGCCAGAAAAGATGAGCTTCGGTTCCTCCCAAATATGCATCTTTACTAAGATGCACAGTATAAATCCGCTTGTCATTGCAACATTAATAATGATAATTTATCTTGCCCAAGTGTCATTTTTGCTGAAGCAGAAAATATATCATTTGTTACAAAGGTTTATGAGAACAAAGATTCTTTAATTAGGAATGGAGGGGGGCCTTCTATAGACTCGCTTCAGCATCACTTTAAATTTTTTTACACAGCCCGATACACTGCCTGCATCTGGAATAATGCTTGGAAACAAATAAAGCTCTCTCATTTCATTTTCAGTAGAGTTGGAAACACAAATGGCTGCTACGTTCTTATTTTTCAACAGAATGAAATGAAATTCCAGGCGTACGAGACGATTATTGTAGCAAATGTTATAGAAACAGCGTTAGTTTTGAAAGCTGCGCGGTCTGCAATCTAATTTTGTGAAAATGCT